>NW_024070207.1:17240262-17370490 GCF_014754425.2 Oryx dammah
CAACACTGAAATCAGATTGATTATATTCTTTGCAGCCACAGATGGAGAAGCTCTATACAGTCAGCAAAAACAAGACCAGGAGCTGACTGTGGCTCAGATCATGAACTCCTTATTGCCAAATTCAGACTTAAATTGAAGAAAGTGGGGAAAACCACTAGACCATTCAGGTATGACCTAAATCAAATTCCTTATGATTATACAGTAGAAGTGAGAAATAGATTTAAGGGACTAGATCTGATAGATAGAGTGCCTGATGAACTATGGATGGAGGTTCATGACATTGTAGAGGAGACAGGGATCAAGACCATCCCCATGGAAAAGAAATGCAAAAAAGCAAAATGGCTGTCTGGGGAGGCCTTACAAATAGCTGTGAAAAGAAGAGAGGCAAAAAGCAAAGGAGAAAAGGAAAGATATAAGCATCTGAATGCAGAGTTCCAAAGAAAAGCAAGGAGAGATAAGAAAGCCTTCTTCAGCCATCAATGCAAAGAAATAGAGGAAAACAACAGAATGGGAAAGACTAGAGATCTCTTCAAGAAAATTAGAGATACCAAGGGAACATTTCATGCAAAGATGGGCTCGATAAAGGACAGAAATGGTATGGACCTAACAGAAGCAGAAGATATTAAGAAGAGGTGGCAAGAATACACAGAAGAACTGTACAAAAAAGATCCTCACAACCCAGATAATCATGATGGTGTGATCACTCACCTAGAGCCAGACATCCTGGAATGTGAAGTCAAGTGGGCCTTAGAAAGCATCACTATGAACAAAGCTAGTGGAGGTGATGGAATGCCAGTGGAGCTATTTCAAATCCTGAAAGATGATGCTGTGAAAGTGCTGCACTCAATATGCCAGCAAATTTGGAAAACTCAGCAGTGGCCAAAGGACTGGAAAAAGTCAGTTTTCATTCCAATCTCAAAGAAAGGCAATGCCAAAGAATGCTCAAACTACACGCAATTGCACTCATCTCACACGCTAGTAAAGTAATGCTTAAAATTCTCCAAGCCAGGCTTCAGCAATACATGAACCGTGAACTTCCAGATGTTCAAGCTGGTTTTAGAAAAGGCCGAGGAACCAGAGATCAAATTGTCAACATTCACTGGATCATCAAAAAAGCCAGAGAGTTCCAGAAAAACATCTATTTCTGCTTTATTGACTATGCCAAAGCCTTTGACTGTGTGGATCGCAATAAAGTGTGGAAAATTCTGAAAGAGATGGGATACTGACCTGCCTCTTGAGAAAACTATATGCAGGTCAGGAAGCAACAGTTAGAACTGGACATCGAACAACAGACTGGTTCCAAATAGGAAAAGGAGTACATCAAGGCTGTATATTGTCACCCTGCTTATTTAACTTATAAGCAGAGTTCATTTCAGTTCAGTTCAGTCGCTCAGTCGTGTCCGACTCTTTGCAACCCCATGAATCGCAGCACGCCAGGCCTCCCTGTCCATCACCAACTCCCGGAGTTCACTCAGGTGTATATGCAGAGTACATCATGAGAAACGCTGGGCTGGAGGAAGCACAAGCTGGAATTAAGATTGCTGGGAGAAATATCAATAACCTCAGATATGCAGAGGACACCACCCTTATGGCAGAAAGTGAAAAGGAACTAAAAAACCTCTTGATGAAAGTGAAAGAGGAGGAAAAAGTTGGCTTAAAGCTCAACATTCAGAAAATGAAGATCATAGTATCTGGTCCCATCACTTCATGGGAAATAGATGGGGAAACAGTGGAAATAGTGTCAGACTTTATTTTGGGGGGCTCCAAAATCACTGCAGATGGTGACTGCAGCTGTGAAATTAAAAGATACTTACTCCTTGGAAGGAAAGTTATGACCAACCTAGATAGCACATTGAAAAGCAGAGATATTACTTTGCCAACAAAGGTCTGTCTAGTCAAGGCTATGGTTTTTCCAGTGGTCATGTATGGATGTGAGAGTTGGACTGTGAAGAAAGCTGAGCACCGAAGAATTGATGCTTTTGAACTCTGGTGTTGGAGAAGACTCTTGAGAGTCCCTTGGACTGCAAGGAGATCCAACCAGTCCATTCTGAAGGAGATCAGCCCTGGGATTTCTTTGGAAGGAGTGATGCTAAAGCTGAAGCTCCAGTACTTTGGCCACCTCATGCGAAGAGTTGACTCATTGGAAAAGACTCTGATGCTGGGAGGGATTGGGGGCAGGAGGAGAAGGGGAGACAGAGGATGAGATGGCTGGATGCATCACCGACTCGATGGACGTGAGTTTGAGTGAACTGTGGGAGTTGGTGATGGACAGGGAGGCCTGGCCTGCTGTGATTCATGGGGTCGCAAAGAGTCGGACACGACTGAGCGACTGAACTGAACTGAGTATAGTTAGAAAATATATATCAATTTATAATCCCGAGTTTCCATTTCTAGATAGCCATCCTAGGGAAATCCTCACACATGTGCTTAAGGAGAGAGGTACAAAGATATTAAAAAAAGCATTATTGAAATGTTGAACAGTGAAAACAACCGAGATGCCTATCATCAGCTTACTAATTTGATTAGCTGTTATTCATACATGGAATGCTACGTACAGTGAAATAGAATAAATGAATGCTAAGTGTAAGCAGTGATGCACAGGTTTCTTTGCAGCCATAAGATTTTATTTATCTGGAAATGAAATGCCCAGAAGTATAACTGCTATGTCATTTGAAAATTATATGTTTCATTTTATTAATGTGAAGTGTGAAAGTGAAAGTCACTCAGTCGTGTCTGACTCTTAGTGACCCCGTGGACTATACAATCCATAGAATTCTCCAGGCCAAAATAGTGGAGTGGGTAGCCTTTCCTTTCTCCAGGGGATCTTCCCAATGGAGGGATCAAACCCAGGTCTCCCACATTACAGGCAGATTTTTCACTAGCTGAGCCACAAGGGAAGCCCAATTAATTTCTTATTAATATAATAAATTGCCAAACTATTTTCCAGAGTGGTTTAATATTTTATATACCCACCAGAAATATATGAGAGATGAAGTTTTTCTGCATTCTCACCAGCATTTGTTATTTTTATTTTAGCTATTCTAACAGATGTGTAATGATATCATGTTGTGTTTTAAATTTGCATTCCCCTAATATATAATGGTGTTAAACATCTTTTCACATGCTCATTTGCTATAACTGTATAGCTTCTTCAGTGATATAACCCTTTGTGCCTTTTGCCCATTTTCTAATTGAATTGCTTGCTTTTTTTAACGTTGAGTTTTGAGAGTTTATTATATAATCTAGATCTGAGTCCTTTGTCACACATGTGGGTTTGCAAATGCTTTCTCTTAGTCAGCTTGTCTTTTCATTCTCTGTTAAGCAAATTAAAAAAAAATTTTTTAATGTGTTCATGGTTTTTATGGTTTGTGCTTTTGGTATTATGTCTCTTCATGAAGCCTAGGTCCTGAAGTTTTCTCCTATGTCATATTCTAAAAGTTTAAAGATGTGCATTTTATACTTAAATCTGTGATGCACATTGAGTTAATTTTTTGTGTCAGGTATGAGGTTTAGATTATAGTTCATATTTTTTTGTCTATGCATATGTAATTGTTCCAGCACCATATGTTGAGAAGATCCTCCATTGAATTGCTTTTCCACCTTTGTTGAAAGTGAACTGAGTATATTTTTATAAGTTTATTTCTGTGTTCTCTATTCTAGCCCATGGATTTATGTATCTATCCATCCTACAATATCATACAGTCTTGATTATTGTAGCTATTTAAAAAAAAGTCTTGAAATCAGGTAGACTGATTTTCTATTTTATTCTTTTTCAAAATTGTTTTGGCCACTCTAAGTCATTTACATTTCCATACAAATTTTAAAATAATCTTGCTTATATCTATGAAAATTCTTGCTGAGAATTTTTGATAGGGATTGCAGTAAACCTATATACCAATTTAAAGAGAACTGGCATGTTTACTATATTGAATCTTATAATCCATGTATGTGGTAAGTCTCTCTACTTATTCAGATCTTTGATTTCTTTCCTCAGTGTTTAGTAATTTTCAGCATACATGTCCTATATGTGTTTTGATGGATTTACACCTAAGTATTTCTCTTTTTTTAAAAGATTATAAATAATATTTTATTTAAAGTTTTGCTTTCCACATATTCATTGTTACTACATAGAAGTGCAATTGATCTTGTATTTGGCAATCATGCTGAATTCACTTACTAGTTTCAAAAGATTTTAATACTTATCCTGGGATTGTCTACATCGATCATCGTGTCATCAACAAATTGTTGCTGTTGTTTTAGTCACTGAGTCATGCCTGACCCTTTTGTGACCCCATGGACTGTAGTCCGCCAGGCTCTTCTCTCCAGGGGATTTCCCAGGCAAGAATACTGGAGCAGATTGCCATTTCCTTCTCCAGGGGATCTTCCTGACCCAAGGATCGAACCCATGTTTCCTGAATTGGCAGGTGGGTTCTTTACCACTGAGCCACCCAGAAAGCCCCATGGGCAAACAGAGATGGCTTTAGTCCTTTCCAATCGGAATGCCTTTTATTTCCACATTTTGCTTTAGGCAAAGCTTCTAGTTCTATATTGAATAGCAGTGGTGAGAATGGGCATTCTTGACTTGTTCCTGATCTTAGCTTAGTCTTTATTGTTAAATGTGATATTAGCTAAGAGATTTTGTTTGTTTGTTTTTTGGTAGATGTACTGTATCAAGCTGAGTAAGTTTGTGTATTCCTAGAGTTTTCTGTGGTGGTGTTTTTAATTAAGTCATGAACGGGTGTTGAATTTTGTCAGATGGTTTTTCTACATCTGCCAATTTGTGTGATTTTTCTTCTGTAGTCTGTTAACATGATTGATTACATAGATTGATTTTTCAGAGTCTGTATAATTTTGCATGCTTTGCTGTATTTCTTAATGATTTTTTAAAAATTTGAATCAAATATGAACTAAGGTAATTTTCCATATTTTGTCAAAATAATTTTCAAAATTACACAGACAAGTAAAACTTAAGCAGAGTGCTAGCAATCAGGTAATCAGGAAAATATTTGGCAGAGGAATATATAGCATATTTAGGCAAAAAAAAGAAGTATGTTAGAAAGTTTTACAAAATACTCTTCACTATGATTTAATTGATCTGGTGTAGGTTTGAAGCATTAGTATGTTTTAAAGCTACCTTGGTGATTCTAATATACAGCCAAAGTTGAGCACCACTGGTATAGAGGAAAAGAACCTAACAAGGTAGACTTTGGAGTCACATCTGGGTTCAGACCCCAGTTCCATAGTTTATTAGTTATGTGACATTGAGCAAGTTAGTGGAGTCTATTTATAAAACAGGGATAAAGAAATAACCTCATATCTTCCTTGAACCACTGCTATTTACAGTTTCTTCACTTATTCTATTCTTCCTGACACAACAGAAAAATAATTCAATACGTAGTCATGCTTGAAATCACTCTTGGTGGGCCAAAAACTGAGGAACACCTTAGAAGATGTTTTGGTTGAAGAAGGAAAACACAGTTCAGGACATACATAGGAGAGCAGTGGAGAGTATTCTTATAGGTAGTAAAAGTATCCCAGGAGTTCTCCATGTCAAAAGGTAAAACCTATGGCAAAAGAGTGGTCTTAGAGGCAACTACTCAGTATAACAGGAAGAAAAGCCAGAAAACTCCTCTCCATTCCTTTTCCAACCAGATGGACCAGCAAGCAGTAACAGAGAGATTTGTCTTCAAGTGAAAGCAATGAGTATGGGAGTTAGGATAGTGGGATAGTCTAGTATCATGAGTGATAGGCAATGGCAAAATAAATGACAGTATTAATGAGAAATAGAGAGGTACACAGATTCATCAAGGCATCCTTATCTTGGCATGTTCTCCACAACACACACTTTGATTGAAAACAGCAGATAGATATTTTCCCTCTATTCTCTAAAACAGGTTATATAAATGGAAGGAACAGATAGTCTAAGAAAAATCTCAACTACAGAATGCAAGAAACCTGAGTTTGATCCCTGGGTTGGGAAGATTCCCTGGAGAAGGAAATGTCAGCACACTCCAGTATTCTTGCCTGGAGAATCTCATGGACAGAGGAGCCTGACCGGCTACAGTCCATGGGGTCACAAAGAATCGGACATGTCTTAGTGAGAGAAGCATATAATAAGAATCACCTAACATTTAAACAAAGCAAATGCCATTAAATAGAGATAATGTGCTCAACAAATGAAAGGACTTTCATTAGATAAGTAGAGTCCTCAGAACATCAGTATAAAATAATAACCTCAGAATGATAAAGAAAAGATATTACATCTATGAAAGAACAAGTAATTATGAATAATAATAGGTAAATATGAAAAACAAGGGCTTTTTAAAAATAAATAACATAGGTGAAGCTAATACATGGACCGAACTAAGATTTATCATGGATGCAAATAGAAATTAAATCATAGATCTAGAAAATTGGACTGAGGCATTTACCCAGAGCATAATATTAAAGGATAGGAGGATGAAAAGTAGTAAAGAAAAAATGAGAGGCATGAAATATAAACAAATCGAGAAATTTCTGCATTTGTCTAAAGGGAGTTCCACTGAGTAAAAATGGAGAGAATGCATGGGAATCAATATTTGCAGATTAAATGGCAAACAAATAAACAAACTACTCCCTAGAATTGAAGTCACAAATCCTCAGATTGAAAGGACCCTGTAAGTGCCAAGGATGATAACCTGTTTTAAAAAAGAGAACAGTAATTTTTAAAAAATACTCGAAACCTGGATACACCACAGAGAAATTTTAGAGCATAGAGGATAACATAAAAATACTGAAATCTTTCAAAGAGAAAATAAAGACCATCCACAATGCACAAGGATAGGTTTGACATCAGACTTTCCATTAGCCAGATCAGATTGCAGGACAGCAATGGAGCCATGTCTTCAAACTACTGAGTGAAAATAATGTTGAACCTAGGATTTAATACCTAAACAAACTATTATACGAGTGGGATGGAGGAATAAAGGTGTTTTGGACATATAAGAACCCAGAAAACTTACCACCCCCAGAGACTCTTGGAATGAATTATTATAGAATATACTTAAGCAAACAGAAAAATAATTCATATAAAGTAATGATGTTAAAGAAATAAAGGTTAATCATTTATGTATTACATAAATAATATGTATTTAATTATATAAGTGACTAAAATGAATTTCAAAATATAAGGTATAACCTAGCTCCATCTGGGAAAATGTTTGACAAGTGTAAGGTCAGTGAAAGGTGTCACCTATAAATTTTGCTTGAACCGAGTAAAACTGTGTTCTCAATACATTAACAAAGGGAATGTGAATCCTTATGTAGTTTTTCCAGAAGTTTAGAAGAGTGATGGTGCCTGTGGTCACTGGCCTAATTTAAGTCCCAGGAAACAACTAGAAAACTTGCTTATCTATAGCCAGTCTCTGGGATAATTTATGGACTAAAATATCCTTGTATGGATCAAAGTGAAATACGAAAAAAGAAAAAAATGGACCTACAATAGAATACTCAAGAGTTTAATTCCACAGAATTTTTACTGAGTTTCTTCAGTGCACCAGGCTCTGTGCTATATGATGAGGGGTGACATGACAAAAAGACAAAGATAAAGTGGAAGATCCCTTGCTTTTTATTCTCAGTGAAAAGTTTTTCTTAGAAGCCCCTCAGCAGGTATCTCTTCAGGTACCATCTCCAGTATTAATCCCATTTCCATGCAGAAACTTACTACTGACAAGGGGAATGAGACCACTGATTGGCTTCAATTAATTATAATTCACTTCCTCTGGATAAGAAAGAGTTCACTGCCCTCCACCACCATCATGGCTACACAAAGGAAAGTTAGGAAAAAACAAACAAACAAACTGGAGTTCTGTTAGTGAGGAAAAAGTGGAAGTTACCAACAAGAGTTGCTAAAGTATTTAACATTTCTGAACCTCATAGTGGGGTCATCATCATATATTTTTTCCTCAAAGAACAATTGTGACTGTTAAATGAGATAACTCTTGTCAAGTGCTCAATACATGTCAGCTATTAATGTTGTAGTTGATGCTGTTTGGTTTTAACTCATTATCTATCAATAGCTTATTCTTTCCATATTTCCCTTATGTTGCTCACAGTTTGACATCAATGCCTCAGAAGATGGCTATAGCAATTCTAAGCATCACGTGCAGATAATGTTTTTGATCTTCAGTTTCTCTATCTGTAAAACAGATATAATCATATTTACCTCATAGATTTGTTGTGAGATCATTCATATACAAACTCAATAAAGTTAGCTGTTGTTGCTGTTATTGACATAAATACCCTCTTGACAGTGCTTGGCATAATATCAAGCTCAAAGCAAGTGTTCAACAAATGGTAGCTCTTGTTGTAAATAAACATGTGCATATCTGTATAAGAAAGAGCTGGCAAATCTCCCTGATCTTGGGTTAAGTCAAACCTTCTTGCACACAACATCAAAAGCAGAAATGACAAAAAATAAATAAATACATTGGATCTCATCAAAATTAAAAATACTTGTGCTTCAAATGATACCATCAAGAAGGTGAAAAGACAACCCACAAAACAGGAGAAAATATTTGGCAAATCATATAGCTGACAAGGAATTTGTATATAGGATATACAAAGAACTCTAACAACTCAAAAATTAATCCAGTAAAAATAGAAAAGGCTATGAGAGACATATCTCCAAGTAGGATACACAAAAGGCCAATAACCACATGAAAAGATGCTTAACATTATTAGTTTTTAGGGAAATGCAAATCAAAAACAAATGAGATATGGGACTTCCCTGGTGGTCAAGTGGCTAAGACTCCATACTCCCAAGGCAGGGAGCCCCAGTTCAATCCCAGGTCAGGGAACTAGATCCCACATGCCACAACCAAAGAATCCCACGTGCCACAACAAAAACTGAAGATCCTGCATGCTGCAACTAAGACTTCATGCAGCCAAATAAATGAATAAATAAACAAGTATTATTTAAAAAAATGAGATACTACTTCATACCCACTAGGAGAGAAGAATCATAAAGGCAGATAATGAAAAATGTTGGCAAGAATGTAGAGAAATTAATAACCTATAATGGAAAAGAATCTGAAAAAGAATATATATGTATGTAACTAAACCAATTTGCCATACACCTGAAACTAACACATTGCAAATCAACTATACTTCAATCAAAAATTTAAAAAAAGAACATAGAAAAATTGGAACCATTATGCCCTGCTGATGGGAATGTAAATGGTGTAGCCAACATGGAAAACAGTCTGGCAATTCCTCAAATGACTAAACACAGAGTTACCATATGATTCAGCAATTCAACTCCTAGGTATATACTCAATAGAAATGAAAACATATGTGCACAGAAAAACTTGCACACAAATGTTTACAGCAGCATTATTCATAATAGCCAAGAAAGGTAGAAATATCATAAATACCCATCAACAGATGAATGGATAAAATATGTTACATCTATGTGATGGAATATTAGGCAGCCATAAGAAGAATACAAATACTGATACATGAAACAACATGAATGAACTATGAAAATATTATGATAAGTGAAGAAAGACACAAAAGGACATTATTGTATTTGTCCATTTATATAAAATACCCAGAATAGGCACATCTTTAGAGACAGATTAATGGTTGCCAGGGGTAGGAATAGGGGAAAATGGGATTTACTGGTAATGGGTTTGGGGTTTCTTTATGGGGTGATGAAAATTTTCTAAAATGGATTATGATGATGATTGCACAACTGTGAATATACTAAAAACATTGAAGTTTACAAATAAATGGGTGGATTTTATGGTATGTAAATTATCTCAATAAAACTATTTTTTTTAATGGATCAAACCTTGTTAGAAATACAAAGATGAATAAAACAGTTCTTGCCTTAGGGCACTCATATTCATAAGGAGGGCTAAAAAGTGTACAAAAATAGCATTCCTGAATCCATTTTATGTCCCCACCCTCGTTTGTCTTTCATTCCACTTTTAATTTACAGTATCTATTTGTATTCAATTTATTCTTACAAATCACTTAAAATATTTTCTGGAACTAGGTGGGTATTAAGTAAACAAATGACCTCAAACAGTGACAATACAGGGAAGAATGTGTTCAGTGTCATAAAAGAGGCACTGCTGAAATGCTATGGGAGGAAGTAAAGAGCATTTCGAAAGGGGAAAAACAAGAGTGCTTTCCCTCCCAAACTATCTTGGTGACCTTACTCTCCTTATCAGCCACAGAAAAAAGAAGTCAGAAGTCATAAGATGGATCCCAGAGGGACATGAGCAGAGCCTGTCAGTAGATGTATGTGCAAATGTTATGAACTCTGAACATGGAGTGTGTTTAAAGATTTCATTCTCTGGAGGATTGGGCTCTGCTGGACTGTATCATGAGCTGCAACTAACTCAGTGGTAATATGAGGAAAGTGATGCAAGCCTCTGTAGCTGGAATGTGCCTGCAACCTGCACCTGACGAGCAGTGAGCATGTGGAAATGTGAAATTCTTGGACCATTAGGCAGGCCTACTGATGAACAGCCCGATACTGAGAGGTGAGTTTTCAGCATGGCAGCTTCTGGCTGAGCTCAGCTGTTGGTGCAGCAGGCACTGGGCTCTGTGCTCAGAAACTGTCAGAAGCATTATAATTAAACCTCTCTGCCTCCCCCTGACCAAGGCTGACAGCTGTGAGAGCAGAGCTGCTGGAAGAAGCACTTATATCCTTGAATCAATTCTGATCCAGGAAGGGGGTGGGAATCATTCCACCTCCACAATTTCCACAACAAAGGGCACTTCTATTCCTGGGAAACCCATGAGTCAGAGATGCCTAAGGCATCTTGAACAAAAGAAGTATTTCTTCACGTTTGGAAAAAGATATGACAGCTACTTATAAACTTCTATATACATATCTTATGATCCAGCCATTCAAATATTCAGTATTTATTCAAGATAAATAAAAACATATATCCAAAAAAACTCATATATGATTTATTAGCTTTATTAGCCCAAACTGAAACAGACCAGATGTGCATCAAGAGTGGATTAGCTAACTGTGATCTATTTGCAAAATGAAATACTACTCAGCAATAAAAAGGAAGGAACTACTGATACATGCAACAGAGATGAATTTCAAAAATACATTAAATTAAAGTCTTGGACTTCACTGATGGCTCAGTGGGAAAGAATCTGTCTGCCAATGCAGGAGACATGGATTTGATCCCTGATCTGGGAAGATCCCACCTGCCATGAAGCAACTAAGGCTGTTCACCACATCTACTGAACCTGTGCTCTAGAGCCTGAGAGCTTCAGCTACTGAAGTGACTCACCCTAGAGCCCACGCTCCACAAGAGAAGCCACTGCAGTGAGAAGCCTGCACACCACAGCTAGAGAGTGGTCCTTGCTGCAACTAGAGAAAAGCCCGTGTAGTAATGAAGACCCAGCACTGCCAAAAATAAATAAATAAAATTATTTTTTAAGTCAAAGCTTAAAAAAAAAGACACCTTACACGAAAGAGTAATATTTCATTTATATCAGGCAAAATCCATGGTGGAAAAAAAATTAGAACACTGATTATTATGAAGGGAATTAGGAACAGGGAATAATTGGAAGGAAAACAAGGGAACTCTCTAAGGTGATGACTATGTTGTATCGCTTCATAGAGATTTTAGTTTCCAGAGGCACATGCGTTTTTCAAAACTCAGTGAATACACATCAAAAAGAAAAACTGAATGGAAAATAAACTGAGAGATAAGTGTCATGTTGAGGGGAAGGGGAGATATGGGCTATTATTATGTTTTATTTTTTTTAAAGTCAATCAATTAAAAATGGCAAAAATCTTGAACATTTTACTGAAGGATATGCAGAAAAGTAGATGCTTCCACTCTAATGGCAGAAAGTGAAGAGGAACTGAAGAAACTCTGGATGAAGGTGAAAGAGGAGAGTGAAAAAGCTGACTTGAAACTGAACATTAAAAAAAACTAAGATCACAGCATCCAGTCCCATCAATTCATGGCAAATAGATGGGGAAAAAGGGAAAGTGGTAGCAGATTTTATTTTCTTGGGCTCCAAAATCACTGCAGACGGTAACTGCAGCCATGAAATTAAGACCCTTGCTCCTTGGAAGGAAAGCTATAACAAACAGATAGCATATTAAAAAGCAGAGACATCACTTTGTCGACAAATGTCCGTACAGTCAAAGCTATGGTTTTTCTGGTAGTCATGTACAGATGTGAGAGCTGGACAATAAAGAAGAGCTGAGCACCAAAGAATTGATATTTTTGAACTGCAGTGCTGGAGAAGACTCTTGAGAGTCCCTTGGACTGCAAGATCGAACCAGTCAATCCTAAAGGAAATCAACTCCGAATATTCATTGGAAGGACTGATGCTGAAGCTGAAGCTCCAATACTGTGGATACCTGATGCAAAGAACTGACTCGTTGGAAAAGACGCTGATGCTGGGAAAGACTGAAGGCAAAAGGAGAAGGGGGCGACAGAGGATGAGATAGTTGGATAGTATCACTGACTCAACGGACATGAATTTGAGCAAACTCCAGGAGACACTTAAGGAAGGGAAGCCTGGCATGCTGCAGTCCAGGGAGTTGCAAAGAGTTGGACGTGACTTAGTGACTGAACAACAACAAATGCAAATAAGCACATGAAAAAATGTCCTGCATCATTTTCCATTAGAAAAATGCAAATGAAAGTCACAATGAGATTGCAAGCAACTGGAACTCTTGTCTATTTCTAGTGGGAATGTGAAACTGTACAGCCACTCTAGAAAATAGTTTGGTAGTTTCTTATAAAGTTAAACATTCACTTACCATATGACTGAGTCATCCCACTCTTAGGTATTTACCCTAGAGAAATGAGAACTTCTGTTCACACAAAAATCTGTGTATGCAGCAAGAGTGGTTTGTCTCTACTTTATGATGTCTGGGGCCTCAAGTGGAAAGTCTTGAATGGCTAGGGATGACTCAGAGGCCTGAGGACTAGGAAGCATCTAGGGGCTTCTTCACCCACATGACTAGCACGTGAACTGGGATGACCCAAATATTGCTTAGTGGAAACTATAGTTAGCTATAGCACCTACAAATGGCCTCTCCATGGGAGAGTCCAGACAGTGAGTGTTCCAAGAGATCCAGGTGGAAATTGTGTGGCTTTCTCTGACCTAGCCTTGAAAGTCATACAGTGTTACTTCCTCCACATTTTGTTGATTACTACAGGTCACTGAGGCTAATCTTAGACTCAAGGGGAGAAATATTAGACTCTACCTATTGATGGGGGAGTGGCAAGGTCACACTGCAAGAGAGTATGTAGGGTAAGAGATATGGTGTCTCTATCTTTGAAGAGTATAATCTGCTGCAGTGAACAAATAAATTAATCTATGTATAAGTCTAAATAGCCTTGGTTACAAAATCCAATAGTAACAATAACAATTTGGGATGGTAAAAATAAAATGGAAATACAACATTTAATAGCAATACATGAAAAAAAAAACTATGCATGAATGTTTATAGCAGCTCTATTCATAATCTCCAAAACCTGGAAACAATGCAAATGTTCTTCACTAAGTGATAGATAAATGAACTGTATATCTATATAGTGGAGTATTGCTCAGTGATAGAAAAGAATGATGGAGAAGGCAATGGCACCCCAAAATCCCATGGACGGAGGAGCCTGGTGGGCTGCCGTCTATGGGGTCGCACAGAGTTGGACACGACTGAAGCGACTTAGCAGCAGCAGAAAGGAATGAACTCTTGATCCTTGCAACAAATTGGATGAATCTCAAAGATATGCTAATTGTTCAGGAATAAGTGATGATGGCTGGGTTTTGTAAATGTACTAAAAATTTACCAAAAACAATGTATTGTATACTTTAAAAGGATGAATTTTATGGTATGTAAACTGTATGTCAATTAAAAATTGGAGAAACGTAATTTTCAGAAAAAGGTAAAATCATGGCTCTCAAATCTAAAAATGAATACATGTTTAAAGAATAAAGGAATTGATTTGCAAATAAAGGCAAAACTTTTTCCACAAAAAGGAGGGAAGTCAGGCAAAACTTTTGGATAAGACAGTTTGAATATCCATCAATTACCTACAATTTAGAAAGCAATTTTGCTCTTTGCAAAACTGCTCAAAGACAATGAACCAGCCTGAATCAGAGAGCCTGGAAGAGTGTGCTATTGAGTATATATAATTTTCCATTAAAGGACAAAATTTTACCTACAATGCGTTATAGTTTATAGAAATGTATACATCCCAAGTCAACTTTATGCTAATTTAAAGTTTTTTAAATGAGTATTATTACACAGTGACTTTTTGATAACAGAGGACTAGAACAGAAATGGAATACCCAATAGGAACCTGTCAAAGTTGTCTACATTAAACACAATGGAAGCCAGTGTTAGGGTGGAGCCTGTGGACAATTACTACTGAGTCCAAGCTCCTTCTGCTCTGTACACTACAGGCCAATAAATCCAGGAGATGAAGTGTTGAGGCAAGGAGCATGACTTCATTTGGAAAGTCATTGATTGAGAAAGTGGCAGACCAGTCTCAAGATAACCATCTTATGGAGGTCTGGATGGCAGGTTCTTTTATAGAACAGAGGTGAGGAAATAAAGTTAAAAGGCCATTAATCTTGCAAATATCTCCTAGAATGGCAAGCCCCAGGGAGTGGATGTGTTAATTTCTTCCTTCCTGCCATTCACAGGTGGACAGAGCCCTGAACAAAAGCACTTTGGTTTAATACTCAGACAGAGGGGCAGGGTTCCCCTAGGCAGGGTTTTTTGCTCCTTTTAGTGAGCAAAAGCAATGGAAACAAAGGTTAACGGTAAAAGATCCAACATAGAGTCAGAATTGGCTTTTTCCTGCAGTACAATGAGAAAAACTGATTTGAGTTTGTGAGGGTTAATTCACACAGTCAAAGTAATTTTTAATAGAGTAAGGCCTGCTCAAACAGTAATTTATGAATTCAGAGGAAGCACATCCAGGGATGGATGTCCCTTTTCCAGACTACTCTGTGAGTGACCATCACTTTCCCCACCCCCATTCATGCAACTGAAATACCCTAGGATATTTCCTCAAATAAGAAACATTCATTAACAGACACAAAAATACAATTATAGCAGCTTTATGCATAATAGCATAAGACTAGAAACAAGGCAGTTGCCCATTAACAGAAGAATGGATAAAACGTGGTGTATTCAAACAATGAAATACTACTTAGCAATAAAAAGGAAAGAACTACTGATACATAACAAGTATGATTTAAATGCCTTATGTAGAGTGAAAGAAGCCTTCTATAAAGAGTACCTACTTTGTGATTCTATTATATGAAATTCTAGAAGAGGCAGATCTAAGCACTGGCACAAAAATATAAGAATTCTGGTTACCTCTGAAGGGCACTAAGGGCAGGGAATATCTGGGAAAGAGTATGAGTGAGATTTATGATGATGCTATTCTGTATCTGGACAGAAGTTTGGATTACACATTTGTATATATATGTCAAAACTCAGGCAACATATCACTAAAAATTCATACTTTTGTTGTATATAAGTTTCACATTAAAGGAACAAAAGAACCTTAGGAAATTACTGAACTCTAGCTAATAACTTGCATTCTGAAATGATCTCAAAGGAGATCTCAAAATGATAAATACAACAGATTGATGTCTGTATTAATAAGGTGGCTAGATGGAAAGTATGTTATAAAGCAAGTATAATAAAATGGAAACTCTAGAATCTATACGGTGGGTATACAAGTGTTCACTGAAAAATTCTCTCACCTTTTCTGAGTCTTTGAAAGTTTCCTAATAAAATGCTGGAAAAAAATTAACAGGAATCTTCCCCTCCCCTCCCCCAAAGCAACAACAAGATACTTCAAGAATCCAAGTCAGCAGGGCTCATTTAAAACTGAAACACATCACATGCTTTCAGCCTTAAGTAAGAACAAGGTGAAATAAGAAATTAATCAAGGGCAAAACTTGGTGTCTTTGCAAATGATTTTCAGGGCTTTGATTTATTGTTTAGGAGGGAGGTAAGCACTCATTCCTCAAAAGAACCAGCATTTCTAGAAGAGAAAAGGGAGCCAAGTGCCTATTTTCTGGATTCATTTGTAAAGCTGTGTGGGCAAGTGCAAAAAAATAAAAACAGAAAAAAAACAACAACCATGCACAACCATATCCCCGGAGTCTTTCTCTCAGTTCCTAGTTTATGCACTGTGTATTTTATCAAGGATGTAGCAAAGGGCCTCCTGCTCCCTCTCTGAATCTTCCAAATTCTATCCCTTTCCTTTTCCCTAGATTGAAACCTGAAATCCATTTACAGATCCTAGCCTTAAGGTAAGGCTTTGATCCCAGCTAGGTGCAGGAAAGACTGTATAACGTAATTGCAAAATCTAAAGGCAGATACAGGGATGTGGTGGAGTAGGGTGGTATAAGAGTCTGGTGGGGAGGTTGGTTAAACAATCTGGGAGTCTTGTGGGAAGGGCGAGAAGAAGAATGAGGAAGGAGAAACCGCTTTGATGATCCCCACACATCTGCACGAATAACCCAAATTAATACACAAATAATATAATTTATATTAGACAAATTCAAAAGTTGTTTAAAGCCCAAAGGAAAAATACATTCTGCAATAATATAGTCACTCACATATAGTACATCTCCATCCAGAATGGAGATATATCCATCCATTTCTTTCTATGCATTCTGAGTTTTTAAATTTAATTTTTTCTTTTGAGATAATTATAGATTCATATGCAGTAGTGAGAAAAAATGCTGAGAGTTCTCATGTAACAATTACCTAGTTTCTCCAAAGTTAACATCTTGCAAAACTATAGTGTAATATCAACACCAGGATATTGGCATTGATACAGTCACGAAACAGAACAGTTTCATCACTGAAAAAAATCCCTCATGGCGTTCATTTATAGCTTCATCCACTTCCTTTATATATCCACCCACACAACCTCTGGCAATCATTAATCTGTTCTCCATTTCTACAATTTTTTTTTTTATTTCAAGAATGTTATACATATGAAGGATATAGTATGTAACCTTTGGGCTTGGCTTTTTTTCACTTAGCATAATCCTCTGGAGATTCATCCAGGTTGTGTGTTTCAAGGGAGAGTCTCTTGTAGAAATATATAGTTGGATCATGTTTCGTAAGTCCATTCTAGAGTTTAATCCCTTCGTTGGAAGTATCTGCTGATAAGGAAAGGCTTCTGCCATTTTGCTTTGTTTTCTATATTACCATAACTTTTGTGCCTCATTACCTCCTTTACTGCCTTTTTGTGATTCATTTATTTTTCTAGCATACTGTTTTGATTCCTTTCTTGTTTGTTTTTATGTATATTTTAAAGTTGTTTCTTTTACTGGTTACCTTGGGGAATTACAATCACCATCTTAACATTTTTTTATAATTCTGCCTCCCTGACTCAATAGCTACGTGACCTTGGGCAAGTCTATGCTCCAGTTTCTTTTTTTTTTTTTTAATTAAAAAAATTTATTTACTTATTTTTGGCTGTGCTGGGTCTTCATTGCTGCAAGTGGGCTTTCTCTTCTCATTGCGGTGGCTTCTTTTGTCGGGATGCACAGTCTCTAGGCACAAAGGATTCAGAAGCTGCTGCACATAGGCTCAGCAACTGTGGCTCAAGGAATCCAAAGTACAGGCTCAGCAATTACAGCGCATGGGCTTAATTGCCCACAGCATGTGAAATCTTCTCAGAACAAGGATCAAACCCATGTTCCCTGCATTGGCAAGTGGATTCTTAACCACTGGCCCACCAGGAAAGTCCCCATCTTAACTTTATAACAATCAGGTTTGAATTAGTAACAACTTAGTTTCAATAGTATAAAAACTATTTTATATTTAAAACTCCTTTACAGTTTCATACTCTATGTTGTTAGTGTTATACCTTATACCTTTACTCACTGTATGCCCAATACTATTGATTTATAACTATTGCTTTATTTACTGATTTTTTAAATCATACAGAAGGAAAAATGTAGTTTCAGACAAAAAAAAAGTGCAATACTATTGGCTTTCATTTTACCTACGTAGCTATTAATATGTTTATCTTTGAATACATTCCGTAGTTCATGATGTATAATTTTTTTCTTTTTTTTAATTTTTTTTTATATATTGCTTTGTTCTTAACTGTTCAAGGGTTTTTTCATCTATATTCATGAAGGATATTGATCTGTAGTTTTCTTTCTTCCTTCCTTTCTTTCCTTTATTCTTTCCTTCCTTCCTTCCTTAGTGCTATAACTTTCCCTCTCAACACTGCTTTAGCTATGTTCCACAAATTTTGACATATTGTCTTTTCATTTGCACTCATTTCTTTATATATATATTTTATTTCTTTTGGTCCCATAGATTATTTAGAATACAGTTGTTTACTTTCCAAGTATTTGTTGCTTTTCCTATTATCGTTATGTTGTTAATTTCTTGCTTGATTCCTTTGTGGTCAAAGAATACATTTTGTATGATTTCTACTCTTTTTCTCTGAGTGCTTTCAAGGATTTTTCTTTCTCTAGTTTTCATTACTTTAATTATGATGTATCTTGGCATAGACTACTCTGGGTTTGGCCTGAGGTTCACTTCTTGAATCAGTAGGTTTATGTTTCTTGCTAAATTTAGGACGGTTTAAGCCATTATTTTTTAAAGTAACTTTCAAGGCTTGATCTCTTTTTCCTTTGCTTCTGGGAGTCTGAAGACACAAATGTAAGATCTTTTGCTGTAGTGCCACATGACCCTGTGGCTCTTTTTTCAGTCTTTTTTCTCTTTGTTGCTCAGATGGTAATTGTTATTGCACTGTTTCCCTGTTCACTGAATCTTTCTTCTATACACTGCACTCTGCTGTTGAGCTATCCAGTGGAACTTTTTATTTCAGTTACTCTATTTTTCAATTCCAAAATTAAAAAAAAAATTGGTTCTTCTTTGTATCTTCTATTTAGTTGCTGAGATTTACTGTTTCTTGGCTGAAACTTTCCTTTTTAAAAATGATTTGATTTAACAGTGTTCAAAATTATGTTTTGGAGTGGTTCTATAATGGTTGCTTTAAAAGTGAAAGAAAAAAAAAAGTGAAAGAAATGGTCTCTTGTAGACAACATATATAGGGGTCTTGTTTTTGTATCCACTCAGCCAGTCTTTGTCTTTTGGCTGGAATAAGACCCCTATATATGTTGTCTACAAGAGACCCACCTCAAAACAAGGGACACATACAGACTGAAAGTGAAGGGCTGGAAAAAGATATTCCATGCAAGTAGAGACCAAAAGAAAGCAGGAGTAGCAATACTCATATCAGATAAAATAGACTTTAAAACAAAGGCTGTGAAAAGAGACAAAGAAGGATTACTACATAATGATCAAAGGATCAATCCAAGAAGAAGACATAACAATTATAAATATATAGGCACCCAACATAGGAGCACCACAATATGTAAGACAAATGCTAACAAGTATGAAAGGGGAAATTAACAATAACACAATAACAGTGGGAGACTTTAATACCCCACTCACACGTATGGATAGATCAACTAAACAGAAATTTAACAAGGAAGGACAAACTTTAAATGATACAATGGACCAGTTAGACCTAATTGATATCTATAGGACATTTCATCCCAAAACAATGAATTTCACCTTTTTCTCAAGTGCACACGGAACCTTCTCCAGGATAGATCACATCCTGGGCCATAAATCTAGCCTTGGTAAATTCAAAAAAATGGAAATCATTCCAAGCGCCTTTTCTGACCACAGTGCAGTAAGATTAGACCTCAATTACAGGAGAAAAACTATTAAAAATTCCAACATATGGAGCTGAACAACATGCTGCTGAATAATGAACAAATCACAGAAGAAATTAAAATATGCATAGAAATGAATGAAAATGAAAACACAACAACCCAAAATCTGTGGGGCACTGTAAAAGCAGTGTTTAGGGGAAGGTTCATAGCAATACAGGCATACCTCAAGAAACAAGAAAAAAGTCAAATAACCTAAATCTACATCTAAAGCAACTAGAAAAGGAAGAAATGAAGAAGCCCAGGGTTAGTGGAAGGAAAGAAATCTTAAAACATAGGACAGAAATAAATGCAAAAGAAACAAAAGAGACCATAGCAAAAATCAACAAAGCCAAAAGCTGGTTCTTTGAGAGAATAAATAAAATAGACAAACCATTAGCCAGACTCATCAACAAACAAAGGGAGAAAAATCAAATCAATAAAATTAGAAATGAAAATGGAGAGATTACAAGAGACAACACAGAAATACAACAGATCATAAGAGACTACTATCAGCAATTATATGCCAATAAAATGGACAACTTGGAAGAAACGGACAAATTCCTAGAAAAGTACAACTTTCCAAAATTGAACCAGGGAGAAATAGAAAATCTTATCTGACCCATCACAAGCACAGAAATTGAAACTGTAATCAGAAATCTTCCAGCAAACAAAAGCCCAGGTCCAGATGGCTTCACAGCTGAATCCTACCAAAAACTTAGAGAAGAGCTAACACCTATCCTACTCAAACTCTTCCAGAAAATCGCAGAGGAAGGTAAACTTCCAAACTCATTCTATGAGGCCACCATCACCCTAATACCAAAACTTGACAAAGACGCCACAAAAAAGAAAACTACAGGCCAATATCACTGATGAACATAGATGCAACAAGTTATTTCAGCTCAGCTGAGCCTTGTGTTTGTCACCTATGACTTAAGGATAATATTATATACCTCACAGGGCTGTTGTGAGACATTAACTGGATGAGTGTAAAGTGGCAGAGTGACTGGCACAGTAAGTGATTGACAGTAAGTAAGTGGCACACACTGTAACTCTCGGGAGAGAGAGAAATTAGGGACTGAAACTCCCTCCTCCCAGCCAGAGTAAGAGCTCTGGTGCGGATCAAGAGTAAAATGAAGTTCTGGAGTCCACAGAGCCACACAATTAGACCACCCTGCTAGGGGTGGAATATAGGAATTATAAATAGAACTGGCTTAAGGCAAACAAACCCTTGCTTTCTTTTGGCTCTCTTGGAGCCCTTCTTTTCTGCATAGCTTGTTCTTTTTATTCTTTCTGATCCCAGAGGGCTGGAGCAATAAGACACCATTCCCAGAATCTTGGAAATTTGGGCGGGACCAGGGTACAGAGACAGAGAGTGGGTGGCTTAGCCCATTTAGGTCTTATAGAAAAGAGAGGGTTGATGAGAGACAGAGGGAATGGCAGAACAGTTTTCCTTATGGCATCCCTCCCTTCCCCCTGTTAGGCCAGGTTCTAAGATCCAGTGATGGGAGATATGGTGAGGGCCATGGAGAGGGGGATCAAAGAGCCTCCTCAGCATCCTGCTCAGCTTGATCTCCTGTATGAGCTCCATGCAGGAGTGGGAAAAGGGAGTCCTTGGCTGCACACACTATCCAATCCAGGATTGACTAAACAGTGTTCCTTCAGTGCTATTTATCTCCTGAGTACTGTAGAGGTTTTGAAAAATGACCAAAAATCCACTGGAGCTCCTCCCATCAAGATGTGGAGTCTATCTTCCCCTCTTGGAGTCAAGGTGGCTTGTAACGGCTTCAACCAATACAATCTGACAGAAGTGATTTTACACTACTTCTGATGTTAAGTCCTAAAAAACCAGGCAGCTTTTACCTGGTTCTTTTAAGACAGTCTCTCTGAGGGAAGTCAGTTGCCCCTTAAGAAGTTACATAACCCTGAGATTGCCATGCTGGAGAAGCCACATGTGTAGTAGGCACTTTACGCAATAATCTCTGTTAATGCAGTCTTCTAGCCACTCCCACCAAGGCACCAGACATGGAAGTAAAGCCATCCCATCCATCACCTAAGTATCTTGAGTGCCCTCATCTGACATCACAAGGAGCAAATATCCCAGAAAAGCTCTGCCCAAATTCTTGAACCACAGAATCCATGAGCACAAGAAAGCTGTTGTTGAGCCACAAAGCTCAAAATGGTTTTCTATGCAGCAACTTATACTGAAACAAGAACTTAAAGTCAGCAGATGGTTAGTTGAGGTTTGAGGGACCCAAGAGACCCCACCCAAATCTCTCTTTTCCTATAGAACATGACTCTGGCTTGGTGGTGATGCTTCCCTGCCACCTCATTTTAGCTCATTAAAAAAAAAATATGACCATAGCCAAACACTAAGTGGTGATAGAGCCAACTTGACCTGGTTCAAGAGATGGGCAAGTAGAAGAAGAAAAAATAAATACTGGGGGTAAAGTTAGTACTCCCTAGGTAATTCTGTGAGAAGGAGGACTGTGATCAGCTTCCGAATTTGTCCCTAGCTCTCTTCTTCCTGGGAGAATTTACCTCTGTTTGCTCCAGCTCCAGGGGTACAGTCAAAAATGTTGGTTCCTCCCACTGTCAGCAGAGCTGCCCTCTCCTGTTGCTTCACATGGATTCTTTTTGAAAAACTAGGAATGGTGATAATCATGACCATTCCATTTCAGAATCCTCGGAAGGGCCCCTGAAGCTGCTGCAGACCAAAAGGAGGAGTTGGAAATGGCCAAGGTAGTCAGTGCCTTACCACTTGGATTTTCAATTGTGAACTTTGCTGATCTGAAGGAAGTCTAGGTGTTTTAGAAGAATTTGTTTCATGCTAAAGAAGCATACAAATCAGGTGTGCACTGTTCATTAGAATTCTAGAATTTGGAGGCATAAAGACCCTCAGAGTTTTTCTAGTTCAAGTCTCTCATTGTACCCAGGAGAAAACTGAAGCACAGAAAGCAGAAGTGATTTGGATACATTTTTTAAGCCACTAAGTGACACAAGCAGAAAGAGAAACCTGGTTTTCCAAGTCCTAATCCAGAGTTATCCTCACCATACTTGACATCAATGCCTCACGAACTTTCATGTGCATACAAATCACATGGGGATCTTGTTTATCTTGAGAAATGCCATAAGGGTCTGAGACTGCATTTGTAATAAACTCTCAGTTAATGTCAATGCTGTTCATCCTTAGACCACACCTTAAGTTAGCAAAGCTATTGGGGATAATTAGAGGGAGAAGCTAACAAATCATCTTTCTCTCGAAGTGTCAGCATCATAGTCACTGTTTTATCATTTGCATCTTTTACTACATGATTATTTTTCATTTGCCATCTCCTTATATTCCCCCTTCCTTTTGAGGGTTTTGCCAAGTGCCTTGGTATTAGCACCAGGGGAAGGTGAAACAAACATGCATTAAAAAAAAGATAAGAAGAAATGTGATGGTATGGTTAAGTTCATTTTGCTTCTCCTTAGTGGATTTTGCAAAAGGTCTGTTGAAGGTAGAGGTAGAAATTGGCTCCAAAACAAGTTTGGGGGTTATTTCTGGATTTCCTGTTCCCTGTATTCATGGAAAATCCAGAGCATGCAGTATGAATATATAATAGTGTGCCCAGTTTTCTTGTGTGGTTTGTGGAAACTGGTCACATTGCTTTACAGCCGCACCACATATATTTAAAGGCTATAGCTATGCAATGGGGCTTCAGTCCAAATGATTCAGAAAATTGCTTCAATCCTTTACTCTGTCAGTAGAGTTCTGGCTGGTATGTACAGAAGTGGATGAAGAACAGAAACTTATGCCTTCTATTTATGCTAGCGATGACCTTCAACTTAAGTAAGATTATTTCCCTTCCCAATTTTAGAAAATATATGCTCACACTGAAGCTGGTTCGAAGTCTTTTCAGCTCTGTCACCCCATGATCTAACACAGTTCACTTTCCTCTCTGCAATTCAGTTCCCTCATTTGTAAAAGGAGGGATCAGACTACTTCTAAAGTGCTAATATTCCAATAACCATCTTCAGGCCTGGATAGTGGTCACTGATGAGCAAGACAATGGTTAAGGCCAAGAAAATATCTGCTTCAACCTTGTCCTTCAGATTCTCTTACTTCCTAACTTCCTAAAGAGAGACATACAGATTAGAAAGATTTTTAGCCACAAGAATTGAAACAATGCTTTTTCTGTTTATACCTTGGTTACCCAGAAATATAAATACACCAGAACACTTCTCTCAGACATAAAAAAAAGGAGTTCTGGTAACCTGAGGCTTCACTCTGTTGAGCTTTTCTGCTTGTGTCCTTTATGCTTGTTGGTGACAACAAGCAGGACTAGGGGTGGGACTGGGAGCAGCTGGAGTCTGAACTCGGTGGGCTGCAGGGCAGGCTGACAATCATGTTTTCTTAAGAGGTGTCAGGAATGATCTTAGTCACATATAAAATGTGAGTGATGCCAGGAAATGTTTAGCAGTTCTTTCAAAGGAGATTCAGATTCAAATTCCTTTGTCACGAGGTTAGAAACAGCAGAGAAGGAAATGTCAGGCTAAGGTTGCCTCCCTTACCTTGAAACGCAGACCTTGGGGAGTGCCCTTGGTGAAGGAGTTCCGTGACTGCCTAGTGCACTCAGTGTTTTAAGAACTGACTTGAATGCTTCTGGTCTCGAAGAAATAAAAAAGCAACATTATATTATAAAACAAGAACTAACCCAAATGGAACTGCACCGTTTCTCTACAGGTCCTCACTTCCCTATGGGTCCTCATCCTGGAGTTAGACACTGAGTGATTCATTTGTGTTTCTTTGGTGGTTTTGGGGTTTTCTTTGGGGGGTCTGGTTTTTTTTAAACTGGCTTCTGTGACATGATTTCTCTGGGATCCAGTTTTACAGAGTGCGGGGTTTCTCAGCCTGGGCACTGGTGACATTTGGGGCTGGGTAATTATTTGCTGTGGAGGATCTCCTGTGCGGCGCAGGATGTTTAGCAGCATCCCTGGCCCCCATTCACCAGAATCCAGTAGTACCTTCCTCACAGTGTGACAACCAAAAATGTCTCCAGGCACGGCCCAAGGTTCCCTGGGGTGCAAATCCACCCTCCTTCTTTCAATCCACCTGGCCCGTATATATGAAGCCCAACTTTCAATCAGAGATTATCAAAGATTTTTGTGCATACTGTAGAATCTGCTGAGGGTCTTCCTTCTCTGCCTGTTGATGTCCTTATCCATCAAGGAGCCTCTCCAAAGGCCCAAGTTAGATGGACAGAAATCTTTCATCTTAGTTTGACACTTTCATCTCCTACATGGGCTCTCCCTTGCAAGTCCTTCGCAGCAGTGACAAATATATCTTGACACAGGGCTGAGGTCTGGTCTGTTCAAGAAAGACATTACACTTGATTTTGAATATTTGGTTCTGAGAAGCATTGGGGGCTCCTGTGTTTCAATCAGAGATACGAGATAGTAATGAAGGAAGGAAGGACGGGAGGGGAACAAAGAAGCAAAGAGAAGGAGAGGAAAAAAACAGAGAGGGTGTCTGGTCTATCTTTCACATCTAAGGAAGTAGAAACCTAAGCCAGCTTACACAGTCTTAGCCATATGATATTTTTAATTATTCATATAAGGAAATTTCACACTGCAACCTGTCAATACTGCCAGTTCAAGTCATGAATTTTCCAGTCCATTTGAGATTTCTGCTTTTTGGAGTTATAAAAGGAGAGGCACTTCTTGGTAAACATCTTATTTCAGAATATGGTAGAAAGGAACCAGAGTTGCAACTATGCATTTTCAGTGTGGCAATGCAAGCTGATAGCCTTGAAACCTGGGTTTTCAGCCTAGGTCTTCTAATCAGCAGTGTGATTTTGGATGGATCATCTTTCTATGGCCTTGTTACTCTCATCTGGAAAATTAGAGTAAGTTGGACTGTAAAATCTCTAAGTCCTCTTTGAAGATATTACCCTAAATATTTGGTTCTCAAAGAGCACCTTGGAATTTAATTTCCAAGCAACTAATGCCGCCATCTTGTGGCCAAAGAAGGGTTTCTTTTTGGCCTTCAGATAGGGTACCAATAATGATTTGCCTTCACTCAGTACATTTTCTATCTATCCACTTGCCTACTTATCGATCCATCCATTCATCCATTTTATATTTTATTTTCTATTAAAGCATAATATTCACAGGGTGATAAATTTTGACTGAGCACACCTAGCACTCAGGTCATGAAAGAGAAGATTACGAGATCCCAGAAGCTCCCATGTGTCCCTTTTCAATCACTTTCACCCCCACCCCACACACATACACGCAGACATGATGAATTTCACAAATGTAAGGAACAGAAGGAAATGTACGAAGCAGAAGGAACCAGATGCATAAGTTACTACCTGCTCACTATCCTGATTATTAATAACATACTTTAGTTTTGCTTGATTTTGTACTTTATATAAACTGAATTATGCACTGTGCACTATTTTGCACCTGGCTTCTTTTGCTCAATATTATGCTCATGAAATTGATCCATACTGTTGCATGTAGCTGTAGATCATTCTCATTGCTGTATAGTATTCCTCAAGAGCTTTTAAAAAATTATTCTGTAATTATATTAAATTTTATTTTTTAAATAAAAAAGTAATTATGTGTATGATAGAAAGTATTTTAAAAGTCATAACTCTCCATCTAAAGGCAACCATCATTAATATTTTGGTGTATTTCATTTTAATATTTTTCCTATGCATATTTTTCAACATATTTAATAGTTATACAGAATCATATATGTAAATTTTATTATATTAATACTATAATGTAAACACTTTACTGTGTAATTAAAATATTCATGGATATTATTTTTAATATATACATTCTCTTATTGTTAGACATTTGGGATATTCGTTTTACTTTGTTTTTTGTTTGTTTTGTTTTTTACTATTAACAAACACAATGAACATGTTTGACCACAAAACGTTTTCTGTTCTTTGAGGGAGTTTCTTTGGAATGAAATATCAGAAGTAGGGTTACTGAGTCAAAGCCTTTAGCAACAGGACACCATTCCAGTTTGTGCCTGGAATGCAGTGAAAAGAGACTGAGGAAGGGACTGGCTCACATTGAACACCTAGCAGTGCATGACTCAGACACTGTGCTGGGTGCTTTGCTGACGTTCTCACTTAGTTCTCACAAGAACTCTAGGAGGTACCTAGAAGCTGCATTTTGGAGGGAGAAAAATCAAGGCTCAGAGAGGTAAGGTCAGTTGTCCAAAGCCACACAATGAGTAAATCAGCAGAAGCAAGATTTGGACTCATGTCTGTCTCCTACATCATGAGAAACCCTGGGCTGGAAGAAGCACAAGCTGGAGTCAAGATTGCCGGGAGAAATATCAATAACCTCAGATATGCAGATGACACCACCCTTATGGCAGAAAGTGAAGAGGAGCTAAAAAGCCTCTTGATGAAAGTGAAAGAAAGAGGAGAGTGAAAAAGTTGACCTAAAGCTCAACATTCAGAAAACGAAGATCATGGCATCTGGTCCCATCACTTCATGGGCAATAGATGGGGAAACAGTGGAAACAGTGTCAGACTATTTTTTTTGGGGGGGGGGTGTTCCAAAATCACTGCAGATGGTGATTGCGGCCATAAAATCAAAAGACACTTACTCCTTGAAAGGAAAAGTTATGACCAACCTAGATAGCATATTCAAAAGCAGAGACATTACTTTGCCAACAAAGGTCTGTCTAGTCAAGGCTATGGTTTTTCCAGTGGTCATGTATGGATGTGAGAGTTGGACTGTGAAGAAAGCTGAGTGCTGAAGAATTGATGCTTTTGAACTGTGGTGTTGCAGAAGACTCTTGAGAGTCCCTTGGACTGCAAGGAGATCCACAAGTCCATCCTAAAGGAGATCATTCCTGGGTGTTCATTGGAAAGACTGATGTTGAAGCTGAAAGTCCAGTACTTTGGCCACCTCATGCAAAGAGTTGACTCATTGGAAAAGACTCTAATGCTGAAAGGGATTGGGGGCATGAGGAAAAGGGGACGACAGAGGGTGAGATGGCTGGATGGCATCACCGACTCGATGGATGTGAGTTTGAGTGAACTCCGGGAGTTGGTGATGGACAGGGGGGCCTGGCGTGCTGCAATTCATGGGGTCGCAAAGAGTCAGACACGACTGAACGACTGAACTGAACTGAACTGTCTCCTACAAAGCTTGGGATCTTTAAACTCTACCACACTGCCCTCCAGAGTGCAATTTTAATAATGCAATTGAAATGCATCCACTTTTTCCAGTTCTCTTTTCCACAAGCCTGTCACAGTTCTTAATAACCTGCAAATGTTCTCTGGCAGGGGGAAATTACACATATTTCAGCCTTTACACTGAACCAAGGTATCAGAGTGGTTCTGGTCTTCTAGCCGGCCTAAGAGATAGAGATTAAGTACCAAGAGAGTGTGAGCCATGTTTCTCAACTATGTTCATACTTCTTAAATTTCATCTAGAAGGAAATGGGAATTTCCTTGTTTGTTTCCTCTCTATTAAAGCATCTGAGTGTTTTATCTTTGCCCACTGCCACCCCCTCTAACTTTTCTCCAACTTGAATGTTGTCTTGTAGCCACCTGTTGCACTACTAAAGTTCTTCTGCCCCTTCTCTCTGCAAATGCCAAAGCCTCACTGCTGGATTTCTGGATGCCCTTCTTGCTCATTCCTAGGTACTTTCTAGTTTCTCTATTTTTCACCCCCTGCCAAGTCCATCTTCTTTATTTTTCCCCATCTCTTCTTATTATCTGCTGCTGCTACTACTACTGCTACCACCACCACCAATAGCATCTTAGTTGATCTCCTAGGTTACTTGCAGCCACTTTGGGAAACAGAAAGAGGAGAGTCCTGAGAAAATGAGAAGGGAGAGAAGAAAAGATTGGTGCTTGGAGCCATGAACAACGAAACCTTCAATCCAACCCATAAGTTGCGTGTTAGATAAGTGTCAGGCAAGTGGAGAGCTTTATAAGCATTCTAAATGCCTGCCATGAAGACAATTGCCAGCCTTCTTTGCTCTCATTTAGGGCTGAGGTCTGAGGGAGATGTCAGTATGTCCTGCCTTGCTCTGAATTGCCCAACAAGCAAGACCTTTCTCAGAATGCTGTACGCCCTGCTTCTTCAAGCTGACACCAAAATAACACTCCATGCAATACCCCCATCCTGATGCTAAAGTCTACACAAAGTTTGGGAGGACTGATGAACACAAAGCTAATGGATGTCAAAATCTTATTGCTTTCATATCTGGTACAGGAACTATTGGATAGCCATAGTGAAGTGAAGTGAAAGTCGTTCAGTCATGTCAGACTCTTTGTGACACAATGGACTATAGCCCACCAGGCTCCTCTGTCCATTTATGCAGAAATAAATAAACTTCACTCCTCCTGTCATGCCATAAACAAAATTAACTCAAAATGGACCATCAAACTAAATATAGGAGCTAAAACTATAAAAGTCTGAGAAGAAAACATAGGAATAAATCTTTATTACCTTGAGTCAGGCTATGGTTTTGTAGATATGATAAAAGCATAAGCAACAAAGGAAAATAAAAAATTGGACTTAATCAAAATTTAAAACTTTTATATGACAAATTCTTAGAATCAAATTACCAAATGAACTCAAGGATAAATGGAGAATCTGTATAGACCTATAAATGTTAGGAACGATGAATCAGTAATTTAAAAAAAAAAGTCTCAACAAAGAAAAGTCCAGGACCAGATGGCTTCACTGGTGAATTCTACCAAACAGTTAAAGTAGAATGAACACCCATCCTTCTCAAACTCTCCCCCCCAAACAGAAGTAGGAACACTTCTGAATTCATTCTATGAGGACTGTTTTCCCCTGATATCAAAGCTGGGCAAAGGCATCACGAGGGAATTAAAGGCAAATATGCCATATGAATACAGACTCAAGCAATTTCAGCAAAATACTTGGAAACAAATCTATCAGCATATTAAAAGGACCACAATAAGTGAAATGTATCCCAGAAATGCAAAGGTGGTTTACATAAGAAAATTAATCAATGTAATACAGTGTATTAACAGAAGAGAGAAATAAACCACATGATTTTAGTTAGGGTAGAAAAAGTAATTGATGGACTCCAACCACCTTCTTTTGATAAAAACCTTCAACAAAATAAGAATAGAAGGGAACTTCTTTAGCATGATAATGACCATTTATGAAGAACCCACAGTTAGTACTATACTCAATGATGAAAGACTGAAAATATTTCCCTAAGATCAGAAATAATGCAAGGATAACCGCTTTTGCTATTACTATTTAAAATGTTAATTATACTAGAAGCTTTAGTCCAGATCAGTTAGGCGATTAAAAATGGTCTAAATTGGAAACACAAAAGTAAAAGTATCTCTACTGCAGATAACATTGATATATATTGTTTTGTATATCTATAACATTCAAGAGAATACACACCCACCCACCCACCCACACACACACACACTACAATAAATATATTCACCAAAGTTACAGGGTACAAAAACAAAAACAAAAATTAGTTGGTTTCTACACACCAACAATGAAAAATCTAAAAAGGAAGTTAGAAAAAACAATTCTATTTATAATAATATACAAAGAATAAAAGACTTAGGAACAAATTTAACCAAAGAGGTAAAGTAAAAGACTTGTACTCTGAAAACTACAAAACATCACTGGAAGATATTGAAGAAGATCTGACAAAATTGAAAGATATCTCATTTGTGTGGATTAGGAGACAATATTGTTAAGATGGCAATACTACCCAAAATAATCTACAAATTCAATGCAATCCATATCAAAATTTCAATGATCTTTTTTTTGTTGAAATGGAAAAGCAAATCTTCAAATTAATATGGAATTGCAAGGGGACCCAAATAGCCAAAATAATCCTGAAAAAGAAGAACAAAGTTGGAGGACCCACTCTCCCCAATTTATTCAGCCATTTAAAGAAATGAAGGACTGACACAAGCTACAACGTGCAAGATCCTGGAACACATTAAGTAAGTGAAAGAAGCCAGACACAAAAGGTCACATACTGCATGATTCCATTTATATGAAATAGTTAGCACAGTAAATCCATAGAGACACAACATAGATTGGTTGTTGCCAGGGGGAATGAGGAATGGAGAACAACTGCTTAATAGGAACAGGGGGTTTTTAGGGGGTGATGATGAAAATGTTTGGGAACTAGATAAAGGGGGTGGTTGTACAACATTTTAAATGCACTAAATGTCACTGAATTATATTCACTTGAAAGTGGTTAATTTTATGGTATGTGACTTTACCTCAAAAAAAAAGTGTAAAATTTTGTGTTTCAAAAGATACCATCAAGAAACTGAAAAGACAACACACAATATGGGAAAAATATTTGCAAATCAAGCAAATATCCACAGTAATCACCTTTTACAACATAACAATTAAAATAAAACACAATTACAAAATTAAAAACACAATGGCCAAAGATTTGAAAAGATATTTCTCCAAAGAAGATATAAAAATGGCCAAGAAGCACATGAAAAGATGTTTTCTAATAACATCATTAGTTACTAGGGAAATACAACTATAATGAGATACCGGTTTATACCACTAGGATGGCTAGAATTTTTTTAAAAAAACATGGAAAATATCTAGTGTTGGTGAGAATGAGTAGGAATCTGAACACATGCATTGCTAGTAGAAATTAAAAACGGTGCAGCCTCTTTGAAAAACAATTTGGTAGTTCCTCAAAAATTGAAACACAGAGTGATCATATAGCCCAACAATTCTACACCTATGTATATACCCAGGATAAATGAACATACATGTTCACCAAAACAGTATGTACATGAATGCTCCTAGTGGCATTATTCACAATAGCCAAAAAAGTGGAAACAACCCAAATGTCTATCAACTGATGGATGGATTTATAAAATGAGGTATATCCAAAAATAGAATATTCTTCACCTTTTAAGAGATAAAGTCTGTAAAGCCTTTTCTAATTCTTTGCCACTCTAGCCCCAGGGTTCACTGGGCACTCGCTCCTCCATGTTCCCTCAGTATCCCACGTATGCATCGACAGTGCTTTGTTGTACTTCTTTATGAGAAGTGAAACAGTCCACCACCACAACAATGTATTGTCTATGTCCTTTGCCTTTACTGTTCTACTGTCTTCATCAACAGAACTTTACTATTTCAGGGAATTCTTGCCTACAAAGGTGAAAGTTGCTAATAGACTTTATTTCCAGGACCTTGGGCTTCCCTGGTAATTCAGCTGGTGAAGAATCTGTCTGCAATGCAGGAGACTTGGGTTTGATCCCTGGGTCAGGAAGATCCCCTGGAGAAGGGAAAGGCTACTACCCAGTCCAGTATTCTGGAGAATTCCATGGACAGAGAAGCCTGGTGGGCTACAGTCCATGGGGTTGCAAATAGTCGGCATGACTGAGCAACTAAACCACCACCACCACCACCACCACCACCACCACCACCACCACCACCAGGACCTTACCAAGAGAACCGTCAACTCCTCAACAGAAATCATCAACCAATAGTTCACACCCCAAAACTCTTTGAACCCCTCTCCTCTAAATCCTCACCTACTAAGTCCACCAGTCTTAAACTGTTGCATTGTGATCTAAGCCCTTCCCCATTGAAAGACCCACTATAAACAAGACTGCACAATCTCCTGACTTCACCTTCACCCTTTATAGATGCTACTGAGTCTCTGCTGAGCTAGTACTCCCCCTTACCTGGAGAAAATAAACTCAGCCTTGTGTCCTCAATGGGTGGTTTTGTTAATATTTTGAAGGAAATAGAATTCCACATTTGTGTGCATATTTATCTCTACTAGATTTGGGGTTCCTTGAGAGCACAGACTATGTCTGCTTCTCTTTTAATGTTCCATATCTAGCATACTGCCTGGAATATTATTAAGGATTTAAGCAAGAATTGTATAGAATGAATGAATGAATGAGAGAGTAAGCAAATCTGTAGTCTGTTAAAACACTTAGGCTATTGAAATAACACAAGGTAAAAAGATGAAGGCTTCAATCAAGGTGGTCTAAATAGGGAAGAGGGTGAAATACATTTAGAAGGAAGAATTAATGAGATGAAATAATATATTTAATGTGGTAGGTAAAGAAGAGGACAGAATTAAAACTGCCTTTGAGGTTTCTCTCTTGGGTGACTGGGTAGATGCCACTTATAATTTTTTAATGTTGATAATGAATTTAAGAGGAAGAAAAAGTGTTGGGGGCAAAACGATAAAGTCTACTTGGACATTCAATTTGAACTCTAGTGTTTTTATACTTCTATACTGCCATTCTGATTAAAAAGCACTGAACTTGGAGTCTAGAAGCTTGGATTCTGGTTCTGGTTTGACTGCTTGCAGGCACTTTGCTGGACTTCCCAAGTGGCTCAATGGGTAAAGAATCCACCTGCTGTACAGAAGATGCAAGAGATTTGGGTTCGACCCCTGGGTCAAGAAGATCCCCTGGAGGAGGAAATGGTAACCCACTCCAGTATTATTTCCTGGGAAATCCCATGGACCAGAGGAGGCTGGCAGGATACAGTTCATGAGGTTACAAAAGAGCTGGACACGGCTAAAGCAACTAAGCACACACACGAGCACTTTGCCATTATGTCCGTGCTTTGCTCTCATCTTTAAAATGGAACTAATGGATCTTTGTAATTACATCTTGGACAGAATGATGATTTGCACCATGTCTCTTGCATGATCTGAAGTAAAGAGTTATAAGAGAACAGCAGAGGGCATCATTATATAAAAGGTACACAGAATATATTAAAAAAAAAAAACCAGCTTTAAGAATAGATCAGCATTTTCAGGCTGTAATGGATCTTTGTAAATAACCTTATATTTGCATAATATTTTATAAAATTAACAAAATAAATTCAACTATGAGTTTTTAAATATGTGATTTGTCCTCACCGTAATCATGTGCTCTGCATTGGAAATAGATCACCCTATTTTATGGTTGAGGAAACAAGTTTTCAGAAACTAGTAAGTTTTCCTGGGCCATAAAGCTAGTAAAAAGCAAAGACAAGACTAAAGCCAGATCTTTAAACTCATATGTTTTGATTCACTGTCTTGATATTTGACCAAAAGACGAGAAACAGGGTTAAAATGGCTTAGTTAAAACTAAAGATGTTAATGCCCTCTCTTCTGTGAGGTAAATGATTTATATACTACACATAGGTATACAAAAAATATGGCTTCTTTATTTACTGTAACTAGTTTAATTTTTTTCAGGAATCCTCCACCCCAGTGAAATATTGGTGATACAGAAGAAAACGCACATATCCTCTTAGAAATTGGAGGATGGCTAACCAGTTTTCAGTACCATCCCTTTCTGCTTGTCTCTGCTGGTGTTTGCTGTAGGATGGCTGGTCTGATCTGGTATCTGGCCTGATATGTATTGCATGAGGCTTACTTGGTGGCTCAGATGGTAAAGAATCTGCCTGCAATGTAGGAGACTTGGGCTCCATCCCTGGGTTGGGAAGATCCCCTGGAGAAGGGAATGGCAACCCATTCCAATACTCTGGCCTGGAGAATTCCATGGACAGAGAAGCCTTGGCAGGCTACAGTCCATGGGGTTACAAAGAGTCAGAGACAACTGCACGACTAACACACACACACATACACATATTGCATGCATGTAGTTCCATTTGACTTTTTGACATGAAATAGCATCCACTGTTGCTGCCTTATTACACTATTGCCTCTAGACATTGAGGTCCCCACCTTCAATAGCCCTGTCCAACTTCCAGGCCTCTGTTTGTCTAGTGGCCCTATTAGTATCTCCCTGATTCTTCAGTGGGCACATGGTAGGTGGATGAGTTTGGGTCTTTCAAAGAGCAGATACCAAGGTGGGTTTAGAGGTATAAGATACTTATTGGAAGAAATGCCTCTGAGGGATAAAAGGAAGAGAGCAGGACTAATTAGGGAGAATCTTCAGACCTAATGCAGGTCTGACCTTTGTAGAAAGAAAGAGGGAAAGGAGGCTTGGGTAAAAAGACTCTCAGACTGTAGCACCATTCTAAGAAAGCTTTAGCCAGGTCCATGGATAATCTCAAAGCCAAAGTTATTCAGCAGAGGAGTCCTGCATTGCTTAGTTCTGGGACAGCTATAGGGTACCTGTCATACCCAATCATTGGTTAGGAGAAGCCTGGGAAAAGCATGCATTTGGTATCAATGCAATGGTGTATCCAGAGGGGTGTAAGCTGGGGCTGTCAGTTATACTTCCTACAAGAGGTTCTCTTGAAGAAAATCTGAGAAGAGAATTTATACAGCTGCCACTATGGGGGAAACAAGAAAACAAATGCATAGACAACTAAATGTAGAATATAATACCAATATCAATATCGCTTAGCAATGATTAGTGCCAGAAAGAAAATAAAAATCAGAGTAAGGCCATAAAAAGTGACTTTTGCTTGAAAGGGACAGGGGAGATCCTATGTTAAATGACATGGTCATAGAAGGCCTTTCTGAGGTGGTGGGGCTTCCTGGTGGCTCAGTTGGTAAAGAATCCACCTGCAATGCAGGAGACTTGGGTTTGATACCTGAATCAGGAAGATCCACTGGAAAAGGAAATTGCAACCCACTCCAGTATTCTTGCCTTGAGAATTCCATGAATAGAGGAGCCTGGCGGGCTGCAGTCCACGGGGTCACAAAGAGATATGACTTGGCAACTAAACCACCACCACTGAGGTGGTGACATTTGAGCAGAGGCCTAATGAAGAAAACTCTGAAAATCTCAGCAAAGAGCATTCCATAGACTTATGGACGTGGGGAGAGGGTAGGAGAGGGTGAGATGTATGAAGAGTAACATGGAAACTTACATTACCATATGTAAAACAGAGAGCCAATGGGAATTTCCTGTATGGCTCAGTAAACTCAAACAGGGGCTCTGTATCAATCTTGAGCGGTGGGATGGGGAAGGAGATGGGAGGGAGGTTCAAAAGGGAGGGGATATGTGTATACTTATGGCTGAGGTTTGACAGAAAACAACAAAATTCTGTAAAGCCATTATCCTTCGATAAAAAATTAAAAAAAAAAAGAGTATTTCAAGTGGAATGAATAGTTAGTAAAAAGGCTCTGAGGCAGGAATGAGTTCAGTGGTTTGAGGGAACAAAAAGAAAACCCATGTGTCTAGAGCAGAGTGAGGAAGGGGGGAGTGGTAGGAGATATTAACAGGGGCCTTGTCGGCTTTGATAAGCAGTTTGGATTTTATTCTGAGAAGGGGAATCGTTACAGGTTTTCAAGCAGGAGAGTAACATAATCATCATTCTGCTTTGTAGAGAACTGACTGAGGGTCATATGAGTGGATAACCAGTTGGGAGGGAAGTTAGGGAGACCAGTTAGGAGGCTATGATAATACAGCTGACACAAAGAGATGGCTTAACTAGAATGGAAGTGGTGGAAGTGAAAGGAGGCAGTTAGATTAGTGATATATTTTAAAGATAAAACTGTCAGAACATGCTGATGGATCTGATGAGGAGTAAGAGGTAAAGGGAGGAGCCCATGATGATTCTTAGGCTTGGGGGTTAAAAATACTCCATGAGATCAATAAGAAAGAAGGTACGGTGTTTGGGGTGGTAAGGTGTGAATCAAAGGTCTGTGCTACATTACCATGAATATTGTAAGAACTATCAAATTGTATACTTTAAATGGGTGGATTGTATGGTATATGAATTATATCTCATTAAAACTATTACTAAAAAAGAAAAGTATGTGTTAGATCTGTAAGAGGCCTCTTAGCCACCCAGAGAACAGTTAGAAACATGAATCTAAAGTCAGGGGAGAGAGGTCAGAGCTGGAGATATAAATTTACGAGTCATCAACATGTTGATGGCATTTGTTTTGTTATCTATTGCCATGTTTTAAAGACACCCCAAAATTTACTAGCTTAAAGCAATGATGAATTATTATTTATCATGATCCTGTGGGTTTCTCATGACTCCATGGCTACAATTATCTGGGAGGTCTGCTGTCCCTGGTACATCCATGTCTCAGGCCTTGGTGCTCACTGTCAGCCGGGGCACCTTAGTTCTCCTCTACATGGCCTTTCTCTCCCCATGTGGCACCTTATCATTTTCTCAAATAATGTAAGTTTCATACATGGGAGCTGGCAGAAAGTACCTAGTCTCTTATAGGCCCAGAATTGCCACATTCTAATTTCACCCATTGTATGGGTCAGTCAAGTTACAAGGTGGGCCTAGATTTAAGGAGGAGGAGAAATCAATTTCACTTTTTCATTGGTAGTAATGTGCATGTACAACATTGGAAGGAATTATTGGCCATCTTTGTATTCTTGCCTGGAGAATTCCAAGGACAGAGGAGCCTGGAGGGCTACAGTTCATTGGGTTGCAAAGAATCAGACACAACGGAGCAACTAATACACATACACACATCTCAATTTTTAAAAGATAGTAGATATTTCAATGTGTTTAAAATGCTGATGAGAAGGAGCTAGTATAGAGGGAGTGGCTGAAACTATAAGAGAAAGAAGGAATAACAGATAGGACATGGTGTTCAGAGTGTGAAAAGGATGGGATCCAAGTAGAGATGGGATGATTAAGTTTGGGCAGGAGTTGGGACTCCTGCAATATCCGAATGGAAACAGATAAAGGAGGAGTGCAGATAGGGATGAACCTGTAGGCAGTATCTGCTTTCCTAGTGACTCAGAAAAGAGATGGTCTGTGATGGAGAGAGCCTGGCAGTGAGGCAAACACCAATAAAGGCTGAAAGTGTATGGAGAATGAAAGATGGCTGAGAAGGAGGGACAGATTTTAGAGTGGTTCCATGTTGAGGATTTAGATGAACTTGCAGATTATGCAGCACCAATGAGCATGCTGCTGTGGTGGTGTACAGAGCGCTGCAGTGCTGGGAAAGGAGCAGAGATAGCCTGGTTAGGGTGGCATGACCCAGGATTGAGATTCAGAAGGCAGACACTTTGCTAGTGTTAATGCTTCCTTTTAGAAAGACTGGGAATGAAAAGTCAGGTAGGAGGTCTGTGCTGGGCTTCAATTCTTGTTCTTAGTAAAAAACAGTGATCTGGAAATGTCCAAATATCCAGGAATTGAGGAAGAGGAGACAAAATTTCTGAGCATTTACCATTTACCAGGGCCACAGGATACATATGTGCATTTTCTCATTTAAACCTCACAACCACCATAAAAGGTGGGTAGAATTATCCTGGATTTACACATGAAAATGAAGGCTCAGGGAGGCGAAGGAACTTGCCTGAGCCTGGTTTTCTTGTTGTGTTTCCTTGGGAATGTGAAAGCAGATGGAATACTGATGGGGCAAAGTGCACACTGGGGCGTGATTAGCTATATGACATTATTTTGAGTCTCCACACATACTGTGTGTTTGGTGTTCCTATGGGAAATAACCAAGAGGGGGCCAATCAGCAGGCCTGTCTCTGGCTGGATGAGGGGAATATGCTCATTTATAATTCTGTCTTTTAAGATACTAGTATTGCTTTTTAGAAATTCCATCGAGCCTTACTCTTTTTCATTATATTTTCGTGAATTTTCATTATATATATTCATTATATATATTTTCATAATTTCATTATATTTTCTTCTTTCTGCCAGCACTAGCCCAGACCTTGTCTTTTATTTTTTTGACCTTGTCTTTTAAAGCCTCATTGAATGGCTCCTCCAGTCCCCTTTTTGGAATGATCTTTCTTAAATATTGCTCTGACTGGGTCAGGATATCATTTCTAATGATTATATCTTTATATCTGATTACTGACGTCACTGTTTCCTTTCCGTACCAACTTCCTGACCAATGACAAAGGAAGCCTCTCACATTTTAGAGACAGAGAAACCAAGACATAGTGTCAGCCAAAACCAGGTTTGTGGGAGGTTTGCTGGTACCAGGTCTCTGTTGTGCCTGATCAAGCAACTGAAAAATCCTGAGTTAACTTCCTGCTGGAGCATCCCTTCATCTTTACCGCAGGGTTGAGAGTCAAAATAGGTTACTACCTGTGTTAGTCTGCAGTCACCAGTTAGGATGAACCATGGCTTAGCTCTGGAGCCCCTTGCTGAGCTATGCTTTAACCCTTTAGTTGCTAGAACATGAGGAGTATAGTGCAGGGCAGAAGGGGATGGGCCAACTGGGCACGTGAGTGGGGGTTCTAGAGCTGTAGCTACTTAATAAACAACATGAAAGAATTTCAAGGGTTTCACAACTGGAAGAGTGTCATGAAGACCAACTTCAGTGGTTAAAAGGTTGTCTAGGTGTGTTTATGATCAGAAGACAAGCAGGTTAACGCTTTTCTCCTAAAAATTCAATGGTATGAACAATTTTTGGACTGTTCATTGTTCCATTATGTCCATTCTCCCTTTCTTCCAAAGTTAAAGGATTATTAGTCGGGCATATGGCCACCAAGCTCAAGAGTACATTCACCAGGCTTATTGTGGTCCTTGATTAAGCTATTGTCAATGGGATGCAGCTAGAAGAGACAGGAAGAAACTGTTCAAACTTTTAAAGGAAGAGGGCACCTCTTCCTTCTCCTACTTTCTTCATCCTGCTAGTTGGTTCCTAGACATCATGGAAAGCCATTTTGAGCCAGGTGGACAAGGGAAATACTCTCAGATTGGTGAGCCACAGATGGAAGGAGTCTGGATATCTGAAAACTCCATGCAGAAGAACTGCTAAGCAGACATGCAGCCTGGACTGACTGTCTCCAGACTGTAATATGAGAGAGGAATACACTTTTGTTTAAGCCATTGTCAATTTGGGCTTCTGTTACCAATAGCCAAAACAAAATCTTAAGTAGTTGGGTTTTGTGGGTTTCTCTCTTTGCTATTGTTTTGATTCACCCGAACTACATGCATATATGTATATGTGTTTCTTTCTAACTACCAAATTGAGAAGTAAGACTAGAAAGGCACAAGTGCTGAGATCTGATACTGATTGAAGGTCTACTGTACCCTCTTATTGAGCAAAGATAAGGCCATTTCTTTTTCCACTCAATGGCATTTCTCAGGTGTACATTAGGCACCCTTAGAGGTTGATCATTTAGATGCCTCCACATACCTCTTTAACATTAGGAAACTGATATTAATGACCACTCTGGAAGTGGGATGGAACAGACCTTGACTTTACTTTCTATAGTCTGTAAACAGGGACCAATTCATCTTCCCCTTGAGCCTTAAAACTCCCATGAGAAGAAGTTGATATGACACGATACATGGAGTGGTGGGAGAAGAAAGAGCCACCTGTTCAGCCAGCCCAGGTTGAGTTAACCCTTGGGGATCGCTGGGTGAGAGGTAACACAATTGGAATGGAATGTCTGAACAAATTGGGCAACGGGATTATTGATTCCCTACATTAAATTGTAACCTGATATTGTTAGACATAATATTTACTTTGTTGCAGAGAAACTGCTTGCTCCTTGAAATAATATATTTTAAGTCACAATTAGCAAAACTTTAAAACACAAGATGTGAAATACTATAGAGCAAGATTTGTGTGCTCTGGCTGTAGAATTTAAGCTGTAATTCCAGAGATGCTTATCAAGATTTTATTGCAAGGTTCCAGTCAGGAATTATGATTTTATCAGCTAAGTCTAGGGAATCATAGGGCAGGAACTAGGCCTCCAAATAGATTCAACAAACATTTTCCAACTCTCTTAACATTTACTGAGCATTTGCACACATGTGATCTCTTTTAACATTCACAACAAACCTGCGAGGTAAATACTAATATCCCCATCTCACAGATAATGAAATTGAGGTTTGGAATGGTTAAACAACCTCAAAATCACCTCCAGCTAGTACTGGGAGAGAGTGAAGACTTGGACCCAAGCTTGTCTTCCTCCAAAGCACAAGCTGCCAGTTAAGTTCTGCAGCTGAAGTCAATTTGTGAAGGACATGCAATGGGGCATATTTACTTGCACAGGCTGGTTGACTTCTTGAGTCCTGAAGCTTGGAGTCAAGCAGTTCACTGGAGACATGCTTTCACAGAAATACCCAATTTCTTAGGATTCTTGAAATTGGAATGACAGCTATCAAAGATGATATTTTAGCTCTAATGGGGCTGCTGACTTGCTATGGAAAGTCCTAAAACCCAGCAGTATGGGGAGACTGGGGAAAAGCCAAATATCTGAAGAACCCACAACTTAGATCATTAGCTAGCCTAGAAAGAAAAATGATTATATCTCCAGTTGTTTGGAGCTCATCATAGGGAGAGAGATACTTGATCAATGGAAAATTTTATTACAGGAAACAGCTTCAGTTCTAGGTACAAGGATTGCTTATGTGTTTTGCAGAAAGTGGTCTTCTCCCCTAAAAGTAACCTGCAGTCCCTTAAAAGTAATCTGAAGGATCTGTAACAATCTTTTCGGCACTGCTCTGTAATTCTCCACACTCTCAAATGGGCATGAAGGCAGGAAACCCAGTTTTAACACAAACTCTAGACATCAAAAAAGGAAAGGAAATGAACCTATCTGTTTTGTTTTGTTTTTAGTTTATTTGCTTTAAGGCAATAACTTCTGGCCACCCAAGTTGGAATCAAGACCTGGGCCTAGGGAACTTGCACACTGTCTGTTTCATTAGTGATTTGAGGACTTGGGAGTCCAATGTGAGTGGACCATGTCTCTTTCCTCTGGGACCTGATGAGAAAGATCTGTTGTTTGGGTACTTAGCTCAGCCTGGTGATTTAACAACAAATAACAGGGAAGGAAAAGGTCCCTGAGGGAGGCAAGATAGAGTTTGCAAAAGAGTCTGAGTTTATAAGACAAGCCTCTAGGGCAACAATCAACTCCTGTGCATATTCACCATCAAACCCACAGGCTAAGCCAGTCTGGTGAGGAATACACAGCCCTGCGGGTCAGTACCACAGAAGCGCCAAACCAGGGAGGAAATTATAAACACAAGTAATCAAATCAAGCAAAAATAACCATATTCATTCATTAATCAAACATTTAAGGGTAACTTCATAATGTACATGAGAATTTATTTTCCTTGTCAGTTCTCTGTCATGCAATGACTGCCCATTATAAAACTCCCTAAACATGGTTGCTAGGTAGTTTTGAATTCACTGAGAGTCTAAACTTGGCTATTTTACTGTTGGTTTACTTGGTGTATCAGTGAAGATGCTCTTGGCTGTAAATAACAAAATGACTTGGCCTCTTTTCTGATCAGGTGATTTTTTTTTATTGAGATGTATTTAGTGACACTCTTAAACTATTGAATGAACCAACCCTGAAGGCTGCTCTGACTTAAACGATAAGGTAGCATATATTTCCCATTGCTGCTGTAACTAATTACCACAAACTTAGAGGCTTAAAATCACTGGGGCTCCAAAATCATTCTGGACAGTAACTGCAGCCATGAAATTAAAAGACGCTTGCTCCTTGGAAGAAAAGAAGTGACAAACCTAGACAATATATTAAAAAGCAGAGACATTACTTTGCCTACAAAGGTCCATATAGTCAAAGCTATGTTTCTTTCTGGTAGTCATGTATGGATTTGAGAGCTGGACAATAAAAAAGGCTGAGTGCCAAAGAATTGATGCTTTTGAACTGTGATGCTGGAGAAGACTCTTGAGAGTCCCTTGGACTGCAAGGAGATCAAACCAGTCAATCCTAGAGGAAATCAACCCTGAATATTCATTGGAAGGACTGATGCTGAAGCTGAAGCTCCAATACTTTGGTCACCTGTGCGAAGAACTGACTCATTGGAAAAGACCCTAATGCTGGGAAAGATTGAAGGCAGGAGGAGAAGGGGAAGACAGAGGATGAGATGGTTGGATGGCATCACTGACTCATTGGACATGAGTTTGAGCAAACTCTGGGAGATGGTGATAGGGAAGCCTGGCTTGCTGCAATCCATGGGGTCACAAAGAGTCAGACATGACTGAACAACTGAACAGTGAATGAACAACAATAGAGGTTAAAGGGCTTCACTGGTAGCTCAGATGATAAAGAATCTGCCTACAATGCAGACAGACCTGGGTTCAATCCCTGGGTCTGGAAGATCGCCTGGAAAAGGGAATGGCAACCCACTCCAGTATTCTTGCCTTGAGAATCCCATGGACAGAGGAGCCTGGTGGACCCCAGTCCATGTGGTCGCAGATAGTCAGATATAACTGAGTGACTAATACACTTATGGAGGCTTAAAACAGCCAAATTTATTATCTTACAGCTCTGGAGACTGGACATCTGAAATGCATTTGCAAAACTAACATCAAGATGTTGGTGGAGCTGCATTCTTCTGGAGAATCTGGGGCAAAATCCATTCCCCTTTTTGAATTTATGGAGGCAGCCCCCATCCCGTGGCTCATGATCTCATATCTCTCTGACCTTTGCTCCCATTGTTACATCTTCTCTGACTCTGACCTTGCTGCCTCTCTCTCATAAGACCCCTGTGATAACATGGGGCTCACCTAATAACCCTGATAATCTTCCCATTTCAAGATCCTTATTTTGCTTCATGGCAAATAGATGGGGAAACTATGGAAACAGTGACTGACTTTATTTTCTTGGGTTCCAAAGTCACTGCAGATGGTGACCACAGCCACGAAATTAAAAGATGCTTGCTCCTTGGAAGAAAAGCAGTGATGAACTTAGCATATTAAAAAGCAGAGACATTATTTTGCTGACAAAGGTGTTTAGTCAAAGCTATGATTTTTCAAGTAGTCGTGTATGGACATTAGAGTTGGACCATAAAGAAAGCTGAGTGCCGAAGATTTGATGCTTTTGAACTGTGGTGTTGGAGAAGACTCTTGAGAGTCCCTTGGACTGCAGGGAGATCCAACCTGTCCATCCTAAAGGAGATCAGTTCTGAATATTCATTGGAAGGAATGATGCTGAAGCTGAAACTACAATACTTTGGCCACCTGATGTGAAGAACTGACTCATTGGAAAAGACCCTGATGCTGGAAAATATTGAGGGTGGGAGAAGATGGGGACAACAGAGGATGAGATGGTTGGATGGCATCACCGACTCAATGGACATGAGTTTGAGTAGGCTCCAGGAGCTGGTGATGGACAGGGAGGCCTGGCGTGCTGCAGTCCATGGGGTCGCAAAGAGTCAGACACGATTGAGTGACTGAACTGAAGTGAACTGAATCACATCTGCAAAGTACCTGAGAGAACATATTCATAGACTTCAGGGATTAGAACATGGATATCTTTTCAGGGCCATTATTCGGTCTACCACAGGCAGTTTACTCAATTACATCACTGGGAGTACAAAGTCAGAGCAGGCATCAGAGTTGGTTGATTCAGCAGTTTAAAAGCGTCATCAAGTACAAGTCAATAATCTGAGTAAGGCAAAGGACTTGTATAGACATTTATTCAAAGAAGATATACAAATGGCCAATAAGCACATGAAAAAGTGCTCAGCATCGCAAGTAATTAGGGAAATATAAATCAAAACCATAATGAGATACTACTCCATATCCATTAGGATGGCTATTATTAAAAAGAAAAAACAGCAATAACAAAACAAAAAATGACCAGCATTGGCAAGGACATGGAGAAACTGGAACTATTGTGCATTGCTGGTGGAAATGAAAAATGGTGCAACTGCTATAGAAAACATTATGGCAATGCCTCAAAAAATTAAACGTAAAATAATCCAGTAATTCCACTTCTGGGTGTATACCTAAAAGAATTGATAGCAGGGACTTGAACAGACGTTTGTATACTTGTGTTCATAATGACATTATTTGCAATAGCAAGAAAGCGGAAACAACCCAACCATCCATAGAGAGATGAATGGATAAACAAAATGTGGTACCTACATACAATGGAATATTATTCAGTATTAAAAAGGAAGGAAATTTTACACATGCTACAACAAGAATGAACCTTGAGGACATTATGCTAAGTGAATAAGACAGTCTCAAAGGACAAATCTTTATGATTCTTCTTATATGATGTTTCTAGAGTAGTCAAATTCTCCGGGACAGAAAGTAAAATGGTGGTTGTCAGAGGCTGGAGGGAGGGATAATTGGGTGGTCAGTGTTTAATGAACACCAATTTTAAGTTGAGGAAGATGTAGAAGTTGTTGAGATGGATGGTGGTGATGATTGTGCAATAATATGAATGTACTTAATGCCACTGATGGTAAATTTCATGTTGTGAGAATTTTGCCACAACTTAAAATAAATGTCACTGAGGACCCAGATTCTTTCCATCACTGTACTCTATTACCCAAAGATCAGCTTCTATCTAAGGCTACAGTCTTCTCACAGTCATGAGAAATTTGTCAACAGCAATCAGAGCCACGTTCTTTCTTGTTCACAACCAAGGGAAGAGTCCATCTCTTAAAAGCAAGGATAAAGTTTTCCAAAAGGCTGCAATAAACCTTTACCTGAATTTGAGGCAGTCTGGGTGTCTGAACCATAACTGGCAAAAGGTTTATCCTCAGACCAATCAGACTTACCCCTTGAACTGAGGTCAATTTCCCAAATTGCCTTGCTGCAATTCCTGGAAAAGGGATGGAATGAGTCCTGAGGAGTCAACTAAAATGATCACTGTTGCCACTTTACAACTCTTGTAACAACCTCAACTCCAGTGCACAGACTTGGATGCAAAACCTCTGGGTAAAATTCAAGCCATATTTCCAACTCCTTCCCAATTAACTCTTCCCAGTGCCAGCAACTATCCCCTGCATCTCAATTCTAATGCTTTCCAATGTCTCACCCTATGGCAATAGGAGAGGTCATGTCTATGGGAGACAGGGGAGAGCAGGTCCATCGAGTTAGTGATGCCATCTAACCATCTCATCCTCTGTCGTCCCCTTCTCCTCCCGCCTTCAATCTTGCCCAGCATCAGGGTCTTTTCCAGTGAGTCAGTTCTTCGCACAGGTGGCCAAAGTATTGGAGCTTCAGCTTCAGCATCAGTCCTTCCAATGAATATTCAGGACAGATCACCTTTAGGATGGACAGGTTGGATCTCCCTGCAGTCCAAGGGACTCTCAAGAGTCTTCTGCAACACCACAGTTCAAAAGCATCAATTCTTCAGTGCTCAGATTTCTTTATAGTCCAATTCTCACATCCATACAAGACTACTAGAAAAACCATAGCTTTCACTAGATGGACCTTTGTTGGTAAAGTAATATATCTGCTTTTTAATATGCTGTCTAGGTTGTTCATAGCTTTTCTTCCAAGGAGCAAGCATCTTTTAACTTCATGGTTGCAGTCACCATCTGCAATGATTTTGGAGCCCCCCAAAATAAACTCTCTCAGTTTCCATTGTTTCCCCATCTGTTTACCATGAAGTGATGGGACTGGATGCCATGATCTTCATTTCTTGAATTTCCTCTTTCACTTTTATTAACAGGCTCTTTAGTTTCTCACTTTCTGCCATAAGGGTGGTGTCATCTGCATATCTGAGGTCATCAATATTTCTCCTGGCAATCTTGATTTCAGCTTGTGCTTCATCCAGCCCAGCATTTCACATGATGTACTCTGCATATAAGTTAAATAAGCAGGGTGACAATATACAGCCTTGACGCACTCCTTTCACGATTTGGAACCAGTCTGTTGTTCCATGTCCAGTTCTAACTGTTGCTTCTTGACCTGCATACAGATTTCTCAGGAGGCAGGTCAGGTGGTCTGGTATTCCCATCTCTTTCAGAATTTTCCACAGCTTGTTGTGATCCACACAGTCGAAGGCTTTGGTGTAGGCAATAAAACAAAAGTAGATGTTTTTCTAGAACTCTCTTGCATTTTCAGTGATCCAGCATTTGTTGACAAATTGATTTCTGGTTCCTCTGCCTTTTCTAAATCTGGCCTGAACATCTGGAAGTTCACAGTTCACATACTGTTGAAGCCTGGCTTGGAGAATTTTGAGCATTACTTTGCTGGCATGTGAGATGAGTGCAATTGTGTGGTAGTTTGAGCATTCTTTGGTATTGCCTTTCTTTGGGATTGGAATGAAAACTGACCTTTTCCAGTCCTGTGGCCAGTGCTGCGGTTTTCAAATTTGCTGGCATATTGAGTGCAGCACTTTAACAGCATCATCTTTTAGGATTTGAAATAGCTCAACTAGAATTCCATCACCTCCACTAACTTTGTTCATGGTGATGCTTCCTAAAGCCCACTGGACTTTGCACTCCAGGATGTCTGGCTCTAGGTGAGTGAACACACCATCGTGGTTATCTGTGTCATGAAGATCTTTTTTGTATAGTTCTTCTGTGTATTCTTGCCACCTCTTCTTAATAGCTTCTGCTTCTGTTAGGTCCATACTATTTCTGTCCTTTATTGAGCCCATCTTTGCATGAAATGCTCCCTTGAGATCTCTAATTTTCTTGAAGAGCTCTCTAGTCTTTCCCATTCTATTGTTTTCTTTATTTCTTTCCATTGATTGCTGAGGAAGGCTTTTTTTTTTTCAGCTCTTCTTGCTATTCTTTGGAACTCTGTATTCAAATGGGCATATCTTTCCTTTTCTGCTGTTTCTTTAGGTTCTCTTCTTTTCTCAGCTATTTGTAAGGCCTTCTCAGACAGCCATACTGTTCGTGGGGTTCTCAAGGCAAGAATACTGAAGTGGTTTGCCATTCCCTTCTCCAGTGGACCACATTCTGTCAGACCTCTCCACCATGACCTGTCCATCTTGGGTGGCCCCACACAGAGTGGCTTACTTTCATCACCCTGCTTATTTAACTTATATGCAGAGTACATCATGAGAAATGCTTGGCTGGAGGAAGCACAAGCTGGAATCAAGATTGCCAGGAAAAATATCAATAACCTCAGATATGCAGATGACACCACCCTTATGGCAGAAAGTGAAGAAGAACTAAAGAGCCACTTGATGAAAGTGAAAGAGAAAAGTGAAAAAGTTTGCTTAAAGCTCAACATTCAGAAAATGAAGATCATGGCATCTGGTCCCATCACTTCATGGAAATTAGATGGGGAAACAATGGAAACAGTGGATGACTTTATTTTTCTGGGCTCCAAAATCACTGCAGATGGTGATTGCAGCCATGAAATTAAAAGACACTTACTCCTTGGAAGGAAAGTTATGACCAACCTAGACAGCATTTTAAAAAGCAAAGACATTACCTTGTCAACAATGGTCCATCTAGTCGAGGCTATGGTTTTTCCAGTAGTCATGTATGGATGTGAGAGTTGGACTATAAATAAAGCTGAGCACCGAAGAATTGATGCTTTTGAACTGTGGTGTTGGAGAAGACTCTTGAGAGTCCCTTGGACTGCAAGGAGATCCAACCAGTCCATCCTAAAGGAGATCAGTCCTGGGTGTTCATTGGAAGGACTGATATTGAAGCTGAAACTCCAATACTTTGGCGACCTGATGTGAAGAGCTGACTCATTGGAAAAGACCCTGATGATGGGAAAGATTGAGGGCAGGAGGAGAAGGGGATGACAGAGGATGAGATGGTTGGATGGCATCACTGACTCAATGGACATGATTTTGGGTAAACCCCGGGAGCTGGTGATGGACAGGGAGGCCTGGCGTGTTGAGGTTCATGGGGTCGCAAAGAGTCGGACATGACTGAGCTACTGAATTCGACTGAAATGAACTGAATTGAACTCAGACAGCCAGTTTGCCTTTTTGCATTTCTTTTTTGGGAGATCGTCTTGATCACTGCCTCCTGTACAATGTCATGAAACTCTGTCCATAGTTCTTCAGGCACTCTGTCTATCACGTGGGAATCCATGGGAAGTGCCTCAAAATTAGAGATTCCTGGATCCAACCCAAGAAGTACTGAATCAGAACCTTAAATAAAAATTAAATTAAAATTGTTATTTCTCTTTCATGAATTTGCGTTTTTGGAGGTGCTCCAGGGACTTCTCTGATGGGCCAGTGGTTAAGACTCTGCCCTGCCAATGCAGGGAGTGCAAGTTTGATCCCTGCTCAGGGAACTAAAGTCCTACATGCCCTGTGAGTCAAGGCCAAAAGATTTTTAAAAAGGAGGTGTTCTAGGTAGTTCTGATGCTGATCCATGGAATATGCTTTGCGAAGCACTGGTCCTAAGAACTGTCCTAGGTTCTATGGATATAGTAACAAAGATGCTCTGGCTCATACTCTGCAGGTGTTCACAGTCTATTTGGGAGAATAGATACTTAAATAATTATGACAAGACCTAATAGGTGCTGTGGTAGAGATATGATCAGAATTCTATTAGACTGATAGTGTCTGAGGGAGTCAGAAAATGATTCACAGAATATGTGGTAGTGTCTGAGGGAGTCAGAAAATGATTCACAGAATATGTGGTTCCAGTGAGATAGCATTACGGGACTCCATCTAGATTGGAGAGAGAGGGAGGGGGAACAAACAACTTTGATCATTCAGGCTACCAGGGAGACTCGGTGAGTCCCAGATGTGGGTGATCGTGAGAAGACAGCTGAGCATGTATGACTCCCTCATGGGATCTGAGTTCTCCACTTATCACAGCTTTCACATTTCACTATACTGCTCTGAGTGTGATTCCAGTGTTTAATGACACCTACTTTCACATACATATTTATGTACAAGATTGTATAAACAAAACCTTGTATGATATACTTTGGGATGGTTTAGTACATTTTCACGGAGAAGGCAATGGCACCCCACTCCAGGACTCTTGCCTGGAAAATCCCATGGACAGAGGAGCCTGGTGGGCTGCAGTCCATGGGGTCGCTACTAGTCGGACATGACTGAGCGACTTCACTTTCCCTTTTCACTTTCATGCATTGGAGAAGGAAATGGCACCCCACTCCAGTGTTCTTGCCTGGAGAATCCCAGGGACGGCGGAGCCTGCCGACTATGGGGTCACACAGAGTCGGACACGACTGAAGCGACTTGGCAGCAGCAGCAGCAGTACATTTTCAAAGGTAGTTTTCACTATGTGTTAGTTAAACCTTATATTTCTGCCCTTAAACTGAATCCCACAGCCCTATGCCTACCCTATCCTGGCACCTTAAACAGCTATTCTAGAAGAGGAGTGGCAGTTACCCAGATGGAAAAGTAGGAAGAGAGATTCCAGGCTGAGGGACCAAGCTGTCAGATCAGGGAGTTACTAAAGAACATGACACATTTGGAAAACCACCAATGAGAAGTTCGTTAGGGCTCTCAGATGGTGTTTCAAGTCAAGTAGCAGGAAATGTGATCAGGCAGGCCCAGTGAGGTCAGACTATTAAAAGACAAAGTTAAGAATTTGGCCCTTCAATGGAAGAAAACTGGAAACCACCGAAGGAGTTTAAAAAAGTGGATGACAAGATTGGAAACATGTTCTAGAGAGACTGTTAATTGGTCAGGTGGTGATCACTCTTGTGCAGCAGAGAAACGGCTTCTCAGAGGTCCAGGGAGGCTCAGTTCAGTTTCATCTGACTAAAGCTTTTGATATAACAAAGACAACAAAATTGACAGAAGTCACCACAAGTGGGTACTATTCTAAGTGATTATGTTTGACAAATTAATACTTTTAACACATATCACAAACTGGATTGCAATTCTATTAGCTCACTTGGAGGAGTAAATCTAAGTTGGAGACCCGGGCTACAAGCTGGTTTTATTTCCTATTTTTGAAAACCTTGAATGAGCAGTTTCCTCTCTCGGACTTGGTTTTCTGACTATGGGAATCCTAGCCACTTCGTAAAGACTGGGTGAGAGAATGTGTGTACAGGGTCTGGCCTACTTGAGTGCTCAGCACGGATTTGTTAATATTTCTTCACAGTCTCTGAGTACAGTGAGCCTGTGTCCATGTGTGCTCATACAGGAGCCTCCAAGCACATAAACACACCTACTCAGATTCTGATAGGTTGCCCGGGGGCCAAGGTTGGAAGGGGGATACTTCCACCAGACCCTCCAGTGCCTCTGCCTGCTTCTGTATTGAGCCCCCATCACTGATGAGAGAGTATAACCTCTATATCGGGCACTTACACATTAGAGCCCCCTGCCTGCACATTCACCAGTGTGTCTGAGTGAGGCCACCACCCAATTCCTTCTCCCAAGGGTGTTTACATAGCAATCTTAGCTCTGACTATAGAAATAAAGAATGCCCTTACTCATATTAAAGGGGTCTCATGTATCCAATAGTCTTTACCAGAAATCCATCGGAAGTAAGAGGGAACTTCTCACTGCTCCTAACGTCACGCCTAGGAGGGCCCTTATCCTCAAGTGCTTTGGGGGCACTTGCCCTTTTCCCCTGCTCAAGGTTTGGCACTCCCGTTGGGCTCAGTGTTTTTGCCTGGGGCATGGAGACCCGTAACTCCCAGTAACAATTCCCCAGCTGAACAACAGCAATAATTCACAGTGCTGTAACAGGCATCCTGGGTTCCTGTTAACTTTTCAGAGTCAAGTCATTGGCCTGGCATAACACTTGGCACTCAGAAGCTCTGCTTCATAATCAGGGTGATTTCAGAACATAGCATCAGCTAAATGGGTCCTTGGGCCTGAGCCAACCTCCCAGGGCTTCAGCTCCAAGACTGACTGTTTGCAGGATCCTGTCACTTAGAAGTCCTTTGGGATTGTGTATTTTAAGAGCTAGTAAAGGACTATTCTGAAAAGAAACTTTGGAGGATTATTCATCACACTATGGCAATACAATCTCCATTTATCATCATTACATGCTGATAATAGATACTACTTGACTGTGCCCTGATTATATCCAAATCTCCTACCAGTGGACATGGCAGAACACAGGGATGAAAATAGAAAAGGCTCCCAGCTCCCATTCACTTCTAATTGTCCATTCTCCCTTTAAAAAGATGGAGCCATCATTCTTTATATCCTGTTCAAACATGAAACAACAGAATTTGTGGCTGAAAAAGATTGCATTAGGCCATATTGTCTATGCCCCTGACTTTAAAGAACTCTAGACTTTAAAGAGGAGAAGGCAATGGCACCCCACTCCAGTACTCTTGCCTGGAAAATCCCATGGACAGAGGAGCCTGGTGGGCTGCAGTCAATGGGGTCGCTGAGAGTTGGACACAACTCAGTGACTTCACTTTCACTTTTCATTTTCATGCATTGGAGAAGGAAATGGCAACCCACTCCAGTGTTCTTGCCTGGAGAATCCCAGGGATGGGGGAGCCTGGTGGGCTGCTGTCTATGGGGTCGCACAGAGTTGGACACAACTGAAGCAACTTAGCAGCAGCAGCAGCAGCAGCAACAGCAGACTTTAAAGAAATCTAGACATAGCTGAGTATCTAATCATTTCTTGGTGACTCTCTTTGGGGTTTAACAATTTGTTCTATCATTAATGTTTGCAATATCTCAATCCTAAATCTCTCCAGCTGCAATTTAATCTTCTGTTCATTAGTCTTCAGTTTTCCCATTGAATCTCTTCCAGTTGCTAACCAGTCATATTCCATTGCTGTGGGTTTTCTCTCCAACAGTGTTTGTTCACTTAAACATCCCTGGTGATTCAGTGGTAAGGAATCCACCTGCCAGTGCAGGAGATATGGGTTTGATCCCTGATCTGAGAAGATCCCACATGCCTCGGAGCAACTTATCCCTTGCACCCCAACTATTGTGCCTGTGCCCTAGAGCCCATGCTCCACAACAAGAGAAGCCACTGAATGAGAAGCCTGTGAACCACAACTACAGAAAAGCCCGAGCATCAGTGAAGACCCAGAACAGAAAAAAATAAATGAATACAATTATTTTTAAAAATCCCTAACAAGCTCTATGTGCAAGCCCTTTAATTGACTCTGTCAATCATCATAAAAGCCTCTCTAAATCGTCTTTGTTTTTCATGGATTTAGAGAATATGACCAACAACAAAAAAAAAAAAAAGAAAATTCAGAAAGGATGAGAAAGGGTGAGTCTAAAGGATGTTTTTCCTGATTTCTGCTATTTATATCACTGATGTTTCAAATACTCTTTAGTGCTATTTTTATAGAATATGTGTGCACAGTAGAAAACTTAAAAGCAACATAGAAGAATAAAAATAAGGAAAAAAGATCTCCTATAAGCTGACCACCTAGCTCCAAGAGTTAAGATTTCCTTTATGTGTGTATGTGTGTGTGTGTATGTGTGTGTGTTTCCTCAAATTGGGACCATACTATATTTGTTGCTTTATGTCTTGCTTTCTTAAGGTTAAAAATCCATGGATATTTTCCATGTCATATATAGTCTTCCAAAATATGAATTTTTTAATGGCAACATAATTCTCTACCTTACTGATGCACCTTGGCTCACTTAATGATTCCCCTGCTGCTGCTGCTGCTGCTAAGTCACTTCAGTCATGTCCGACTCTGTGTGACCCCATAGACGGCAGCCCACCAGGCTCCCCTATCCCTGGGATTCTCCAGGCAAGAACACTGGAGTGGGTTGCCATTTCCATCTCCAATGCATGAAAGTGACAAGTGAAAGTGAAGTCACTCAGTCGTGTCCGACCCTCATCGACCCCATGGACTGCAGCCCACCAGGCTCCTCCGTCCATGGGATTTTCCAGGCAAGAGTACTGGAGTGGGGTGCCACTACCTTCTCTGAATGATTCCCCTACCACTGGGTATTTTAAAAGTTTTTAATTTGTCACCATTTATAAATAATGCTATGAAAGTGAAAGTGTTAGTCATGTCCACATCTTTGCAACCTCATGGACTATAGCCCACCAGGCTCCTCTGTCCACTGAATTCTGGGTAGCCATTCCCTCCTCCAGGAGATCTTCCTGACCCAGGGATCAAACCTGGGTCTCCTGCATTGCAAGTGGGTTCTTTACCATCTGAACCACAAGGGAAGCCCAAATAATGCCTTATCAATGTCCTTATACATAAATTGCTGATCACGTTCCTGATCTTTTCAAAGAGCAGTATTATGTATGTATGAAAATATATTTGATTTCCTGATACCTATAATCTATCATTCAGACTTTCAGATGAGCTCTCTGGATACTTTTCTATCAAATTCATAATGTAGGCTCTGAAAGATAAATGAATAAACCATGACTTTCAATTCTTAAATAGCTCCCCTGCAAACTATAGAATAAAGCTTCAATTCTTTAGCAGACCTTCTAAGCACCATCTTTTTGACATCATGCCTGGAACTGTATACTTTAGTAATTCAGACTGCTTCTAGTTACTTGCACACTTCATGGTGTGTAATACATTGTTCCCTCTGCCTAGAAGGCTTCTCTCATCTTTCCCCCTCCCTAATCCTACTCATGTCTTCAAGGTTCAGTTCATCTCCTTCAGGCGATCTTTCTTGAGTCCCCAGGGTGGGCTTAAGTGCACCTCCAACGGGAACCTGTGGCACCTAATGTGTATTTCTAATATATTATATTAAAAACTGGTTTTGTTCCTACTTCTGCCACTAAACCTTTACCATCCTGAGGACAGGGATTATGTCTAACTCATCCCTCAATGTGTAGTAGAGCCACTAACTTACGGTAGGTATACCATTGAACAAAACTGAGTACCTTTTTGTGTTCATACCTGTAATTGATACTGGTAATTTAGGAAAAATTGTTGAATGAAGTATCAAAATCATAATCTAGTAGAGGAGATTGGTTACAGAAATATGTAGTTACATAATAACTACAATTCAATGCTTCTAATTACTCTGGGTTGATGGAGGAAGGAGCAACTGATTTCCGCTTGAAGTTGGACTGTGGTCTGGTCCATATGTTTCTCGTTTACTGCCTGTTAAGCATAGGAATCTCAGAAAGTCCCAGTGACTCTTGATTAGTTGATATCTGTTTTCTTAAACACCACAACTTTTTAATTTTAGTGTGATTTCTACTGTTGCCCTTGAAATTTTCATACCTACAATCAACCGAATATGGCACTATTTTGCCTCCCTGGAAATGTCTTCTGGAATGTGGAACTAGCAGAAGAAAATGCAAACTAGACACAAGTATCTCTAGTTGGAATGAATCACTTTAATGTTTCTGAGAAATCCTCTACGTCCTATATTTCTCCTCTGAGTCACCCGTGTCAGAAGAAGAATGGCTATAGAAGTAAAGCCCTGGTTCAGCCACATGGGGACCAGTGTTGCTTCCTTATTCAGCGTTAGTGTGATTCCCATTGCCACTTAATTTTCAATTAGCTCCTGTCAATTAGTGGCACAAAATGCTAATGTTCAGGGGGAAGGGCATGGAGTTGGCACTCCATGGCAGAGGCACTTGCCAGGTAGCTAACTGACAAGACAGGACTAGAGCAAACTGGGGGTTGCCAGTAATAGGACATTATGAAGACATTTCCTCCATCAGGGTACAGAGGAGTTCTGAATGGGTGCTAAATGCCCAGTATGTTCCCAGGCCTACAGAGTGGCAGCTAAGCCAAAGCAGCCCACTACCAACTGACTTTTCCAGAGAGAAGGTGGTAGCTAGTGGCCTGAGGTAAGAGGCAATTACTGACCCACAGGCCTCCTTCTAGGTGGGAACCTAGGGGCTATGACTGAAGCAGCTAACACCTGTTTTAAGTGAATTGCCATGATCCCTTCAAGAGCTGTGGATGACCAGGGCCCTTAATCAAGGGACTGGCAGATGGACTGTCAACCAGCTGATTAAACTGATACTGGAGCCTCCACGTGGAGAACAGTTTTTTCCTGGGTGCTTTAAGTACCGTCTAGCTTTTTAGAATGGTTGAATGCAGTGGAACAAGATTATAACCATGACTTTAATACAGGCAGTCCCCAGCATACAAATGAGATATATTCCAAAGGTTTAATGACTTAGAACTCAAAACACATTTTTCCTACAGAATTAATGTTGCACATTAATTCTCAGGTTCTCATCCATCCGAATTAAAAAACTTATTAATCCTCCAGTATACCTGAATTATAATATAGTGTTGTAGCCATGCCTTCCGGGAAACAAACTCACTCAGAAGGACAATGCAGATAGTGGAGTGCAGTTTATTACACCAGTGGACCCAAGGCAGAGTCTCCTCTTAGCCAAAGACCCCGACCAGCATTTGTGAAAATCTTTTATACCCCATGTGTATGTGTCTGAACCCACCACCCCAAATTCCTTGAGACTTACATAAACCAAGGAAAATACAGTCCCAATAACCCCATCATTCACGTGCTATGTGCTCATGTGCTCAAACAGTCAAACAATTAGCCAATAATCAATAAACCTGAGGTTACACTCGGATTGATACAGAAAAATTTATGGCCTGTCTGAAGAAAGGGGTGATTAGTGTATGTTTTCTCTTAGGCGATGAGTAACCTAGATACGATCTTCAAGGTTCCCCTGTCTGGAGGGGGTCTTATCCCTCTGTTGTTTTCATAGGCACTAAACACAGAGTTCAGAGTCCATTAGAAAGGTGGCCGAGCATGATCAGCATGAACAGGCCTAAGATGGAGTCCAGGCCCTGTGAATTCCATCTTCAATAGTAGTAGTTGGAATGCTATAGTCTTATTCTATGTTAGTTGCTGGCAGCCATGTAATATAGACGTAAAGAGGGCAAGAAAGAGGAACAGAATTCTATAACCCTTGCTCCTCTCTTGGAAATAGTCCTGTCCTGCTTGAGGCAAATTTTGAAATGTGCCAATTTGTTTCTGAAAAACACTCACCTTCTTTTTGGCACCTTTCCCAGGCAGGGTTCTAGTGCCTTATTCAGTTCAGTTCAGTCACTCAGTTGTGCCCAACTCTTTGCAACCCCATGGACTGCAGCACTCCAGGCTTCCCTGTCCATCACCAACTCCCAGAGCTTGCTCAAAGTCCTAGACTTTGCTAAATTCTCAACTTGATAGCTCCCCAAACTGTCTTAGCATCTGCAGTCCCCTCCATGTCCTCCAAATCTCTATTTTCCCTTACTCTCCACAAAATTACTATTTCCTCACAGAAGACCAAAATTTAGCTCATCCACTCCTGTGCCAAACCTATGCTGCTTCCTGACCTTCCAGACTCTGCCAATAGCTATAAAATTCCTCTTCAGTTAAGTTTAAAAGCCCAGAGTCCTCTTTCTCACCCTTTTCCCTCATCAGTTAAGCGTCTTGTTGACTCCACTTTCAGAAGGCCTTTGGTTATCACCATTCTTATTTGAGATCTCATCTGTGTAAGGGATCCTTTGACAGCTGCAGTTTTGGAACCACCACACGTGATCTCTTGCTTGAATGACAGAAGCAGCCTCCTGACTGCTTTGATTACCTAGCTCTTCCCTCTTCCCTTTTGTAATAGATGAGCTTTTCTCAAGCATAGCTTTAATCACCTTCTCTATCCTTACCCCTAAATCTACAAATGGTTCTCCTAACATATAACATCTTACTATATTTATTTTTGTACAACCAAGATGAGGTAGATCTCTTTATTTCCATTTTTAAAATTAGCAAAAATAATTTACTGAAAGTCACTGACCTGATCAGCGATGCAGCCAAGGTTTGAACTCAGGTTTGTATCCAAAGCCCATGGTCTTTTCATTTTCACACCACATCCTAGTGTAGTCCAAATACCTTTTGTTGGCAATCAATGTCTTCCATGATCTGGCTCCATTTTATTTCTCATCCTCTCTCATACCACTCCTCTCTCTATTCACTTTGTTCCCAGCTAACCAGACTACTTTCTGCTTTCCAAGCTTGCCCTGGATTCTACTACCTTTGTCTATACTGGATGGTGAGTCTTTTCCTTGTAAAGGCCCAATTCAACTGCTACTTCTTCAACAAAGCCTTCCCTTTTACTGTCCGCTTCAGATGCAAATATACTCGAACACTTGCCAGAAGTTTTCTCCCTTTTCTGAGTTACCACAACACTAATTGTAGCCTGTATTATAGTTATTTGAGTGGGGGGGCGGGTGGTTATCATCCCAACTACTTCTTTAAATCTTTGAGGACAGGTACCCAAATTTTCTATACTCAGTCCTAGTAAGTGGAGGTGTCCATAGTAAGGATTCACTTAATGTTTAAGGAAAAATTATTAGTGGAAATGAAAATTGCAAGGTAAAGCAAAGTTGAATGTTATAACGAGGAGTTTCTATTTAATCAGGAAGCCCCCAGAGGATTTTGATCAGAAAAAGGCCATCACAAAAGTTGTGTATTTTGAGGAACTAATGAAGATTCCAAGTACAAGTTAGAGGAGAACTGTGCTGAATGAAAGTCTTAGCTCTGTTATGCATTAGCTCTGTGACTCTGGGCAAGTCACTTCCTTAATAACAGCTTTATTAAGGTATAATTTACAAACCACAAAAATCACCCTGTTAATGTGTAAGATTCAACATTTTAAAATATATTCACAGTGTCGTGCAACCATCCCTACTATCTAATTCCAGAGTATTTTCATTACCCTGAAAATAAACTCCATATTCATTAGCACTCACTCCCCCTTTTCCCATAAACCTGTCAGCCCTTGGCAACCACAAATCTACTTTCCATCTCTGTGAATTTGCCTGTTTTGGACATTTCATATAAAAGATCATATAATACTCATTCCTTTGTGACTGGTTTCTTTCACTTAGCACAGTGTTTTCAAGGTTTGTCCATGTTGTAGCATCTATCCGTATTTCATTTGTTTTATTCATTCCACTGAGTGAAGTGGTAATACTTATCTTGTTTATCCATTCATCAGTGGATGGACTTTTGGGTTTTTTCCATTTTTTGACTAGTATGAATAATGGGAATGTACAATTATTTTTGTGATCATATGTTTTCAAGTCTCTTGAAAAGAAAGGAGTGGAATGGCTGGGTCATACGTTAACTTTTTGAGGAACTGATGGACTACTTTACAATTCCCACCAGCAATATGTGAGGTTTCAAATTTCTCTAAGTCCTCACCAATGCTTGTTATTTTCTATTTTTGTTTTTTAAATTATAACTACCCTAGTGTTAGTTACTCAGCCATGTCGGCTCTTTGTGACCCTATGGACTATAGCCCACCAGGCTCTTCTGTTCATGGAATTCTACAGGCAAAAATACTGGAGTGCATAGCCATTCCCTCCTCCAGGATAACTACTCTAGTGAGTGTGAAATGGTATCTTGTGGCCTTCATTTGCATTTCCCTAATGACTAATATTGTTGAGCACCTTTTCATGTGCTATTTGTACAACTTCTTTGGTCAAATGTCTGTTCAGGGTCTTTGCCCATTAAAAAATTAGATTGTTTGTATTTTTATTGTTGAATTATAATTGTTCTTTATATATTCTGGATAAAAATTCCATATCAGATATATGATTTGCAAATATTTTCTCCCATCCTGTGGGTTGTCTTTCTTCATGGTGCCCTTTGAAGAACAAATTTTTTTTTTAATTTTAGTAAAGTCCAATTTAGCTGTTTTTGCATTTTTTGTGCTTTTGGTATCATATCTCAAAAATTTCTAATCCAAGTTTACAAAGATTACCATCTCTGTTGTCTTCTAAGAGTTTTACAGTTTTAACCCTTACATTTAGGTCTGAACCATTTTGATCTAATTTTTATATGATGACAGTTAAGGGTCCAAATTCATTCTTTTTCATGTCAATACCCAGTTGCAGGGGATGCAGTTTCAATCCCTGATCCAAGAAGATTCCCTGGAGAAGGAAATGGCAACCCACTCCAGTATTCTTGCCTGGAGAATCCCATGGACCGAGTAGCCTGGCGAGCTGCAGTCCACAGGGTTGCAAAGAGTTGGATAGGACTGAAGTAACTGACCACAGACATCCAGTTGTCCTAGAACCTTCATTGAAAAGACTATTCTTTCCCCACTGAATTATTTTGGCACCCTTGACAAAAACCAATTAGCCATAAACATAAGGTTTTATTTCTAGATTCTAAATTCTGTTCCATTGATCTATGTGTCTATATCTATAGTCTTTGCCAGACCACACTGTCTTGATTACTATTACTTCATAGTAGTTAATTTTTAAATAAAGAAGTATGAATCGTCTGACTTTATTCTTTTTCAAGACTATTTTGGTTTCCTTGAATTCCATTATGAATTCTATGATCAGCTTTTTAACTTCTACAAAAAAAAAAAGCAGCTAAGATTTTGATAGGGCCTAAAATAAAATTTGAAGATAAATTTGGGGAGCATTGCCTTCTTAACCATATTAAGTTTTATAATCTTTGAATGTTAGATGCTGAAGCAAGTGATTTAACCTCCTTGACGGTCATCAGCCTTATGTCTCAATTGGGAATAATAACAGCCATTCTATCTATCTCACCAGGTTATAGTGAAGATTGCCTAAGAAAATTCTTCTTAAAGGGATTATTTTTGATAGCATTACAGGAATCAGTATAGCTTCTTGAGGTCATAACTCAGGAACACTAAAAACACCAGTTCATGTTCATCTTAAAACCAGCTGGAATTTTTTACAGCCACCTTTTCTTTTTCTAAAGTGCCTATTGTATGGTTGGTAGTAGTCTCCATGGAGTAGTATTAAAAAATGCAGGCTCTAGAGCCAGACTGCCTGTTTTCAGTTCCCAGCTCTAAACCCCATTTGACCTTAGAAAAGTTACGTGCCCTAGTCATTCGCTCTTCTCCTTTGTAAAATGAGGACAATAATAGTACCTAGTTCATAGGGTTCTTATAAAGATTGAGTGATTAATTCATGCAAAGTGCTTGGAAACATGCCTGACACAGAGCATTCAATAAATGTAAGCCATCATTACAGCATCTCATAGAAGCATATTAGGGCCCCACAGACAGTGGAATTTATAATCAAATGCATATGACATTGCCTTCAGATTTGAGTAAGTCAAGGTTTGCATGATTTGAGTAAGTCAAGCATTTATTTGGAGCTGGAGTGAGTATCTTCTATAAACCAGAGTGAAATGGAAATTCTCACATAATAATCTGAAGTCTACAATTTCCCTGTGTGGATATATGAATAAATAATTGCTTTTAAAATGCATTTTACATTGGGAAAATTAAAACCCTTCTTAGTTAAACAGAAAACATGTAGATTGCTTGGGATGATGTTTTGTGGGAAACCAGTGCAATGACATTGCATCATTTTTTTTTTCTCCTTAGGAGTCTATTTTTCTCTGCTCCTAGGTTTAGTTTATTAGAAACAACTAGGGGACAGAGTCAGAGCTATATATGCACATCTATGCTGTGCCTGTCTCCAGTCTCCCCAGATATAGTCTGATCCCTGATGGCATCTGGTTCTAGGGAGCTTGCTTTGGGTTGATTGCTAGTACAGTGCCCTTCCTGCTGCCAGTCTTCTAGGAGCTAGAGCTCAGAGAAATCATTACCGAAACTGCTGCAGGTAGGGGCAGATTGGGAATCAGGGCATCCAGTCTCATAAGGACAACCTGAAAAAGAAACAGAGCAATTTATTTTGGAACCAAAGCATCAAGGAGCCTTGTAGGGACTCTCGACAGGCCATCCTAGTTCATTCCCTAGCCTCTAGGAAGACCTTTACGAAACCATTTAGGAAACACTGATGTATAGTCCCCACCCCTGCACATGCTGCTATTTAGTCCATTTCTTAATGGGGAGGTGGACTTTAGGACACTCGAGCATTTAAATTGAGTTTAAGGGATAAAGTCCTAAATGGGAAATCTTCCCTCCTCAAATCCCTCATTCCCCAGCAAGGAAAACCTAAGAAACAAAACAGCAGGGGAGAAAAAGCCAAACAGCAACAGATCCCTTGTGCCGGCAAAGTGTTGCTAAGCAGAGTAACCTGGGCATTGGATGTGGGCACAGCCATGAGGAAGCAGAAGTGTGAGTCAGCCAAAGGCAACAAAAAGTAGCAGGAGCTTTGTAGTCTCAACTTAGAGGAAGGCTCTGCTGTTCTCACGACTTTGAGACATTCTGATAAAAAAAAAAAAAAAACAATTTCCTCTGTTTCCCGCTGACAATAATTAAAAACTATTTATGGAGCCAAAGGCTGGTAAGTACTGGTGAAGAGTTCAGTGTGAACCTGAAAAGAAGTGTATTCATTTATTTTAAAACCTAGGATTGTGCACTCAACCCCCTTGTTCTCCTCTCCCCAGTTCTCTCCTCTAGCTGGCCACTGTTTGATTTCTCTCCACCAAAGAGCTCTTCCAGCACCCATGTTTACAAATTAGGCTCCCATTCTCCCTGCCTATTCCTGGTCTCTATAGTGAAGATCCGACACGGGTGGGAAGCCACCCAACTCAACTAATTCAGGCGAAGGCAGAGATGATTGAGAGCTTCTGAAGGATCTCAGGACTGCATTTTAAAAGAAGAACGGATTCACAGAAATTAACTTCTGATCCAGGAGAAATCTAAAACTAAATGACGTGACGAATTTTTGCAGAGGGAAGATTTTGGGAAAGAAGGGGCTTCTTGGTGCCCTTTGGATCACATACTCCTTTGCTCTTAGTGCTTTGCCTGTATTCTAAGTGTTAAGTCTTCATCACAGGGAATATCATCACAACTTCAAAATGTCCACCTACTCAGAAGCATAATGCCTTGAAGCATTAGATTCTAAATGAAAGTAAGAATCAGATTTTGGAGGCTGTCTATTGCATCTCTGTAAAATTGCCCAGCTGGTATCTCCCTTGGGGAAGGAAGCCTTCTCTCAGCTAATGATTGCCTTGTTGTGGTGATTCTTTGCTGAGAGGACAGTAGATAAGAAATGAATAAATTAAGCAACAAGATGGAGTTTGAAATTTGGGATGCTCTAAGCTAATTAATGGAGAAAAAGAGCCCCTTGATATAGGTCAGCCTCAGTCAACTGAGTGTGTGTGTGTGTGTGTGTGTGTGTGTGTGTGCACACGCCCATGCTCTGTCATATCCAACTCTTTGTGACCCCATGGACTGTAGCCTGCCAAGCTCCTCTATCATGGGATTTCCCAGGCAAGAATACTGGAGTGGGTTGCCATTTCCTTCTCCAGGGAATCTTCCCCACCCAGAGATGGAACCTGTCTTTCTTACTCTTTAAATTTGAAAGTGGGTGAAATTCAGTCTTGGGTCACCACACACAGTTGTGAGATGGGCATGCATTGATCCACAAGCAAACCCACTGCAGACAAGTGACAGGTTCTGCAGTGAAATTCCACCTGGCTGGCCTGTAACTGATTTGCAGGTGCATGGCTCTGCTGGAGCTTTCAGAAACACACTCCTTATTCTAAGCTTTTTCCTTTAGTGTTTCCCTCCCATCATCAGCAGCACCACTCTCCTCCATTCTCCCCCCACAAAGACACACTATACAGGTTGCAGCGGTGGTAACTATCCCTACTGGTAAGTATCAGCATCACTCTGAATGATGGAACAGCCAAACATGACCCAAGAGAAAGGGAAAGTTAATGAGCTGAAAGATTGCAAAACTTCTAAAGCAGGCTGCCTGAAAACACTGAAAAGGTCTTTAATGCTGATGGATTTAGCTGTTTAATATCCTCAACAGAAGCAGTGATATCTATTGTTTATTAATAATTGCTGTTTTTATCTCTTCATTGACATCTACCTTGCCCTTTAATCTGCCCTGAATACCTGCCTAAGTGGTTTTCAATCATGTTGTGAATCAGAATTACTAAAGGAATGTATTTTTTTAATCTAGGAGGCCCAGCTTCACCCCCAGAGCTACTGAATAAGAGTCTCTAGAAATGAGGCACATGTATTCACATTAAAAAAAAAGATTTCCATGTGATTTTTGAGGTATAGCCAAGGTTGCAGACCACTTCCTTAGTCTCCTCTGGACTAATTTTGTCTTTACAACAACTTTGTTGATGTATGTATTAGTATCCCCATTTTATAGATTAGGAAACTGAAGCTTATAAAAGTTTGATGACAGGTCAGGCTCACACAGCTAGAGATGTGTGGAGCTAAGATTCAAAGCCAAGCCCATGGCTCCAAATGACATGCTCTTTCACTTCATGACATTGAAGTGAAATTACACATAATGAGCAGCTATGTATAAATTTTTTCAGTACCCTGATAGAGATCTCATGTAAACTAGATATATCTACCTTATTTAGAGTAGCTAGTTTTTCCACAGAACTCTTTCTCTAAGCAAACTTTTGTTCAGAATTCCAATAAGTAAAACAAACATCAGGGACTTCCCTGGTGGTCCAGTAGACCAATAAAGAAGAACTACTTCCTCCATCCTTTTGGACTTTGAAGCAGCCAATTTGAAAAACACAATTCTAGTGAACTCCCTGATTCTACTGATGAGGAAATTAAGAAAAGGAGATCAACTTGCCCAAGGCCACACAGCATATAGGAAATCAAGATCTAAAATTCAAGTTTACTAATTTAAAGATTAATGCTCTTTCTAACACACTTGATATGATAAAGATGGAAACCAGCAACAAATCCAGAAAGTTCTGGAGAAAATCTCATTTACAGGAAAAAGTAAAAATATTAACTATTAACATATCTTGAGCACTTACTATATCGCAAGAACTCTTATTTTTTACTTATGTGTATACTCTGTTTCCAAGTAACTTCACAGGTCGATGAGCTTCTTTTGAACACATTCACCATCTTTTCCTCTTTACTCCTACTACTAGTACCTTAATTCTGGCCCACATTATCTCTCTTTTCAAACAACTAAAAGTTTTACTGAGATGAAATTCACCCATTTAAATAGTACACAATACCATGCTTTTTCGTATATTCATAGAGTTCTACAGCCAGACTCACAATTTAATTTTAGAATGTTTTCATCACTCCTAAAAGAAACCCCATATCGGGGAAAATCATCCCGATTTGCCCCTTGCTGAAGACCTGGCTACCACTAATCTACTTTCTGTCTTTATGAATTTGCCTATTTTGGACATTTCATATAAATGGAATCCTATAATATGTTGTCTTTTATGACTGACTTCTTTCACTTAGCATAATTTTTTTCAAGGCTAATCCATGTTGTAGCATAAATTAACACTTCATTCTTCTCTATTACTGCTGAATAGTATTCCAGTGCATGAATACACCACATTTCGTTTACCCATTCATCAATTGATGGACTCTATTCTTGTTTGAACCACTGAAATAACGTTCTGACTGATGTTCTGACCTCCATTTTCCTCTCCACTCTTCTCAGTGTGATTTGAAATATATTTTTTAAATTTTTTAATTGAAGGATAATTGCTTTGCAGAATTTTGTGGTTTTCTGTCATACATCAACAAGAATCAGCCATAGGTATACCCATGTCCCCTCCCTCCCAGACTTCCCTCCCATCTCCCTCCCCATCCCACCCTTCAGCCTGTCACAGAGTCCCTGTTTGAATTCCCTGAGTCACACAGCAAATTCCCATTGGCTATCTATTTTACAAATGGTATTGTAAATTTCTATGTTACTCTTTCCATACATCTCCCTTTCTCCCTCCTCTCCTCCCATTCTGTCCATAGGTCTGTTCTCTATGCCTGTTTATCCATTGCTGCCCTGAAAATAAATTCATCAGTGCCATCTCTTCAGATTCCATATATATGTGTGGGACCTAATTAAACTTAAAAGCTTTTGCACAGCAAAGGAAACTATAAACAAGGTGAAAAGACAACCCTCAGAATGGGAGAAAATAATAGCAAAGGAAACAAATAATAGCAAAGGATAAAGAATTAATTTCAAAAATATACAAGCAGCTCATACAACTCAATACTAGAAAAGCAAACAACCCAATCAAAAAATAGGAAATGGACACGAAGAGACACCTCTCCAAAGAAGACATACAGATGGCTAACAAGCACATGATAAGATGCTCAACATCACTCATTATTAGAGAAATGCAAATCAAAATTACAATGACATACCACCTCACACCAGTCAGAATGGCCATCATCAAAAAGTCTACAAAGAATAAATGCTGAAGAGGGTGTGAAGAAAAGCGAACACTCTTGCATTGCTGGTGGGAATGTAAACTGATACAGCCACTATGAAATATTTTTTAAAAGTACCCATTTGCCATCATGACGTCAGGGGTTCCCCATTCTAAGTAGGAAGTCACAAATTTAATGTCTGCTAGTGGCAAGACAGGTCATGCAAAAGTGTGAAACTGTGAAATGCAAGACAATTTTGAGTGGTCATTCAGTAGCTGGTAGAAGAGTGCAAGCCCTGCTTAAAGATATTCAAATTTGAATTAAAAAAAAAACAACCATATACTCATTTAACAAATATTCAGACTGCTTTTCTCCATGCATGGTCTACAGGAGAAAAGCCAAATCACTTAGTGAAGGAAAGTTACATGGCTCAAAATAGCCGAGAGTTAAAACTCCCCTCCAGGTCCTCCTCACCATTCTATGCAAAACAAAGAACTCTCTCACTCGAAGGAAAAAAATGGACATTAAGGTTGATTGTCGAGCTCCTAGCCTGTCCAGCCTCTGGCCGATCTCCAGAATTCCTTGCCCCAGCCGTTTAAGAGATAACTACTCTGAACAACCTTGGAGAAGAACAGGGCCCCTTAAGACAGTAGATTTTCACATATATGCCTATATATACTTACTCTTTTCTTGGGTTAGTGCAGCAGCTCACTAATCTGACTGCTGCCCCTTCTCGCCTCATTAAAGGTGATCTGTTCCTGTAAAGTGCTGGTCTCATTCTTTTTCCTAACCTCGCCTTCTCTAACTCCCTTACCCTACACTTAGCAAGGCTCTATATCATTCCTTGACCTTATCTCCTGGTTCCTTTTCCACTTCTCTTCTTCCTCTGACCTCTCTTTCCCTCCTACTCCACAAGCTCCCGCCACAGAGCATTGGAAGGGCCCAAATGAACTTTCTGTACTCTGCGGCCTTGTGCATTTTTGGTCTATCTAGAATGTCCTCCTACCTCTCTTTCTAGAGAGTTATTTCCCCATCCTTCAAGATCCTGCTTGATTGTCACCTACTCGATCACCCTTTGAAGTATACCTCTATTCCCATACCTACCAAATTGTAATGGAACATTCTGTGCACAGGTCAATCTCCCCTATCATGCTGAGAGCTCCTCAAAGGTAACAATGTGATTGTTGTATTTTTAGAAACCTATCAAAATGCCAGTGAAACTCTTATGGTAGGTTGTTGGTCTTCTTGTCCCACAGAGCAAGTGTTTTTCAGCTAGCAGTGTTCTCCAGCTAATTACTATCTGGGCATAGCAACTCCTCTCTGTCCAATTGTCCAAAAAGATGCAGCTCCTACTACCATAGCTGGCCAAGAAGGAAGGAGGTACTACATTCCTTGCCTTCCCTTGGAGCAATTGTTCACAGAACTCCAGGGGAAGTTCTCCAATTCTCGGTCCAAAATAGTCTGAAGTTGGTATATTGAGATCTGAAATAAGACATGGTGATCCTGGCCTTGAAACTTCAGTGTTTCATACAACGTGCATGCCAAGTCACTTCAGTCGTGTCCAAATCTGTGCAACCCTATGGACTGTAGCCAGCCAGGCTCCTCTGTCCATGGGATTCTCCAGGCAAGAATACTAGAGTCGGTTGCCATGCCCTCCTCCAGGGGATCTTCCCAACCCAGGGATCGAACCCAAGTCTCTTAGGTCTCCTGCATTGGCAGGCAGGTTCTTTACCACTAGTGCAAACTGAGAAGCCCATTTTCTTACTACACAAGGGATGAATCTTATTATCTACGTGGTCTCAACTGGATGATCCCTGGGACTTTGGAGAGTTTTCCATATGAATTTACCTCATTGTTCAATTCTCCCATTTCTCCTCCTCCCTTCCCACAGTCTTCAGCTCTTTCTCTCTCCCAGCTTCTTCCACCTCACTTACCTCTTCTCTCAGTTATCTCTCCCTAAAGCAATAATCAAATCTCAAGACCTATCAGCTTTCTCTCTGACTTGCAAATTTTGCATCTTCAGGGATCAACTGAATGTCAATATATTTTCTTCTTTTGTAAGTTCCTGTTGGTCTGCAGAGGTCAGAGTAGGCTGTCTCAGAGGTGAGCATTAGTCACAAAAGAGATGAAGTACACTGATTATTTTCTACTCAAGTCTGTGGGCTTGTTCACCAACCCCCCAAAATGTCTGTGATTAAATAGACCCTTCTTTGATTCTGAGAAATTCATTTCTCCCCTTGACATAACTAGGACTCTATTTCTTGTTAACAAGTACCCCTGCCTTATCCTGCTTAAAAATTTAGCCATCTCCTAGCCCAAAGCCTTTCATTCTTTTTCTTAAATTAATTTTTATTGGAGTATATTCCTTTACAATATTGTGTTAGTTTTTACTATACAGCAAAGTGAATCAGCTGTACATATACATATATCTCCTCTTTTTTACAAATTTCTTTCCCATTTAAGTTACCCCAGAGCACTGAGTAGGGTTCCCTGACCCTTATAGTAGGTTCTCATTAGGTATCTATTTGGTATGTAATATCAGTAATGTATATGTGTCAATCCCAATCTCCTAATTCATCCCACCCTACCTTTCCCCCCTTGGTGGCCATACATTTGTTCTCTTCATCTGTATCAGTCTTTCATTCTTTTCCATCTTTCCTTCCTTCCTTCTTTCCTCCCTCTCTCCCTCCTTCTCTCTTTTTCTTTCTTTTCAGAAGCAGTGGGAAGGGGAGGATAGGAAGATAATTAAACTTAGGTTGTTATACATTTTATTATCTCAACAAGGATAATCTCCATTACTGAAGTACAATGCCACATATTTATTGAACGATTTCTATGTGTCAGCAGTAAGTATCTTGATAGTGATTTGTTTCAACAGGCTAGTAGTATGAAATTTCTCCAGAACTGGCCAGATCAAGGAACTCAAACTTTAATGCCAGAAGCCAGGATTTGCTACAGTGAATAAGTTTTTATACAAGGTGAATGGCATTTGACACAGCCAAAAAATTTGGTTATTTTGGTAGCCAGCTAGAAAATTCTGCTCCCAGTGCTTTCTGCAACAGTCTTTAATCCAATCAACCAGTTTGAATTGATCACCTAGTTCCAGGCACTATATTAATCATTGTGGCTACTATAATAAAAGCTGTTCATGTCTCATGGAGAAGGCAAAAATATATACTACTAAATGCATTACAGTGTGTGGAGTGATGTAATCAAAGTATGAACAAGGTGATTTTGTGCAGAGGTTTGCAAACTGCTCACCACCAGTTTTTGTGAATGAAGTTATACTGACATATAGACACACCCTTTCATTCACATTGTTTATAAATAATTTTGTGCTATACTGGCAGATGTGTTGCAATAGAGATCATGGTCTGCAAAGCCAAAAATATTTCCTACCTGGCCTTTAACAGAAAAAGTTTATCAACTCCTGCCTTAGAGAAGCTAAATCTTTTTTGGGTAACCTGAAAAAGTATCAAAGAGATGTCATTTAAGCTGGAAGTTTTAGAATTAGTCTTACAAATGGACAAGAAAGGAAAGGAGATTATAGGCAGAAAGACCATAGGCAGAAGTTGAGCAGAGACATGGAGGTACAAAAAAAGCAAGGCCCTTACTAAAATCCAATGAATTATATAATGTATGAATTATATACATAGTGTATGAATATATACATGTAAATAAAGTTATTTTTTTAATGGTACCTTCTTGGGAACTGGTTGAGTGTGTGTTAATGGAACACTCCTTTGAGTAGGACAATTCTACGCTGTACATTACAAGTTGTTTAACCCCTCAAGTTCCCATCCATAAATGCTAGTAGAGTCTTCCAGGCTCGATGACAACCACAATCACAAACATATTCCCAAACATCCCAATGTGGCCTGTGTACAGGGTACATGGAAGAAGCAGTAGGAAATGGCAGGCTAGGAAGTTTACATATTATCCAGCAGTCAGGCCGCCCCCACATCTATAGTTTATGGCCTTTCTGCAATATGCCAAGGTCAGTCTAGGGCAGGAGGCCCAGAAAAAGTAGATAGCTTTCAAAATTCCATCCCTTGTCGTTCCCCATCCAGCTGAATGCTGACCATCTCACTAAGACGTAGTTAATTGAAGTGAACAAATCTGCTACAACAATACAGACAGCTGAAGTATGCAGCTCCATATTGAACAAACTGGGCCATTAAGCACACATTACCAGTGGGGAATCTGCCCTTTAAAACTGCTATTAGAATGCTGATAAAACATTTTAAATAACCCAATAAATAAAAGGCACCTTAAGAATAATGTGAATGTATTTCTATGTTTCAAAGCCCCACAAATTGAGTGAGATTTATTTTCATCATTGCTGTCAATCCTTGCAACTCCTTCCTTTTCCATATTTATTCAGCATGCATTTGAGGGAAGGCAGGAAGAGGCATTCTCAGGAGGGAGTGGGTTAAGAGTGTTAAATAATAGCATTTCAACATGCTAAGGGTATTGGGAGGTAGAAATAAAGATCTTTCTCTCCCCAGCTCTCAAGGTCAGCCAACCCTAAGCAGCAGTAATATTCCCTAGGCCTTGATGAGAAAGAAATATGGTGATTTTGAACAAAATGACAGGCACAGTGTTATACTGGTTAGGATGTGTGTCCATGTCCGAGTGCACTTAAGGACAAAGTTCATTTCCCCAGCATATTGAAGAGGGAGGATTAGTGAGGGTTTTAGCTGTTTCAGTTCTTAAGACCCTTTCCTGAATATGTTGCAGATTAGATTCCAATCAGCCTACCTTCTCTTTGTGCCTCCATCTCATTCACAAATTAAAACATTTTATGGGGTCCAGTTTACTTAAAATTGTTGTAATTATTGCTTCATTGATTGCAAACCAGGAACCACCCACTTCTCTTAAATACAGACAGCTGGGCCATCTGTTCCCTATGAATCATGTAAACAGAGAAGACTTGAGAGAAGGATTTAAACACTTTCCAACCTGGTTCTGCCTTATTTCAAAAATGCAATCAACTGTCCAGAGACTTAACAGATGCAGTGCTTAATATCTGACCTGCCAACTTGATCATCTTGTATAACATAGGAAGTTCTGGTTAGAAAGTGAGGTCAAAGCCTCCAACCTAGTCACATTTGTTTGTCCTGTTCATTGAATTAAAGTATTTCTTTTATTATATGATAAACATATAAACATAAAATAAATATTCAAGCAGTTCAGAGTAGTACAAAATCAAAAGTAAAATGTCCCCTCCTCCTTGCTCCCAGACACATTCCTTCAGACCTTTGACTTTTCTGTGTTTGGGACTTTTGAGGTTAATTAAATACTCTAGTTCTTGGTTTATTAACTGTAATCTGTATCTATTGAGGCTACCCAACAAGGAAAGATGATGAACTTGGCTCCCTGGTCTTCTCTCTGGATGTAGCCAAGATCTGAGTCCATTAATTCTACCTCCCCTTCTCTTTCCTTTAAAATTGTTGTTATAGTCTTTAACTTCAGCTTTTTAATAAATGAACTTTAATATTCAAATAATACACTTAAGCCTTGATTTCTTAATCCATCCACTTGGTTTTTATTTTATATTTTAGTGCAATCAAACTTAATATTTTCCTTTTCATGGTGTACACCTTTTGTCCTGTTGAAGAAATCTTTCTCTGCCACAAGGTCACAAAAATATTCTCCTATATTTTTTCTAAACTTTTGTCTTTTTTGCATCAGCCCCTAAACCTTCTGAAATTGACTGTTGTATAGAGATAGTTTGAAGTAAGGTTACAATTTCATTTTTTTCATATAGGTGATTATTTGTTGCAGCACTGTTTATTAAATAGTGCAAGCTTGCCCCACTGTTTTGTAATGCTACTTCTGTTATATACCAGGTGTTCTAAAACACTTTCAATAATAGTGTTGGTATGTGTCTGAGATCTCTAGTTTATCCCACTGGCCAATTTGCTTAAATTGAATTGCGTACCTTGGAGTTACATGCCTTCGTTGCCTCACTTTTAAACTGAGTATAGCAATATTTTGCTTTAACTCCCTCAGCAAGTTGCTGAGAAATCAGGTGGAACAACGCAAGTAAAGATGCTTTGACAGAAGGAAGTTGCAGAATCAAAACATACTAGCATCACTTAGTTAAACCCTTTATATTTATTGAAGTGGTAACTGGAATTAAGAACAGACAAATGATCTGCCCATAAGGAAAGTATGATTATTATGCTCCTAGACTGTGCTTCCTAATGCTTCAGCACAAAGCAGAGAGCATTGTATCTGATCCTACTGAAAAAATCAAGTCCAACACTTAATCTACTAGGAGTGTCTGTTGGACCCTGTTCATGTTTTCCCAAAAATGTGATATAATCTCTGAAGTTTGACATATTGCTTCCATAGAAGCCTGCACCTTACAGCCAATTTCAAGGTTGAATGGTGCAAGTGCAATTTTGCATAGGCCACCTCTGATTTAGCAGCAGAGATTGATATAGATCACAGTCACTTAACAAGTGGCCTCTATCTAGTTGGTACCTGTCGCACAGCTATTATGTGCTAAAATATAAGGCATAATTAGGTGATTTATATCTATGCTTTATAAAACAAGAACATCTATATATAGAAACTGGCTCATCTGCAAATTGGCAGACACACCTGAACAAGAAAACAGAAGTTTGATTTCAACATTAAATGGCAATTAATATAATTAAAAACTTTCATTTTCATTGAATTAGAAAAAATATGTCAGTCAAAGATTGAACTGAACAGGAAAAATTTTAGGATATGATAATGCAAGGTTATAATGCGTTATTTTTCATTTTTATTGTGAGATGTATTATTCACACAAAAGAGATGAAACATACCTACAGTTTAAGGATTAATAATTTAAAAAAGCAACCACTCATGTATCTACCATGCAGGTTAAAATACAGTACATCACCAATGCCTTAGAAGCCCTTAGTATATCTTCTATAGCACTTCCTCACCCCTAGGGGTGACCATAATCCTGGATCTTATGTTACTTATTTCCTTGCTATTGTTTATAATTTTGACACTTATGTATGTTTCTCTTACAAATGCATTGGTTAATTTTGCCTTGTTTTGAAATTTACATTATTCTTATAATTTTCCTCTTCATTAGCACAGGAACCAAACTGACTAAACCTTAGATACATCTTTAGTTCAGTTCAGTTGCTCACTTGTGTCTGACTCTTTGCAACCCATGGACTGCAGCATGCCAGGCTTCCCTGTCCATCACCATCTCCTAGAGCTTGCATAAACTCATGTCCATCAAGTTGGTGATGCCATCCAAACATCTCATCCTCTGTCATCCTCTTCTCCCGCCTTAAATCTTTCCCAACATCAGGGTCTTTTCCAATGAGACAATTCTTCACATCAGGTGGCCAAAGTATTGGAGTTTCAGCCTCAGCATCAGTCCTTCCAATAAATATTCAGGACTGATTTCCTTTAGGATGGAATGGTTGGATCTCCTTGCAGTCCAAGGGACTCTCAAGAGTCTTCTCCAACACCACAGTTCAAAAACATCAATTCTTCAGCACTCAGCTTTCTTTATAGTCCAACTCTCACATCCATACATGACTATTAGAAAAACCATAGCTTTGACTGGATGGACCTTTGTTGGCAAAGTAATGTCTCTGCTTTTTAATAAGCTGTCTAGGTTGGTCATAGCTTTTCTTCCAAGGAGCAAGCATCTTTTAACTTCATGGCTGCAGTCACCACTTGCAGTGTTTTTGTAGCCTAAAAAAGTAAAGTGTCTCACTGTTTCCATCATTTCTCCATCCATTTGCCATGAAGTAATGGGACTGGATGCCATGATCTTAGTTTTCTGAATGTTGAGCTTTAAGCCAACTTTTTTACTATCCTCTTTCACTTTCATCAAGAAGCTCTTTAGTTCCTCTTTGCTTTCTGCCATAAGGATGGTTTCATCTGCATATCTGAGGTTATTGATATTTCTCCTGGCAATCTTGATTTCATCTGGTGCTTCATGCTTCATCCAGCCTGGCATTTCTCACGATGTATTCTGCATATAAGTTAAATAAGCAGGGTGACAATATACATCCTTGATGTACTCCTTTCCCGATTTGGAACCAGTCTGTTGTTCCATGTCCAGTTCTAACTGTTGCTTCTTGACCTGCATACAGATTTCTCAGGAGGCAGGTAAGGTGGTCTGGTATTTCCATCTCTTTAAGAATTTTCCACAGGCTGTTGTGATCCACGCAGTCAAAGGCTTTGGCATAGTCAGTAAAACAAAAGTAGATGTTTTTCTGGAACTCTCTTGCTTTTTCGATGATCCAACAGATGTTTGCAATTTAGTCTCTGGTTCCTCTGCCTTTTCTAAATCCAGCTTGAACATCTAGAAGTTCACGGTTCACATACTGTTGAAGCCTAGCTTAGAGAATTTTGAGCATTACTTTGCTAGTGTGTGAGATGAGTGCAATTGTGTGGTAGTTTGAAGATACATCTTAAACTTAAATAAATTCAACTGTATGATAGGAAAAGAAAAGAAGGAAAAAGAAAGAACTAGCAGAAATAGAGAAAGAAGAATGATCATTTAAATAGTATTAGTTATTCTGTTTTCCATCTAGAGTTGTCAAATAAAATACAGGACACCAAATGAAATTTGAATTTCAAACAAAAACCTAAATCTGTAATATAATTATTACATAGAAAATACTTACACTATTGGTTGTTTATCTAATATTCAAATTTAATGTGGCTTCTATTTGTTTTATTTGCTAATTCTGGCAACCTGTTCCACATCTTTCAATGAGCCTGCATCCAGAGGAAATGGGATATGGAAAATGTGACTCTCTCATTTCTTTTCAAATATCATTTGACTTCTATAGTATGATAATTTCGCAGCATTATGTGTAAATCCAGTGTTCAACTATAGGAATAGTAATGTGTTCCAGTGCTGGAGGCAAGACTGGCTTGTTGGAAGATATGTTGGTCTCTAACATGGTACTTTCCCAGGGTATTTTTGAAGGTAACTTTGATTATAGAAAATTGTATCAAGAAGTGCATTCAGCTACTAATAACAGAGACTTAACTTTAGCATTTTAAAACAATAAATTACCAGTCATATGAATATAATCTAGAGATAGGACATACAAGGATGGCATAATGGCCTTAAGTGTCATCAGGGACTCAGGCTCCTATCTATCTGCTCTACCATCCTTAGTGCTGACTTGCATCTTTAAGGTTACTTCAAGGTCCAAAATGACTACTAGAGTTCCAGCTATTCCAGGCACGAAATATGAGAGGTAGAGGACAATATGGGACTCATTAGCAGTCCGCCCAATCTTAAATAGCTTTCCTGAAAGTCCTTCCTAATAAGGTCCACTTTAGGTCTCACTAATAGTTCCTAGTTGAAATGGAAGCTGAGAAATGTAATTTCTGATGAGCATATTACTATCCAGAAAAAAATCTGTCACTAAGGAGGAAGGGGAAAGTGGATGTTGAATAGGCAATTATAGTGTCAGTGATTTATTCCCTTATCTACTGAATTAAGAATCCAACTCCTGACTGGCTTCCCTGGTGGCTCAGTCAGTAAAGAATCTGCCTGCAATGCAGGCGGCTGCCTGCAATGCAGGAGGCTGCCTGCAATGCAGGAGACGTGGGTTCGATTCCTGGGTCAGGAAGATCCCCTGAAGAAGAGAACAGTTACTCACTCCAGTATTCTTGCCTGGAGAATTACATGGACAGACGAGTTTGGTGGGCTACAATCCATGGGGTCAAAAAGAGGCAGACACGACTGGGCAACTAACAAACATAAAACATAAACCACTGTGATTATTTTCATGGGAAACTGTCTAAAATCTCATCCATTACTTTTTTGATCATAAAGAATCAGTCAAATTATATTACCTTGTTCAAAAAACAATTTATAAATCTGTCTATAAATTTAACATACATTTTAATCCAAAATACTAATACACTGCTATAAATAAGTAGCCTCTTCATTTAAATACTTTACAAGTAATACTCTATGATACTTATGTATTAATGGTTGGCACTAATGAATGCAGTCAGTCTTCCTAAAGAACACTTTAGCTTTATTGACAAATCTAACATTGATATTTATACGAAGAATGTATGTTTAAAGGATCTTTCAAATAACCGAAGTGCAGGGAACATCATAATGTTTCCTAAACTCTTTGGAAGGTGATCAGAGATACAATATTGGGCCATGCTTCTGGCCTGACACAGGTGTGTGTTGGATGCTACATGTATTCCCTTTGATGCAGCAGCAACCTACCATGTACATTTTGTGATTTTCCAGAATCCTTGTTTCTCCTTTGGGCCACCATTTGATCCTTTTACCTTCTCTTGAAAGGTGAAGGAGGATGCAGTATAAACAAAAGACAAACACATTTTTCTTTTAAGAAGTTACAGAAAGAGTCAAGTAAGGAATTTTAAATAATGAGATCAAATTTAATTTTAAGGTTATTTAAATATTCAACTTACTAGTGATTTCCTACATAATCAAGAGTTTGCCTGCATCCTAAGATGCTTCAGTCATGTCCAAGTCTGTGAGACCTTATGGACTGGAGCCCGCCAGGCTCCTCTGTCCATGGGACTCTCCAGGCAAGAATACTGGAGTGGGTTACCATGCTCTCCTCCAGGGGATCTTCCTGACACAGGTATCAAACCTGTGACTCATGTCTTCTGCATTGGCAGGCGGGTTCTTTACACTAGCACCACCTGGGAACCCTAATCAAGAGTTTATTCTATGGCAAAACCACACAGTGCTCCGTAGGATACCTGCCGGCTCCCTAATCCTCAACTTTTCCAAGTGTAAGGGCCAGTCCTGGGAACAGAAGGTGTCTTAGTCAGCTGGCTCCTATAACAAAATATGACTTTTCATTGTATCCTCACATAGTGGACATCAGAGACTGGAAGGAAACTCTCTTGTGTTTCTTCTAATAAGGTCACTCACTAATCCCAAAAGGGCTCCATGCACATGATCTAATTATCTCCCAGAGGCCCCACTTCCAAAAATCCATCACACTGGAGGGTTATGATTACAACATATGAATTTTAGGGGGACACAAACATTCAGTCCATAACAGAAGGGCTGCCAACTACTCCATCACCTCTCCCATCAGCCTCCAAAACAAAGTCCAGGAATACAGTGGTAAGTTTCACTGAAGTTCAGTACTCTGCCCCTACTTCTGTACTCAGACTTACCAGCTATCATAGGTGGCTACACACACAATGTGCTTGGACTACACAGCTATATAAATCACAAAGGGAAAAACAATTTCCTTTCATATATTTGTATCTTTGATCATGGGATTCCTTCAGGCTCGAATATTCTGCCTTGCATTTTCTTTATCAAATCTCAATTCATTTTTTCAAGGCCTGGTCAGTGGCTAACTCTTCTGTGAAGGCTTCCCTAGTGTCCTCAGGCAGAACTAGCTCAACTTTCCTCCATACTTTCAAGTCACTCTACTTAGCACTGGTAAGTCTGCCTAGTATGCACTTCATTCTGATTTGTATTAAACATACTGACATGTTTGTTCTCTTTGACTAGATTGTAAACAATTTGTGGTCTATGAGCAGATGTTAGTTCATCTTTGTTCATGATATGGAATCCCTCTCTCCCTATGGATCTTGCTTCAAAGTGGTCCTCATCCCATGATATTATTTGGGGAAAAGGTAAGTAGTCATTCTTTTTTTTATTCACCACTGATAAAGTAGGCATTGTAATAAAGTCATGAAGTCCTCCCAAGACATAATTCACTATGAGCCAGTATTACATTTGCTGTGCTTAGTTGCTCAGTCGTGTCTGACTCTTTGTGACCCCATGGACTGTAGCACTCCAGGCTCCTCTGTTCATGGGGATTCTCCAGGCAAGAATACTGGAGTGGTTTGCCATGCCCTCCTCTAGGGGATCTTCCCAACCCAGGAATTGAACCAAGGTCTCCTGCGTTGTAGGCAGATTTTTTACCAGCTGAGCTACCAAGGAAGCCCAGTATTATCTTTAACAAAAGACCATCTTACACTCTATTCCAAGAAATGTTTATATTGCAAGAACAGCAAGCCCTCCTTAAGATACACCCCTAAAATCCAACCTGCAGAAAGTATTATCGTTAAGTCTCCAGTTACTCTTTGGAAAACATGAACTAACAACCAATAAAGTCTATGTGTATATTTATTATCTATTCCTTGACATCTGTTCTTACTGTCTCCATGAAAGGAATTCATTTTAATGTATGAAGCATAACTTTCCCCATCTTTACAGTCAGTTTTACAATCAATTTGTATTCATTCATGCTAAAGAAACTTCTACCAATACAGGAGATGCGGGTTCTATCCCTGGTTTGGAAAAATCCCCTGGAGAAGGAAATGGCAATGTACTTCAGTATTCTTGCCTGAGAAATCCCATGGACCAAAGAGTCCGATGGGCTACAATTGGTGGGTCTCAGAGAGTCAGACATGACTAAGTGACTGAGCATGAGCCTGGTGAAGTTAGGTAAGTAGCTACATATTTCCAGTACACAGATGTTGGGAGGAGCACTATGCTGATCTGGCTGTTATTCTGGTCTCGTAGAATACAAGGGAGGAACGATCTACTCAGTTATCAGTTGGGTTTCTTTCTTTCATTATTGCAGATACACCTGTGCAAATAGCAAACCTCTAAAATCAGCACTTTGGATCACAGTTTAGTCTACTTTCCGGGCCCAGCTGGGACTCCAAGAACATACATTTCAAAATGAATATCAGAGTATTTGCCCCTGCAGTCCTTTTGGCTGGTTGGGGCAAGAGATTGGCCAAGGAAGTGCAATAATAAGAAAAATGCTCAGTAGTCTCTCTGCTTCTTCAGTCAGGCTCCCAGACAGACTTCTGAATCCCCAGAGTGATTCATATTCAATGGCACTGTGTTCTGAGAACTTCAACGTGGTAGGGTAGAAAGGGCTTCCCAGATGGCACTAGCGGTAAAGAACTCGCCTGCCAATGCTGGAGACATAAGAGACGTGGGTTCAGTCCCTGGGTTGGGAAGATCCCCTGGAGGAGGGCATGGCAACTCACTCGAGTATTCTTGCCTGGAGAATCCCCATGGACAGAGGAGCCTGGCGGGCAACGGTCCATGGGATCACAAACAGTCAGACACAACTGAAGTGAGTTAGCATGAAGGCAGAGTAGAAAGATCAGGGGATTTGAAATTTGCTGAATTTGAGCCTAAATCCTGAACTTGAGATACATCAATTAAATTTCATGAAATATATACCATTTTTTAAAACTGTAAAATGGAGTTAATGCCTACCACATAGGATTGGGTAATGTATAACTGAAATGATGTAGGGCTGAACACACAGGAAACATTCATTTAATAGTAGGTTTAACCTATGAGTTGTCAAAAAAAAGCTGCAGGGTAACAGACAGTCCCTTCTATTGGGCATTTGGTATGTGCACAATATTTTTGGATTTTTGCATGTACTAACAGCTCACATTTTTTTCATAGTAACTATGGAATTCTAAATAGGACATATCAGATTGACTTCCTCCCAAAAAGTCCCACAGTATTTGCTCATCCTCAGTCTGAAATCTGAAATTCCCTTTAGTTTCAGTTATAGTTCATCTAAATTGTAAATCTAAAGCCTAAATCTAAAGCCTCAAGGACAGCTTGATGTTTATGCAGTATTGTAAAAGGTCCCAAAAGCCAGTTTTGATAAAGAAAAGAAAAATTGATGAAGATACTAGGCCTTAGCGGATGGCTAACACCAAAGGGTAGGGATGGGTAAAGCCAGAGAAAGGTACACTCTTAATATAATAAGCTTGGTATATACATCAAGACTCTTGGAGAAAAATACTAATACTTAACTACTGAATACTATGTACCAGGCATTGTTCTAAGCCCTTTACATGGAATGTTTTACGTAATACTTGCAATAACCCTCTGAGGCTGTTACCTTATTCTTCCCATTTTGCAGATGAAAATACTGAGGGTCTAAGAAATTAAGTGGGCTTCCCAGGTGGTTCAGTGGTAAAGAATCCACCTGCCAATGCAGAAGTGGGAATGATCCCTGGGTTGTGAAGATCCCCTGGAGAAGGGATGGCAACCCACTCCAGGATTCTTGCTTGGGAAAATCCCATGGACAGAGGAGCCTGGTGGGCTACATACAGTCCATGGGGTCACAAAGAGTCAAACATGACTGAGTGAATGAGCACTGAGTGCACAAGAAGCTGAGTAATTTTACAAGGTTACTTACTTGCAGAGCCAGGATTTGGATGCAGTCTGGCTAGATCTTGAGTTGATCTATTATCTATGATTTTAAGCATCATATATAACAGCAGCTGACATTTGGTAAATGTTGATGGTAAAATCTATGAGATGTAGCTCTAAGCACTTCACATGAATTATCTCATAATAATCCTCCAACAACCCTTGGGAGTATCATTGTTAACTCTATTTGACAGAATAAGAGTCTGTGATTCAGAGAGTTAAATTACTTGCCCAAGGTCATGTAACATATAAATGACAAATAAGCCAAGATTCCAACCAAGCACTTTGGTTCAGTGGCCTGCATTCTTTTTTTTGTAATTCAAGTATAGTTGCTTTACAATATTAGCTTCAAGTGTACAACAGAGTGATTCAATATTTTTATAGATTATAATCCATTTAAAGTTATTATAAAATATTGGCTGTATTCCCTGAGCTGTACATTGTATCCTTGTATCTTATTTTATACCTAGTAGCTTGTACCTCTTAACCTTCTGTATTTTGCCACTCCTCCCATTGCTGTCCCCACCGGTAACCACTTGTTTGTTCTCTATACCTGTCAGTCTGTTTCTGTTTTGTTATATTCATTCGTTTCTTTTATTGGAGAAGGCGACGGCAGCCCACTCTAGTACTCTTGCCTGGAAAATACCATGGATGGAGGAGCCTGGTAGGGTGCAGTCTGTGGGGTTTCGAAGAATCGGACATGGCTGAGCGACTTCACTTTCACTTTTCACTTTCATGCATTGGAAAAGGAAATGGCAACCCACTCCAGCGTTCTTGCCTGGAGAATCCCAGGGACAGGGGAGCCTGGTGGGCTGCCATCTATGGGATCACACAGAGTCGGACATGACTGAAATGACTTAGCAGCAGCAGCAGCAGCAACCCCATCTAACAGATGAGAAACAGGTGTCCTGTGTCTGAGGTCGCATAGCCCCTAAGCAGAAACAGATCCTAAAGCCAGGGTCTCAGAATCTTTGCTTTAACCAGGACATCTGACCACTTCCTGTAGAGACTATTCTACAGCTTGGGATTTACAGTTTGCAAGGCCTTTCACAGTTTTGCCTCTGTTAAATAGGCAGCTCAAAGGCAGTTTCTCAGGCTCTGGTTATTCCACAACAGCTTGGTGGATTAGTTGCTGTTCTTTTTTGGTGTTCTAAAACTGAGAATTCCTAAAGGGTTGATCTAAGAAGATTATAAAGAATAGCCCTAGAATGTTCTTTCCTAACACTCTGCCTCTCCATCTTCAGGCCTTACAGGAAATACATTGGCAATTATCACAGGAAAACCAATCATTCGGCCAGCACTACCTAACAAATTGCTTTGAAACTATTTTAGAAGTGACAGATGAGTGCCAGGTCCTGGAAGGCACATGTTCTTGCTTTCTTAATTGCTGCCTGACCAAAAAGCATAAGGCAAATAATATTGAGAATCTTATCTCCAAAGTGCACTACTTCTGATGGCAGAAGAAGCTGTACATGTACCTATTAAACAGGCTTACTGAAACCTTGTTTGCTCAATATTAATTAAGAGATGCTAATATAATCCAGCATCTGTGAATGAGGCAAGAAGACATCTGTTGATTATCAGGACAAGTATTTCAATTTTTATAAACTTTTAATAGCTTAAGTAGCTAAAAGTACTTTTATAAACATGGAAATTCAACCATTTAATGCCTCTAGGATATGAGAAAAAGGTTAATGTTTAGGTCTTCCTATTTGGAATAAAAATATTGAGATGAAAAGCTATTAAACAAGACAGGTTTCCAGATTCTTAATTTGCTGCTACATCCTTAAGCTAATGGCTCTACATAGCAGTACTCATTCTAGGCAAAAACATAAGTATGAGATTGGGTTTTGGGTCTTTCTATATTTTCCTTTATCTACTCAGCAATCTTCATGTCCTTTCTGTGCTTCTCTCTTCCCTCACTCAAATGGCTTAATGCTAAAAGATTTTATTATGGTTTCTAAAACTGTGGTGTTGGAGAAGACTCTTGAGAGTCCCTTGGACTGCAAGGAGGTCCAACCAGTCCATTCTGAAGGAGATCAGCCCTGGGATTTCTTTGGAAGAAATGATGCAAAAGCTGAAACTCCAGTACTTTGGCCACCTCATGTGAAGAGTTGACTCATTGGAAAAGACTCTGATGCTGGGAGGGATTGGGGGCAGGAGGAGAAGGGGACAACCGAGGATGAGATGGCCGGATGGCATCACTGACTCGATGGACGTGAGTCTGAATGAACTCTGGGAGATGGTGATGGACAGGGAGGCCTGGCGTGCTGCGGTTCATGGGGTCGCAAAGAGTCGGACATGACTGAGCGACTGAACTGAACTGAACTGAAAGTGGACCAGAGCCATACTCTATGACTTGCTCTCCACATTCCCCACTTGAAAAATTACCCAAGTCCCATTCCAATAGAACTTTCTACAAAGTGTAATTTATAAAAGCAACCAGATGACTTCAAAATCCCAGTTCTGGGAAAGTACGTGGCACAAACAAAAGTGCTAGTAGGTAAGACTAGATGTAGGAAGATAAGAGTGAGGTAAACGACTGTCCCAGTTTGTCCATTGCTGAGGCAAATTTCCTAGGACATGGGATTTTAGTTATAAACCCAGAAAATTTCCAGGTGAACTGAAACAAGTCGTTTCAGTTCAGTTTTGTTCAGTCACTCTGGCTCTTTGCGACCCCATGAATCACAGCACACCAGGCCTCCCTGTCCATCACCAACTCCAGGAGTTTACACAAACTCATGTCCATCGAGTTGGTGATGCCATCCAGCCATCTCATCCTCTGTCGTTCCCTTCTGCTCCTGCCCACAATCCCTCCCAGCATCAGGGTCTTTTCTAATGAGTCAACTCTTCGCATGAGGTGGCCAAAGTATTGGAGTTTCAGCTTCAGCATCAGTCCTTCCAATGAAAACCCAGGACTGGTCTCCTTTAGAATGGACTGGTTGGATCTCCTTGCAGTCCAAGGGAATCTCAAGAGTCTTCTCCAATACCACAGTTCAAAAGCATCAATTCTTCGGCGCTCAGCCTTCTTCACAGTCCAACTCTCACATCCATACATGACCACTGGAAAAACCATAGACAGGACTAGATGGACTTTTGTTGGCAAAGTAATATCTCTGCTTTTCAATATGCTATCTAGGTTGGTCATAACCGTCCTTCCAAGGAATAAGCGTCTTTTAATTTCATAGGTGCAGTCACCATCTGCAGTGATTTTGGAGCTCAGAAAAATAAAGTCTGACACTTTCCACTGTTTCCCCATCTATTTCCCATGAAGTGATGGGACCAGATGCCATGATCTTCGTTTTCTGAATGTTGAGCTTTAAGCCAACTTTTTCACTCTCCTCTTTCACTTTCATCAAGAGGCTTTTTAGTTCCTCTTCACTTTCTGCCATAAGGATGGTGTCATCTGCATATCTGAGGTTATTGATATTTCTCCCCGCAATCTTGATTCCAGCTTGTGTTTCTTCCAGTCCAGCGTTTCTCATGATGTACTCTGTATATAAGTTAAATAAGCAGGGTGACAATATACAGCCTTGACGTACTCCTTTTCCTATTTGGAACCAGTCTGTTGTTCCATGTCCAGTTCTGACTGTTGCTTCCTGACCTGCATATAGGTTTCTCAAGAGACAGGTCAGATGGTCTGGTATTCCCATCTCTTTCAGAATTTTCCACAGTTTATTGTGATCCACACAGTCAAAGCCTTTGGCACAGTCAATAAAGCAGAAGTAGAAATGTTTTTCTGGAACTCCCTTGCTTTTTCCAGGATCCAGCGGATGTTGGCAATTTTATCTCTGGTTCCTCTGCCTTTTCTAAAACCAGCTTGAACATCTGGAAGTTTGCAGTTCACCTGTTGCTGAGGCCTGGCTTGGAGAATTTTGAGCATTACTTTACTAGCGTGTGAGATGAGTGCAATTGTGCGGTAGTTTGAGCATTCTTTGGCATTGCCGTTCTTTGGGATTGGAATGAAAACTGACCTTTTCCAGCTCTGTGGCCACTGCTGAGTTTTCCAAATATGCTGGCATATTGAGTGCAGCACTTTCACAGTGTCATCTTTTTGGAATTGAAATAGCTCAACTGGAATTCCATCACCTCCACTAGCTTTGTTCGTAGTGATGCTTTCTAAGGCCCATTTGACTTCACATTCCAGGATGTCTGGCTCTAGGTGAGTGATCACACCATCGTGATTATATTGTTTGTGAAGCTCTTTTTTGTACAGTTTCTGTGTATTCTTGCCACCTCTTCTTAATATCTTCTGCTTCTGTTAGGTCTATATCATTTCTGTCCTTTATCGAGCCTATCTTTGCATGAAATGTTCCCTTGGTATCTCTAATTTTCTTGAAGAGATCTCTAGTCTTTCTCATTCTGTTGTTTTCCTCTATTTCTTTGCATTGATCACTGAAAAGGGCTTTCTTATCTCTCCTTGCTACTCTTTGCAATTCTGCATTAAGATGCTTATATCTTCCCTTTTCTCCTTTGCTTTTTGCTTCTCTTCTTTTCACAGCTATTTGTAAGGCCTCCCCAGACAGCCATTTTTCTTTTTTGCATTTCTTTTCCATGGGGATGGTCTTGATTCCTGTCTCCTGTACAATGTCACCAACCTCTGTCCATAGTTCATCAGGCACTCTGTCTATCAGATCTAGTCCCTTAAATCTATTCCTCACTTCCACTGTATAATCATAAGGGATTTGATTTAGGTCTAGTGGTTTCTACCTGAATGTTCTAGTGGTTTCCCCTACTTTCTTCAATTTAAGTCTGAATTTGGCAATAAGGAGTTCATGATCTGAGCCACAGTCAGCTCCTGGTCTTGTTTTTGTTGACTATGTAGAGCTTCTCCATCTTTGGCTGCAAAGAATATAATCAATCTGATTTCGTTGTTGACCATCTGGTGATGTCCATGTGTAGAGTCTTCTCTTGTGTTGTTGGAAGAGGATCTTTGCTATGACCAGTGCATTCTCTTTGCAAAACTCTATTAGCTTTTGCCCTGCTTCATTCTGTACTCCAAGGCCAAATTTGCCTGTTACTCCAGGTGTTTCTTGACTTCCTACTGTTGCATTCCAGTCCCCTATCATAAAAAGGACATCTTTTTTGGGTGTTAGTTCTAAAAGGTCTTGTAGGTCTTCATAGAACCGGTCAACTTGAGCTTCTTCAGTGTTACTGGTTGGGGCATAGGCTTGGATAACTGTGATATTGAATGGTTTGTGTTGGAAACAAACAGAGTTCATTCTCTCATTTTTGAGATTGCATCCAAGTACTGCATTTTGGACTCTTTTGTTGACCATGATGGCTACTCCATTTCTTCTAAGGGATTCCTGCCCACAGTAGTAGATATAATGGTCGTCTGAGTTAAATTCACCCATTCCAGTCCATTTTAGTTCACTGATTCCTAGAATGTTGATGTTCACTCTTTCCATCTCCTATTTGACCACTTCCAATTTGCCTTGATTCATGGACCTGACATTCCAGGTTCCTATGAAATATTGCTCTTTATAGCATCGGACCTTGCTTCCATCACCAGTCACATCCACAGCTGGGTATTGTTTTTGCTTTGGCTCCATCTCTTCATTCTTTCTGGAGTTATTTCTCCACTGATCTCCAGTAGCATATTGGGCACCTACCAACCCAGAGAGTTCCCCTTTCAGTAGCCTATCATTTTGCCTTTTCATACTGTTCATGGGGTTCTCAAGGCGAGAATAACGAAGTGGTTTGCCATTCTCTTCTCCAGTGGACCACATTCTGTCAGACCTCTCCACCATGACCCGTCTGTCTTGGGTGGCCCCACAGGGCATGGCTTAGTTTCACTGAGTTAGACAAGGCTGTGGTACGTGTGATTAGATTGGCTAGTTTTCTGTGATTTTAGTTTCAGTGTTTCTGCCTTCTGATGCCCTCTGGCAACACCTACCGTCTTACTTGGGTTTTTTTTACTTTGGACGTGGGGTATCTCTTCACGGCTGCTCCAGCCAAGCACAGCTGCTGCTCCTTACCTTGAACAAGGGGTAAGGAGCAGCCACGGCCACCCCTCCTGACCTTGAATGTGGAGTAGCTCCTCTTGGCCCTCCAGTGCCTGCATAGCCGCTGCTCCTTGGGCGTGGGGTTGCTCCTCTTGGCCACCTCCCCTGACCTCGAGCGTGTGGTAGCTCTTCTCGTCCGCTGCCCTAACCTTGGGCATGCGGTAGCTTGTCTCTGCCACCTCCCCTGACCTCTGGCCTGGGGTAGCTTGTGTTGTCCGCTGCCCCTGATCTCGGACGTGTGGTAGCTCCTCTTGGCTGCTCCTGTGCCAACACAGCCTGGCACTCTCGGTTGCTGCCCCTGACCTTGGGCCGTGCTTCTGCATGGTCCATCACAGCCAGTGCACTTCTGTGCAGTCCATCGTAGCAGCTTTACCCAAGGCATATTGTTTATAGTAAGCAAACAATTTAAAGAAAAGAACAAATGTTCATCAGTAGAGTAATGGTTGAGTAGATGAAGGGATGTCATTTTGTAGAGTATTACCTAGTTATTGAAAAGAATGAGGCAAATCTCATGTATTGAACAGAAAATATTACTGCAAAGAATTGTTAAATCCAAAATCAAAGTATACAATAAAATGTCCAGTATAATACCATTTTTGTTAAAGTTTCTTTTTTTAAAAAGGCAATGAAAGTAGAAAAGTGACATGATTAGATTTGCCTATTAGATCTAATCCTAAATGTGAAAATAACATGGCATTTAAAAATCCAGTTTTGTACTGGATAACACAGGGGTGATCCATACATTTGGAAAGATCATTAGAGAAATTATTAATAGTTATTATTCCTCAGGTCTATGAATTTTGAAAAATGTATTCTAAATACATGAAAAAAAAAGGGAGCAATCTAGAATAACTTGGGATTCCCTCGTGGATCCCAAGTATTCTTGCCTGAGAAATTCCATGGACAGAGGAACCTGGTGGTCTGCAGTCCATGGGGGTCACAAGACTTGGACACAATTGAGTGACTAAACCACCACCAGAGTAACTTAGAATTACAGTCATACCAGAAAAGATGAATGTTCAAAAAAAATGAATAGAAAAGAAAAGAATAATAGAATGAAAGCAAACAGGCATTATTCTCAGTTTTTAAGTTAAGTGGCATAAAAAAACAAAAAAGCCAAATGCAATTGCTAATGATGGAAGTAGAGAGGAGTAAAAACTTGTAAGATAATGCTTAGCTAGGAAATAAAAATGTTTAATAAATAAAGTTTAGAGCTGTTTGAGTTTCATGATAGTGCAGATCTTTGATATGAACAGATTCACTATATGACATATGTGAAAATAAATAAAAGTGGTTAGAAAACTGTTTTAGTGAGTAGATACAGTCACTGCAAAAATGGTGTTTTGTGAGTGAAATATGTTATAGAGGTATGCAATACTTTGGGGAGTTGTCAGTGTCTCAGGACTTCTTTCTTTTATATGTCAAAGGTCATCTATACACAGAAAGAAATAAAAATAAATATTAACTATAGTACACCAAATGGGTAATGATGATTTTTATTGATTAATATGAATACAAAATATTTTAACTTTTTCTTAATACTCTTCTGTTTTTATCTACAAGTGAAATGTAGTCCTTTTATAATCAGAAACAAAACAAAACAAAAAACATGAATTATTAGCTTCTATTCATCACTGGGGGGTTTTCCTCATAGCTCAGTCAGTAAAGAATCTGTCTGCAATGCAGGAGACTGGGGTTCGATTCCTGGGTAGGGAAGATCCCCTGGAGAGGAAATGGCAACCCACTCCAGTATTCTTGCCTGGAGAATCCCATTAACAGAGGAGCCTGGCAGGTTATAGTCCATGGAGTTGCAAGAATCAGACACAACCTAGCGACTAAATCACCATCCATCACTGGAAAAGGATTTCCATTGTGTGGAAAAGGATTATGTCAATGCAATGTTGGTGAGAGTGTAATGTAGAGGAACAAAACTTGCCACCCTAAAATGCTCTTCAGGCTGTAGATTATTTCAAGCTGAAAACGAGCAGGGCCCAAAAGACTCAGGAAGAACCTTAGACCTTCCTCCTAACTGTGTAAAGAATGTAGAGAAAGCCAATTCCAAGAAGTGAGATATTATTAATACCATAGATAACTACAGTAAAACTACGTGGGCTAGACAGGGAGGAACCTAGAAAAGTCTGTTAAAATTCCTCTCTGGGTCTCATCGTTTTTGTTGATGTGTTGTTCACTCGACTCTTTGTGACCATTGTTTCTGTGATGGAGTAGCCCTCATAGTCAACAAAAGAGTCTGAAATGCAGTACTTGGATGCAATCTCAAAAACAACAGAATAATCTCTGCTCATTTTCAAGGCAAAACATTCAATATCACTATAATCCAAATCTATGCCCTGACCAGTAATGCTGAAGAAGTTGAAGTTGAACGGTTCTATGAAAACCTACAAGACATTCTAGAACTAACACCCAAAAAAGATGTCCTTTTCATTATAGGGGACTGGAATGCAAAAGTAGGAAGTCAAGAAATACCTGGAGTAACAGGCAAATTTGGCCTTGGAGTACAGAATGAAGTAGGGCGAAGGCTAATAGAGTTTTGCCAAGAGAACACAATGGTCATTGTTTCTGTACGGCCCAGCAAACATTTGTTTACCAATCATTTGCTTTTTAATTTCCATGTCAATTGCCTTACTCCCCCTTGAAGTCTTAAACCACTACCCCCAACATCCTCTTTTGTTTTTAGCTGAAAATGGTATAAAGGTGAGGTTTTCAGCCTTTTTGGCAAGTTACTCAGTTTTCCTGGGTCTCTTCCATATATACGTGTTATTAAACTTTCGTTCAATTTTCTCCTGTTGATCTGTCTCATGTCAATTTCATTCCTAGACCAGCCAGAAGAACCTTGAAATGTAGAAGAAATTTTTTTTTCCTTTTTGACAGTAAATAGGTGACCCCTTTTTAGAAGGCAATTAGCTGTATCAATAAAATGTTTTAGCTTGAAAATCTTCAATCACTTGTCTGTGTGGATATCAGTATATATAAGGACAATTATTGCAGTGTTATAATAGCAGAACTTTGAACAAACCACATTCATCAATGGGTTGTTGGTTAAATAATGTAAGCTATGTATCATTGGAAGGACTGATGCTGAAGCTGAAACTCTACTTTGGACACCTGATGCAGAGAGCCAACTCATTAGAAAAGACCCTGATGCTGGTAAGATTCAGGGCAAAAGAAGGGGGTGACAGAGAATGAGACAGTTGGAGTCCATCACCACTGATCACCAACTCAATGGACTTGAGTTTGAGCAAACTCTGGGAGATAGTGAAGGACAGAGAAGCCTGGTGTGCTTCAGTCCATAGGGTCACAAAGAGCCAGACACAACTTAGCGACTGAACAACAACAACAACATACTAAGGAATAAAGGGAAGACAATTAAAAGAACAAGTAAACAATGACACGGAAGGCTGTCCATAGTATGTGGTTGAATGAAAACAAATTGCAGAATAATGTATTTGTAACCTTATTCGCTATATGTGTACATGTACACAAACATACACAAACATATTTGCATGAGCATAGAAAAAGTCTTGCCTGGAGAATCCCAGGGACGGGAGAGACTGGTAGGCTGCCGTCAATGGGGTTGCACAGAGTCGGACACGACTGAAGTAACTTAGCAGCAGCAGCAGCAGCAGCAGAAAAATCTAGAGATATAGAAATTAAACTGTTCTGTTAAAACAGTGGTTATTTCTGTAAAGGTTAGGGGAAGGGTGGAGAGTGAATATATATTCACTTTATATATTTATATGTTGCTTAAGATTTTCTTTTTTAGTCATAAACATGTAAAATCTTGTTAGAAAAAGAAGAGTTTTATCCTGAAAAGGAAATCACTACACATGCACACACACACACACACACAACACACACACACACACAACACACACACACAAAATCAGATAAACTCTTTCCCATCAAAGTGTTAGAAGTTGATTGGAACCATAAAATCTGACCTGAGGAATCAGATGCAATTTAGCTGAGGGTCTCCAGAGATGCAAAATCCTACCACCAAGGAATGAATGAATGAGTGAATGGCAGTTTAGATTTGGCACAGTAGAAAAAAGAGGTGAATAGTTTTGGGTGAACTGAGGGAAAAGGGTGTTCCTAGTGTTTCCACATTATATCACAACACATGAAAGACAACTAACATATTCTCTCAGAGGGTTTAGGGAAACATAGGCTATATTATATAATTTATCTTCAGGGCTAGTTCCAGGAAACCACTCTAAAGTCTTATGTACTGATTCCAGCCAGGTCTATAAAGGACTTCCAGGATGACCAGTAAAGTCTAATAACATGGCTAAATTTTCCATTGAATTGAACCTAAATATTTGAATAGACAGCCCTATAACAATATGGTTTTCAATATGTACATTCTTCATGGAACATTATGCTGTGAGTTCCTATTAATTAAATTTAACCTAGACAATACTTATCAGCCCACCACCTTCACTCTCCACTACCAAAAAAGAGAAAATAGAAAAGAAAAAAAGATGGCTGTAATTTGCTCAGACAGCCTGGTTTTGTTGAAATGATTTTAAATCCTTTGTTTCTTAATCGATACTTTCCCCTTAGTAATTACAGCATGGCAATAAATAAGGATGAAGCCTTTTATATTACTTGACAATGACAGGGTCAGGCTTTCAGTTTCAAATTCATCAGCTTGAGATGAGAAGCAGGAGCACAACGGGGGAAACCCATCTGTCTTTATTAAGACTTGGCACCAGTAGAGAAAAGCTCATTTAGTAAATGGCAGTTCCCATTCTGCAAAGCGACAGAAAATTTACTGCACCGTCAGCAGGAAAAAAAATAATCCACTCAGAGAAAGTTGTTATATTCAGTTCATTCGCTCAGTTGTGTCCGACTCTTTGTGACCCCATGGACTGCAGCACGCCAGGCTTCCATGTCCATCACCAACTCCTGGAGTTTACTCAAACTCATGTCCATTGAGTCGGTGATGCCATCCAACCATCTCCTCCTCTGTCGTCCCCTTTTCCTCCCACCTTCAATCTTTCCCAGCATCAGGGTCTTTTCCAATGAGACAGTTCTTCACTGATGTGGCCAAAGTATTGGAGTTTCAGCCTCAGCATCAGTCCTTCCAATGAATATTCAGGACTGATTTCCTTTAGGATGGAATGGTTGGATCTCCTTGCATTCCAAGGGACTCTCAAGAGTCTTCTCCAACACCACAGTTCAAAAGCATCAATTTCTTTGGCCCTTAGCTTTCTTTATAGTCCAACTCTCACATCCATACATGACTACTAGAAAAACTATAGCTTTGACTAGGCAGACATTTGTTGGCAAAGTAATGTCTCTGCTTTTGAATATGCTGTCTAGGTTGGTCATAACGTTTCTTCCAAGGAGCAAGCGTCTTTTAACTTCATGGCTGCAGTCACCACTTGCAGTGATTTTGGAGCCCAAGAAATAAAGTCTTTCACTGTTCTCATTGTTTCCCCATCTATTTGCCATGAAGTGATGGGACCAGATGCCATGATCTTAGTTTTCTGAATGTTGAGCTTTAAGCCAACTTGTTCACTCTCCTCTTTCACTTTCATCAAGAGGCTCTTTAGTTCTTCTTCACTTTCTGCCATAAGGGTGGTGTCATCTGCATATTTGAGGTTACTGATATTTCTCCTGGCAATCTTGATTCTGGCTTGTGCTTCATCCAGTCCAGCATTTCGCATGATGTATTCTTCATATAAGTTAAATAAGCAGGGTGACAATATACAGCCTTGACATATTCCTTTCCTGATTTGGAACAAGTCCTTTGTTATATTAGGGAGATTTAAAGAGAAAGCATTTTAGTGATATTACAGAGAATAAAAATTTCTACCTAATAATACCTAGCAAAGTAGAAAAAAATGAGTAAACAAAAAGTTAGGTCATTGTTCATAGTGCCTTTCCCTTCCCTAACACACTTACCTTCTAGACCTATTCCTATCTTTTCCATCATTTATGGCCAGAAATAAACCCCAGATCTACCCAAAGCCCTCCCTAATTTCAATCCAAACTGATTTCATCTTCCTGCCACCAGATTCTTCTAATGGGCATAATTTAGTACACTAAATTTACTATGTATTTTCATCCTCTAATTATTCAAGTACTGGTTTGCTCTGCCCAACTAGGTTTCAAGTTCCTTGTGGAACGTTTAAGATACCTTAGCACTTGGCAGGGTGCTAGGCAAATAATAAGTGTTCAACAAATGCTTGATAATGAAATTTTTTCTGCTCTAAATCTCATTATCCATGATGACCATCTTCATTGGATAAGAAACTGAAAAAAAAAACCAATAGCTCAATTTCTTAAATAATTCACATGTATTTTCCAAAGTAATACACACCCAAGGTTAAAACATAATAGAATACAGGAGGGCTTAGTGTAAAGCAACAGATATCTGTTCCACCACACCACATCTCATATTTATGTACCCACCCCACCCCCCAGGACAGCCCCCTCTATTTGTTTGGCTGTTTCTTCTTGTAGTTACCTCCTATAATTCTAAAAGATACACACACCCCAATGTTCACTGCAGCACTGTTCACAGCCAAGTCATGGAAGCAACCTAAATGTCCATTGACAGAGGAATGAATAAAGAAGAAGTATACATTTACAATGGAATATTACTCAGCCATAAAGAGAATGAATTAATGCCATTTTCAGGAACATGGATGGACCTAGAGATTATCATACTAAGTGAAGTAAGCAAGACAGAGAAAAACAAGTATCATATAATGTTGCTTACATATGAAATCTAAAAAACAAAAAAGATACAAATGAATGTATATACAAAACAGAAATAGACCCAAAGACATAGAAAACAGACTTATGGTTATCAAAGGGGAAAGGGGTGGGGGCAGGATAATATTAGGAGGTTAACATATACACACTACTATATATAAAGTAGATAATCAATAAGGACCTATGTATAGCACAGGGAACTAAACTCAGTATTTTGTAATAACCTATATGGGAAAAGAGGCTTCCCACATAGCTGTCAGTAAAGAATCTGCCTGCAATGCAGGAGACCCTGGTTTGATTCCTGGGTCAGGAAGATCCCCTGGAAAAGGAAATGGCAACCAGTATTCTTGCCTGGAGAATCCCATGGACAGAGGGGCATGGCATGCTACAGTCCATGGAGTCGAAAGTGTTGGACACAACTTAGTGACTAAACAACCAAACATATGGGAAAAGAATCTGAAAAAGAATATATATACATAACTGAATCACTGTGTTATACACCTGAAAGTAACATGACATTGTAAATCAACTATACTTCAATTCAAATAAAGAACACCAAGGTCAATATCATTCTCATTTCTTTGTAGGTTACTATTTTCTCTCTGGAAGCTTTGAGGATATCTTTATACTTTTTACTCTGATATTTCATAAGAATATACTCTAAAAATTTCTTTGATAATTCTCTCTACTTTGTTCTCTCTTGAATTACTATTAGTCAAATGTTGAATCTCCCTAATTTTCCTTCTGTGTATCATGTTATTTTCTATCTCATTTTCCTTCTTTTAGTCTTTCTGTGCTTTCTTTTATATTTCCTCAACTCTCCCAACTTCCCTTGAATTACATCTCAATAATCACATTTTTTAATTTAATTTAATTTGACCTCTTATTATTTATTTTCAGATATCCTATTCCTGTTATATAAATGCAATGTTTCCTTGAATCTCTCTGAGTATACTCATTAGGGTGTTTTGCCTCTCTTCTCTTTTTTGTCTCTCAAAAGCCCTTAATTTTTTTTTCTATCTGTACATCATTCTTTCATGTTGAAAGTTTTCCTTAAATATTTGGTGATCACTGATTCTTTTGTTCACATGGAAGAATGAGACAGTAAAAAAAGTGTTTGGGAACTTCATATACATGAATAGGGAGCTAGTCATTTTGTTGTTGGATTTTCTAAATGAAAAAAAATGTGGAGGCCTTTTCTCTTGGACCTCTCAATCTCTTTAAAGAATAACATATCAATTTTTGGAGCTCATGGAGGATATTTCTGACTACAAGGTATTCTATCTACCAGACTAGGTGGTGAGGGGGTAATGGAGAAATCTATAAAAATGACTTATTTAAAAAATCTATAATAATTTATCCCTTCCCCCACCCTTATGCCTTACATCTCACTCATTCTTTTTTTCAAATGTAGCATTTATGCAGAGAAGGGTGACCTTCTCTTTCACTGTATTACCCCTCTGCAAGTATTGTAAACTGTAGCTTCTTCTATACAACTTTGTCAGTCCATCTGCTTTCCAGCTTTTATCCAAGTTTCATCCACTAGTGGCTCCTTTTCCATTCTCTTCATCATCATGAATTTATATCTTTTGCATTCTTTTGCTATCTTGAGATGAAGAGGTAATATATGTATGTAGTCAATCTGCTGTCTTTAACTTATTGAATTGCATAAACCTGTTTTTTGTTTTGTTTTTTTTTGGCCATGCCGCACAGCTTGCAGGATCTTAGGTCCCCATCCAGGTGTTGAACCTGGACCCTTGGCAGTGAAAGTGCCAAGTTTTGACCACTGGACCACTGGGGAATTCCCTATAAACCTGTTTTGATTTAAGTTTGAGCTCTTACTTTGTTATTTACTTTATTTCTTCTGGAAGTATCATATATATTGCTGTGATGACATTCAGTGGATTTAGTAATAAAAGCCCATTTTATAGGATACTGAAACATTAGAACAGTGAACTTCAACATTGTTCCTTCTTAAGCAGAATTTTATTTTTCAGCTTTGTTAAGATGTAAATAACATATACCTTTCATGTATCACAGGCTTGGCATGGTGAAGGGGCTTGAGTAACTCAAAGAAGCTATGCCATGCAGGGTCACCCACGATGTGCCAATGGGTCATAATGAAGACTTCCGAGGAGGCTTTACAAATAACTGATGAAAGAAGAGAAATGAAAGGCAAGGGAGAAAAGTAAAGATATACCCAACTGAATGCAGAGTTCCAAAGAATAGCAATGAGATATAAGAAGGCCTTCTTAAGTGAACAATGCAAAGACATAGAGGAAATTAATAAAATGGGAAAGACTAGAGATCTCTTCAAGAAAACTGGAGATATCAAGGGAATATTTCATGTAAGGATGGGTACGATAAAGGACAGAAATGGTAAGGACCAAACAGAAACAGAAGAGATTAAGAAGTTTCAAGAATACACAGAAGAACTATACAAAAAAGGTCTTAATGACTTGGATAACCACGATGGTGTGGTCACTCACATAGAGCCAGATATTCTGGAAAGTGAGGTCAAATGGGTCTTAGGAAGCATTACTAAGGACAAAGCTAGTGGAGGTGATGTAATTCCAGTTGAGCTATTTCAAATCCTAAAAGATGATGCTGTTAAAGTGCTGCACTCAATATGTCAGCAAATTTGGAAACTCAGCAGTGGCCACAGGACTGGAAAAAGTCAGTCTTCATTCCAATCCCAAAGAAAGGCAATACCAAAGAATGCTCAAATGCTCAAAGTACAATCGTGCTTATTTCACATGATAGCAAAGTAATGCTCAAAATCCTTCAAGCTAGTCTTCAACAGTTATGTGAACCAAGAACTTCCAGATGTACAAGCTGGATTTCGAAGAGGCAGAGGAACCAGAGACCAAATTGCCAACATCTGTTGGATCTTGGAGAAAGTAAGGGAATTCCAGAAAAAACATCTACTTCTGCTTCATTGACAATGCTAAAGCCTTTATATGAATCACAACAAACTGTGGAAAGTTCTTAAAGAGATGGGAGACTCCTTACCTGTCTCCTGAGAAAATTGTATGTGGGTCAAGAAATAACAGTCAGAACTGGACATGGGACCACTGGTTCAAAATTAGGAAAGGAGTATGACAAGGCTATATATTGCTACCCTGCTTATTTAACTTATATGCAGAGTACATCATGGGAAAAGCTGGACTGGATGAATCACAAGCAGAAATCAAGATTCCTGGGAGAAATATCGACAAGCTCGAATATGCAGATGATACGACTCTCATGGCAGGAAGTGAACAGGAACTAAACACCCTCTTAATGAAAGTGAAAAGGAGAGTGAAAAAGCTGGCTTAGCAGTCAGACAAGCGCAGAGACATTTCTGGAAGTAACATCGTGATGGCTGGCCAAGGAGAACTCCAAGTTCAGTTCAAACTTGTTTTGGTTGGTGATAGTGTTACTCGAAAAACTACATTTGTGAAACATCATCTGACTGGTGAATTAGAGAAGTATATAGCTACCTTGGGTGTTGAGGTCCATCCTCTTGTGTTCCATACCAACAGAGTACTGATTAAGTTTAATGTATGGGATACAACTGGTCAGGAGAAATTTGGTGGACTGAGAGATGGCTTTATATACAAGCTTGGTGTGCTATTATAACGTTTGCTGTAACATCGAGGGTTACTTACAAGAATGTGCCTAACTGGTATAGAAATCTGGTGTGAGTGTGTGAGAACATCCTGATTGTGTTGTGTGGCAACAAAGTGGATATTAAGGACAGAAAGGTTAAGGCAAAGTCAATTGTCTTCCACCGAAAGAAGAATCTTCAGTACTATGACATTTCTGCCAAAAGTAACTACAACTTTGAAAAGCCCTTCCTCTGGCTTGCTAGAAAACTGATCAGAGACCATTACCTGGAGTTCGTCACCATGCCTGCTCTTGCCCTGCCAAAGTGGTCATGGACCCAGCCTTGGCAGCACAGTACAAGCACGATTTAGAGGTTGCTCAGACAACTGCTCTCCCGGATGAAGATGATGACTTGTGAGAAAGTGAAGCTGGGCCCAGCATCAGAAGTCTAGTTTTATATGCAACTGTTCTGTGATGTCAGTGGTGCAGTGTGTTTGCTACTTTATTACATAGCTAAACAGAACATGTGCTTAATCTTTGGATGCTGAAGGAGATGGATGGGCTTTGGAGTCAATGTGGCAGTTTAAAAAAAAAAACTTCATTTTTTGGACCTGCATATTAATGTGTTTTGGAACACAGTTGTTTCCTCCTTGAGTTTCAAATATATGACTGCTATAGTCACATGACAATATTGAGAGATGGAATCTTGTTTGTTACTGTCATTCCCATTCTTTTTTGTTTAGAATCAGAATAAAGTTGTATTTCAAATATCTTAAAAAAAGAAAAAAGCTGGCTTAAAACTCAACATTCAAAAAATTAAGACCATAACATTCAGTCCCATCTCATCATGGCAAATAGATGGGGAAAAAGAGGATGCAGGGACAGATTTGCTTTTCTTGGGCTTTTCTTGGACTGCATGAAGATCAAAACACTCAATCCTAAAGGAATCAGCCCTTAATGTTCATTGAAAGGACTGATGCTGATGCTCGAGTACTTTGGCCACAATGCAAAGAGCCTACTCAGTGGAAAAAACCCTGATGCTGGGAAAGACTGAGGGCAGGAGAAGGGGAGCAACAGAGGATGAGATAGTTAGATAGCAGCACCACTTGAACAAACTCCAGGAGATAATAGGGAAGCCCGGTGGGGAAGCCTGGTGTGCTACAGTCCATGAGTTTGCAAAGAGTTAGACATGATTCAGCAACTGAACAACAACAAACAGATATATAACACGTGAAGTTTAAGGTGTACAATGTGAAATACATGTCTGCATGTGTGTTAGTCTCTCAGTTGTGTCTGACTCTTTGTGACTCCATGGACTGTAGCCTGCCAGGCTCTTCTGTCCATGGAATTCTCCAGGCAAGAATACAGGAGCAGGTAGCAATTTTCTTCTTCAGGGGATCTTCTAGAGATAGAACCCAGGTCTCCTGCATTATAGGCAGATTCTTTACCATCTGAGCCACCAGGGAAGCCCCAATGTGTGTGTGTGTGTGTGTGTGTGTATGTATGTATGTATGTATGTATAAGCACCAATATATCGTTCAAAAAACAAAGATCATGACATCTGTTCCTATCACTTCATGGCAAATAGATGGGGGAAAACTGGAAACAGTCTCAGATTTCATTTTCTTGGGCTCAAAAATCACTGCAGATGGTGACTGCTGCCATGAAATTAAAAGACACTTGCTCCTTGGAAGCAAAGCTATGACAAACCTAGACAGTGTATTAAAGAGCAGAGACATTACTTTGTTGACAAAGGTCTGTATAGTCAAAGCTTTGGTTTTTCCAGTAGTCATGTATGGCTGTGGGAGCTGGACCCTAAAGAAGGCTGAGCACTGAAGAACTGTTGCTTTCAAACTGTGGTTTTGGAGAGGAATCTTGAGAGTCCCTTGGACTGCAAGGATATCAAACCAGTCAATCCTAAAGGAAATCAACCCTGAATATTCATTGGAAGGACTGGTGCTGAAGCTGAAGCTCCAACACTTTGGCCATGATGCAAGGAGCCAATTCATTGGAAAAGACCCTGATGCTGGGAAAGATTGAGGGCAAGACGAGGAGTCACAACAGAGGATGAGATGGTTGGATGGCATCACTGACTCCAAGGACATGAGTTTGAGCAAACTCAGGGAGACAGTGAATACAGGAAAGCCTGGCATGCTGTGGTTCATGGGGTGACAAAGAGTTGGACATGACTTAGCAACTGAAAAACAACAGCCATATAGGTTTATAAATAAATATACATATATTTCATATATATATATATTTAAGGTGTACCATGAGAGTATGATGTGAAATATACATGCATGGCAGACTTTAAGGTGAGCATTTCCAAGGGGTAGCTACTACATGACTAACCTAGCTTTCCAAACCATGGGGAAAATAAAAATCCAGCAAATAATCAATTGAAAACATTGACAGATTTAATCTATACGTAGTAAACTCATTTGGCCAAGGTCATCAATGTGAGTGGTGAAAATAGGAGCAGTACTTGGACCAATCACCACATGTAGTCAAAGTCAGAGAGTGCTATTATCTCATTATAAATCTATAACAAGAGGTAAGAAATTACATTATCACAGTGCTAGAGCTTAGCTACCGAGGCTGCTGAGGCTGGGGGTGGGGGGACCCTTCTTTTAAAAAAGGAAATAAGCAAGCTCTGAATTTGAGTAGCGTGAGCTAGGTTTTACTGGGTTAAAGGGTTATTTTTAAAAGGGAGAATTAGAATTCTAATCATGACAATCCAACATTATGGATTCACTTTCTTATTTTTAAGGTCTTGCAAGCCCTTCTAGAACTTTGATATTTTTACCCCCAGGGGAATCAGAAGTGAGCCAGAAAGAGCTGCTGATTTGCAGAAAGTAAGAAGTGGATCTTAGAAAGAGCTTTAGTACCAGGGCAGAAGTATGATACAGTGGTTAGGAGCATAGGTTTAGACTCAGGCACACCTGGGTTAAGATTTTAAGCTCCATCACTTACTAGTTGTGTGATCTTGAACAAATAATTTAACCTCTGTAAAATTCAGTTTTCCCTTCTGTAGTTTCTAAAGTGAACTAAGCTCTGTCAAGCTGTGGTGTCTCTGGACAGGCAACTCCCTCTGCCTTCAATACCACTCACCTCCTCTGCTGCTGCTGCTGCTGCTAAGTCGCTTCAGTCGTGTCCGACTCTGCGTGACCCCAGAGACGGCAGTCCACCAGGCTCCTCCGTCCCTGGGATTCTCCAGGCAAGAGTACTGGAGTGGGGTGCCATCGCCTTCTCCGACTCACCTCCTCTAACCCTGACCAATTCTTACTCATTCTTCAGATCTCTAATCCATATTGCCACTTCCAGGAAGTCACAGTTCCCTAGAGTTACGTAATGCTCTCCTGTATCTCCTCCCCAAGGATCCTAAATACAACTTCAAATATAAGAAATGTATGATAATTGGTGGTTTTAAAAAATTTGTTTCTTCCACACATTAGGAGCCAGCAAACAAGTGCCTGTGGGCTAAATCTGACCTGTGACCTCTTTTTAGCTCCCAAGAATGGTTCTGCATTTTTATAGAATTGATTTTATAAAAAGAATAATATGCAACAGAGATCTTAAGTGTCCCTCAAAGCCTAAAATATTTACTATCTGGCCCTTTACAGAAAAAGGTCAGCATTTGCTGACCCCTGCCATAGATCATAAACAACCTGAGGGTAAGGACTATTTTTCATTTCATAGTATGTCCTGTTCTTAGCACAATGCCTCACACATAGGCACTCAGGTATTCACTGAATGAAGGAATGAATTAACATTTATAACCAGCATTTTTTAAAGTATAATTAATGATAGAATCAAAACACAACTTTATTTTGTCTCCCAATGTCCAATAAAATATACTCCTTTGGTATAAAATTTCTCTGACCTTGGATGGAAACTTGGGCAAGGCCTATGACTTTTCTGTTCATTCCTTCAAGAATAAACAGTCCTAAAATCACTCAAAATCACAAAACACAGTCTTGATTCAGTAATTAGGACATATTCAGTCTAAGATATTAATCAAATTCTTCAAGTTTTACTAAGAAATAAGGTCTGCCCTCCCACCCCACACTGAGGCCTATAGGTGTTGGCCATCTGCCTTTGGAGAAGAGGGGGATGATAGCTTTTCTTCTTTCTCTCCCCACTTGCCAGTTCTGATTTGGACCCTCACCAATGTGGAAGCAGGAAGAAGGACAAGAGGTAAAGGGATTGGTCATTTCTTCCTCGGTAGAAGAAATGGCTTCCCACTCTCTAGGTCTCTGGATCTTCTTTGGGTTCTTTAAATGTCCTCATGACTGAGGATCACTCAGCGATACTATTTGGGAGAACTGGGTTTATAATTTATATCCAGGTTGGTAGTTTACAGCTCTTTCCTCCAACCCTAGGAATCCAACAGTTATCTCCAGCCATTTTTTTTTCTCTTGCTGGGGTCTCTACACCTAGGTGGTTCTATTAGACTGTGTCCAGTGTGACCCCACATTTGTTCTCCCTATCTCTAGCATGGCAGCCTTTTGATTGATTCCCAGGAAACCCTCAAACATCCCTTGCCTGATAAATTCTTATTTGTAAAATGAGAATAATGATATCCAAACTACAGAGTTGTTGCAAGGATTAAATGAAATTCTCTACATTAAATGCTTGACATGCAGTAAGCACTCAAGAAATGTTAATCTGCTTCCTCTTGCCACAATATATAAAACATGTGCATGCGTGCTAAGTGGCTTCAGTCGTGTCTGACTCTGTGCAACCCTATCGACTGTAGCCTGCTAGGCTTCTCTGTCCATGGGATTCTTGAGGCAAGATTACTGGAGTAGGTTGCCATGCCCTCCTCCAAGGGAGGAGGAACATGGAGGAACATGGGAATCTCCAAGGAAACTTCCCAACCCAGGGGTCGAACCCATATCTCTTATGTCTCCTGCATTGGCAGGCTGTTTCTTTATCACTAGTGCCACCTGGGAAGTCCCACATAAAATACAGTAATGGCACTTAAACTACAGTTGGATGAATTACTTATAATGGTACATATACCCGGGATAAATATGCCTTATTTAAATATATTCTACTTAAAGCTTAGAACCGCCCCCCCATTAGAAACTCAGACCTAGATTCCAAGACTGATGTTAAATCTCCACAAAAACTTCAATATAAAAGAATTCAGTTGGTGCCTAAAAAAAAAAAAAAAAAATTTCCCAAACCTGGGGAAATATATGTACACATATTGTTTATAAAGATGGAATTACTTAAATATCACTACATCCTGTCATGTTTGGTTTCAATTCTACACATATATTAATTACTATAAAACCTAAGATGAAAAAAGTCTTGAATTGAGCAGGAGATCTGATTTCCTTAAATGTCCTATGAAGAGGCTTTTACTAAAACAGGGAGTCTTCGCTAATCCTACAGATTCATGAAGAAACCTCGAAGGGGTTAAAGTGGAAGCTTAGACAAACTTTGCTTGTGAGCTTCTCTCTTATCTCCTCCCTCTGAGGCTCCCAGCCGCTATGGCAAAGCAGAGCTGATTCACTACCTTTCCCGCACTCTCTAAACTGTTGCCTGCGAAAGAGGAACTGGGGACTTAACTATTCAGGCTGCTTCCAGTCAAGTGTTCCGGAAGGTATATACACATCCAAAGGGACAATTTTCTTGGCTGTTCGGGGTTTACAAGGAGCAGGCATCTGAAACTGCGCTCTGAAGCTGTAAGTGGCAATCGGCGGCGTTTTAAGTCACTAATAGAGGGTGCTTTTCTCTTTTGCGCTGGGAAGATCTGACTCTTCAGAAGGATGAAGGAGAAAGCGTATTTTGCATGAACATAGTCCTGTTTCTCTGGCAAAACAAGGCTTTCTTTCTATTTTCCAGATATTCCAAAGATGTTCCTGAACAACTTGCCCGTCGGTGTAAGCTTCAAAAGGCATCCTTAAAAGGCCAGCCCCATTCATCCCATGAGCCACGAGAAAGGTAAGAGAGACTTGGAAATATGATGATGTTATTTATGGTGAAAATGCGGTTACTTACCGCAGGTGTGACAAACCGGCACTGTCTGCCGCGGAAGATAACAGCAGCTCTCACTTGAAACGCTTATTACTTAATGGCTTCAGCGATTGAAGAAGCGCTTGCGGCTGGAATTGTTTTTTCACAGGCTCCTGTGGAACTAGATTCTCTAATAGTTCCCACCTCCTACCTCCCCCTTAGTTTTTCTCCCCCACACCGGGCAGGTAAATGCGAACAGAATGCGTTAATTCCTTAAAGCTATTGCAAGAGCCAAAACTCTCTTCTGAGTTGTTTCACTGATCATTTTCCTTAGCTATGTGGTGAGATTTCAGCTCTGAAATTCTATAAACAGGTGTCATTTGGAAAAATATAGAATTGCCAATTATTTCAGAACTTTATCACATTAAAGAAAAGCAAAAGGAACTATGGGGAGCTCCTTGAAGACCAAAACGGATCAGGTTACACATCTCTATTTCCCCAGCACTTCATAGGGGGCCTGGTAATTGGTTTGCACTCAAAGGTTTGCTGAATGTGTCAGTCTGAATATATACAGAACTTTGATTCTTGTATTAGAAATAAATTTCACCCTAGGAATTCCTCTCCATGTTGATGGACGGGCAAAGCTTCACATTCTCTTCTCGTTTTTAAAGAGCAAAATTCATGGTCTGGGTATGTATGTTATTTTGCTTTTGTGAGGTTATATATACTGTGCTGACGCTGAACATAATCGGAGACTTGGCATTTCAATGTTCATACCAAAATCATGATTTTTGTTTTTTTTGGGGCCAAGAGTTTTATGTACCAAGTTAATGACAAAACATACAATCAGAAAATCAGAGGTGCATTCACATTGCTTGTAGGTGTTTTGATTTACATTAGAAGTAAACCAGATGTCCAGGCTAATGTTGGACATTGGCCAGTTATTAAGTTAATCTCTTTCCATTTTCCCTTCCCCCAATCTCCCCTCCCACTTTCCTTTCTTCCTCTCTTTTCCAATGTTTTCTTCCTACCCTATTTTCATCTGTGCCTCTTAACCACTCATTTCCTCCCGCCTCTTATCAGCACTTCTCACACCTTCTCACATTTTTCCTTCCTTCTTCCCCCTTTCCTCCATCTCCCTTCTTTTCCTAATGCCGTTCCTATTTTCCTATTCCTCACTCTCCTTATCCCTTATCAGCTTTCCATTACTTTTACAAAGACTAGAGACTGATTTTCATTTTATTAGCTTTCCAGAAAAAAATGTAGGATACTATAATCTTACAAAGGTCTTTCCACAATAACTAGACTTTTTAGAATTAATAGAATTTTGGCTTCTTTTGAAATTGCATGGTTGTTTTTCTTTCCAAATGGTCCAGACCTTTTAATAGAGCAATCACATTGTCTGTGCAACTCATCAATTAGTTAGCTAAGAGAGCTATGGTGATCCTGTTTGGAAAGCTTTTATGAGAAGCTGTCACAGATATAGGAACAGATTAAGAAAGAGCACCCCCTTCACCCATATCTAACTTTTCATCTACTCATTTCAAAATCCTTCAGATTTAAGGAATTGAACTGGTAGACCTCTCTGAATTGAACGGGATGTTTGGTGTTCTGCAGACACAGAGGTTTTAAGAAATATATGGTTAGTTTTCAAAACCCTCAAATGAAATGTTTAAAGAAGTTGACAAACTGTTTATGAGAGTATTGTTATTTACAGATTCTTCAAGCTTCATAGAATTCTAATAAATATTTAATAAATAGTTAGATCTTAAGGAAAATTCAGGGTTGATTGTGTTAGAGGTAGTATTATTAATTGTTAATGAAAAGCATCTATAGACACAACTGAACTGTCTAAAACTTCAGGCCATAAACCCACTCCGTGTATAGTTTTCCTTTAAAATCATGGAACTGAAATAATTCAAGAGCAAAGTTTCTAACAAAGTGATTATTCCTTTTTTTTTTTGGCTGTGGCACATAGCTTGCAGGATCTTAGTTCCCTGTCCAGGGATTGAACCCAGCTCCACAGCAGTGAAAGTGCCAACTCCAAACCACTAGACTGCCAGGGAACTCCCCAAAAGTGATTATTCCTTAATTCTAGGTTATACTCAGAAATTTAAGTCTTCTTTGCACAGTAAGAGATAGAAGAGTTAGGGAGGGAAACAAAAAGGGAGTTTCAGGCACTTCCCCAACCTTTATTATCTATTGAAACAGAGATAACACCATGCTTCTCTCCAGATTGTCAGTGTTCAGTGCATTTCTTCAGTCATATCCATGCATTTATTCAGTAATTATTGAGCAGCTATTGTAAGCATGGTTATATAAGGGATCACGTGCATGCATGTATGCTCAGTCAAGGCTGACTCTTTATGATCCCATGGACTGCAGCCTGTCAGGCTCCTCTGTCCATGGAATTTTCCAGGCAAGAATAGTGGAGTGGGTTTCTATTTTCTCCTCCGGGGGACCTTCCTGACCCAGGGATTGAACCTGTGTCTCCTGCATTGGCAGGCGGATTCTTTTGCCTCTGAGCCACATGGAAAGCGAATGGAAGGTTGAAAAAGATCCTCAAGGAGTTTATAAATTACAACTTGGGAAAAAACACAGAAAATAGATACTTACAATATTAGGTGAATGTAACTTCTCTAGGAGGGATAGAGAGTCTGTGGAAATTAGGATTTGATAAGAAATCAAGGTCAGTTTCATGAGCTGAACTATGAAGAATGGTACCATTTCCCCAAGCAGATATATACAAAGATAGAAGGAACAGATCAAACAAAAAACATGAAGGCAGGGAAATAGGTGTCAATGAGCATTACAGCTTGATTGGAAAGTAAGGTAGTGGAAGGAATTAAAGTCAGCCAGGACCAGGGCATGGACAGCCTTGAATGCCAAGCTAAGGAGAATGGAATAAAGTTAAAAGGTAATATGTGGGCTACCAAATATTTATTCCTTTTTCATCCTATAAGAATAGTTGTAAATAAATCATATAGTGATGCAATGTAGAGTAAAAAGTACAAAACAAAGAAGACATATAGCTTGACAATTTTTTTTTATAAAGTTCAAAACAAAAATAAAAAACATAGTGTTTAGGCATGGGGTGTGTGTGTAAATAAAAGCAAGGTAATGATTAACAAAATTCAGAATATTGAATTTGATAGGGAGGAGCATAGGTAGGCATCATGTAAATTATTATTCTCAATCTTACAGTCAGTAGGTTCTTGTTCACAGGTGTTTGTTCATGGGTGTTACTAAGTAAACAAATAAAAGAGAACCTGGAGGCACCCATGACGACAGTGTGCCTAACCAGGGAGTCTGACTTATCCAAATATGTGTACTTGGAGGTCCATGGGAGACTAAAAAGACAGTATGCTACTATTGAGACTTTTCCCACTTGGACAGCACTAACAGTGAGTGTTGATTTTCCTACTGCTTGTGTTCTGGAGGCTAGGTGAAAAAAGTATGCCTCCATGTGGGCTGCTGGGGACTGTCACAGTCCTGACTCTCAGGTGCTCCATTCTATTTGTAGAGTGGTGCTTCTCAGCCCTGGCTGCATATCAAAACCACCTGTGGACCTTTACGTACTACAGCTGTTTGGGCCTCCCCCCACACAAACCTACTGCATCAGAACCTCTGAGGGAAGGCCCCAGATAGACATATTTTCAAAAAGTTCAGTAAGTGATCCTAAGGGCAGCAGGGACTGGAAACCATTCCTTGCAGAGTGTACTTAGAAACTCTGAATGGGTAGCTTGTCACAAATATAGATTTCAGGGTCCTCTCCAGAGAGACTCTGATCTAGAGAGAAAGGGGAAAGGCCTAGAAATCTGCATTTGTAAGACAAATCTTCCAGGTGATTCTGATGAAGGAACTTCCTTCAGAAACACTGCCCCAAAGGTCCCCAAATCCTAGGGCCTCAGGGAGATCACTCTGTGTATTCGTTCGTTTCCTAGGGCTGCCATAAACAAAGTACTACAAACTAGGTGGCTTAAAACAGAAATTTATTCTCTTAGGTCTGAAGGCTAGAAGTCTGAAATGAAGGCATCAACAGGGCCATGCTCTCTCTGCACTCTGTAGAGTAAAATTCTTCCCTGACTCTTCTGGTTTCTGGTGTTCACTGGCAATCCTTGGCCCTCCCTGGTTTGGAGGTGCATCACTCCAGTCTCTGCCTCTGTGTTCCCCCTGTATACCTTTGCTTTCTCTTCTTATGAGGACACCAGTCATACTGGACTTAGGGCCAACCTAATGACCTCGTTTGAACTTGACTACATCTGCAAAGAGCCCCCCCCCCTTTTTTTTTTTTTACAAATAAGGTCACATTTGCAGGTACTGGGTGTTAGGACTTCAACATGACTTTTTTGGGGACACAATTCCATCTGTGGCACTCTTTTAAATAGTTTTTAAAAGTAGGGTCCCCAAACAACCAACAGAACAGTTGAGCTTTGTTCTTTAGCTGGGATATCTAGATAGAAAAACTGATAGTTAACTCTTAAAGCCCGATATGCAAAGGGTCACCTGAAAATCGTGTGCTTAGAATACGTATTCCTGGGCCTTGATCCAAAATATTAGAACTCAATAGGCCTGGTGAAGGGCCTAGGAGTCTACATTTTAAGTAATGTAGGAGGTTCATGCATCACATTCTTGAGGAAAACTGGATTTCGGAGAATAAGAAAGGTCGAGAATCCAGTGGTCTGGGGAGAAAGAGCTCCCAAGAACAGACCTTGAAATCTGCATTTGTAACAAGCTACTCAGATGAACCACTGCCTTTGGGGCTGGTGTTTTTAGGGAACAAAAGGATACCTATGTAATTACCTTTTCCACTTGGTAGTGAATCAGAAATCAAAATAGATGTACATTTAAGTATTGCAAAAAATGTTTCCTAGCCTATAGCGCCAAAAAGTAGAGAGATACCCTGTCCCTTTGCTCTTGTTTCTGTGAACCAGGTGGTTCTGCACAGGCGATAGAGGCCATAGGTAGGTAGGGTAAGAATCATGCAGATTGCAGAAAGTACAGTGGCATGAGCTAGTAAATATAAACTTTCAGCTGAAGTGCTCCCAGGCTGGGGGAAAATTCAAGATTATAGGAAGAGTAATGTGATTGTTGGAGCTATTTCTATTAACATTCCTTGGGCATGTTGACAAGCGACAGAATTGGGCTACTTTGTCAGCTCTTTGCCACTGTTGCACATGGAAGCTTAACAGGTGATGGTAGTTTATGTTTTGTATTTTTTTTTTTAGTCACCTATATCCAAAATTCATGTTGGGAAAAACAAGCTAAATTATTTTGGAAGCCTTCAACAGCAAATAGTTGACCCTATTTACACACTGGAACGTTTTTGCCAATAAAGACAACAGTCCATCTTTACCATTAATGAAAGATGAAGTTACTTGCTCAGAACAAACACACCCTTTCCATTACTTCTGATCTACAAATACTGGGGAGTGGGGGTGTATTCTTACCCCACAGTCCTAAATGAGAGACAGAGAACACAAAAACAAAATTGGGGGAAGCCTGAGTTCCTGAAAATTTCATAATTTGTTAAAGCGACCCATGGCACTGGGACCTGGGGTTTGAAAAAACAAATCCTTAGATTTAGATCTTCATTTCAGTGCTAGGCTTTCTTGGTTAAACTAAAGCAGTGGTTTTCAGTCCTGGCTGTACTTTAGAGTCATTTGGGGAACTTTTTAACAATACCAGTGCTTGGACCCCACCTAAGACCAGTAAAATCTCAATCTCTAGAGCAGTGAGCAGGCCCAACTGTGGAGATTATGATTCAGAAAGTCTACACTGGGGCCCAGGGTCTATATTTTAATAAGTATTTCAGAATTTTATGACCAGTTAGTTTAGAAAACACTGTCCTACTCTAGCCAAGTTATTAGCTGCTGTCCTCTGACTGGAATTTTTCTTTAACCTTGTAACAGGTATACTACTTAGAAAAAAAAAGCATTCAAAATGATAAAAACTCAGGATACCATTTTAAAACTAAACTTCCCATCTAAAACCATTTTGCAATATATCAGTTAATTTTTATTTCAAAAGAAATCACCATCTCTCTTTCTTAGATACCCGAATCTTTTATTTTTGTTTTTGATTTTCAGGAAAATAAATCTGTTGAGGAATTTGAAGAGTCAAATCTTCTGCGCCTAGACCTACTGCTGTCAGCATCTCTGAGACCTCCTCCATCTGAGAATTACCAGGTCTGACAACACTTTCGCTCCAGCCTACATTGAGGGAGGTCAACAACACTGCAGAAAAGTTATATTCTCTAGACTTCCAACCCTCAAGCTGTGGCAGTTGGGAAGATACCTTACAAGCTCCATCCTTATGGGGGATTCAGAAAGACAAGAAGGGCAAAAACACAGATATGCTGAGCTGGAAATATACAAAAGCTTTTAGAAAATCTCCCCACAGAAGAATCCAGTTAAATTCACATAATTAATGCACACATTAGATAAGCTGTAGATAAAATAGAATGCTTTCTTCCTCCACCAAAAGATAGAAAAAGTTTGATTTAATACTCAGACATGCTTGTCCTCATATCAGTATTATAAAGCAGTTTTGCCATATTTATTTTAATTAGTATAGGAGTAGGACTGTGGAAAATAAAATATTTTATTTATATTTTAAGAAAGTGGTTGAGAAGTTCTAATAAAAAAAAAAACTATTTGGGAGAGGGATGCTGTGCTGGAAAATAGAGACGGTGTGGCAACTGCCAAATTAGAATGTCATTTTCTTGCTTATGCAATACTGACTTGGCTCTGGTTGTGATTGTTTGATTGTGTATGAGATTGTTAGAACACCTCCAGCATATTCAGAGACAGTCTAAGTGACTGTGGAATGCCTCAAGGGCAATAGAAATCAACTAGAAATAGGTACTAATTCAAGTCTTGAGTGATGACGGAGGTGCATTTCAAGTACCATGGAAATCTCACTGGACGGGCCCATTTCCCCACCCTGGCAACAGAGGTTGACACTACTTCAGATAAGTATTCCAACCTGTATATGTATGTGGGCTTATTCCTGAGCCTCTTGGCCATTCTCCTCATCCTGCTCTTCACGATGCTCCTTCGACTCAAACATGTCATCTCACCCATCACCTCTGAGAGCACAGAAAGTGTTCCTCAATTCACAGACGTAGAGATGCAGAGTCGGATTCCTAATCCTTAAAGCCAGGATGAAGGTGAGCTTTACTGGATCTCAGTGAACCCTTATATGTTGATGTCCAGGAAAGCTGACTTCATTACATGTAGCTTCCTGTGTAAGGAATCAACAAGTTGTTCACTTAACAAGTTGTTCCTCCTTTCCTTGTGTTATTCTTTATCTTGACTCTGCTTGTGGGATATATAAGAGGTTTGACTCCTTCCTTGCAAGGAATATAGGAAATGGCAGCTGCTTGGGAAGGTAGGTTTCCATGGTAGCCAAAGAGAGGCTGGACCTTGAGCAACCCTCAGATCACAGAAATTTATATGCAGCTGTTGTTTAAAAAACAAACAAACATGACCCTGGAAACTCCAAGAACAAGGAAAATTTGCCTTTGAGAGGATTGATTGTTCAAAGAGGTTACCCCAAGAAAGGAACAAGTTTTAAGTTAGCAATTAGACCCAAAGGAATCACCTCTGGTTACATGAACTTAACTCATGTTGGAGGTTAATGGAAGGGACCACAAACTCAAAAGAGCAGTGATTTTATCAACTATGGCCATCAGGTTTGTCCCAAATGAAAGCAGGGTCTTTAAAGACAGTTTCAATTTTAAAAGCAGTTTTGCAAAAGTAAGCTTCTAGTGAACAAACTCACCTAGAGAGGGAAAATGTGCATTTTATATCTGTGTTATTACTATTACTGGACTTTTAAAAACTCAAAAAGTGGTAGATATATTACAAAAATCTGGAACAATGAGCTTCCCTCAAACCAAGGGAAAATTAAGTCAAAATATGCTTATGCTAATGAACATTATATGATACATGCACCTTCTTTGCCCTTTTCTCCTTCCCCATCATGCTCCAGGATTGAGTTGCACTCAAATTTAAGCTTTGTTTAAAGATGGCCTTGGCGAAGAAGACTCAACTGTACTTTAAAGCAGAAATGAAATAGTCTTGGTATTCTGTTGTTGAATGATTTTGGCTTTGGACAAAACACTCAAGCCTAGGGTACCAGGTTTTTCTTTCTGAAAAATGATCTGAGAGCTATTCAGTCATCACTAGACTCCTCTTAGATCTGAGTGTAAGAAAAACAGACAAAAGAGGAAAGGACTAAATAATACCCTCCAACTAATCTTTATTGAGATCCGTGTCCTCAAATGTCACATTTGTCTTTCCCAGAAAATGTTCCTCCTTTCCTGATCCCTGCCAAAAGATGAAGTGTTTCACTTATTACCTATAAAATAAATATATTTTGAAAAATTGCATTCTCATAATCAGCCCTAGTGTGCCAGTAGTGGGAGACAATTTGATTTTTTAATAATTTACATATTACAAATTAGAAATTAGAAGGCTGGTCATACTCTTGCCGCCAAAGAACTAAAATACCCATGTTAATTTCTACCTGCTTTTTAAAAAATCAGTTCTCGCTTACACCTAAAATATGGTCATCAAATTTCCACCAGGTGCTCGCTTGGGAATTGTGACAGTGAGAGAGAAGTGGAATGGATGTTAGGTTAATGGCACCTCTACCAGACATGCTCTCGAGTTTGTTACCAATTTAGATTGGCTCCTTTACTTTGATCTAAATCTAGCATGATGGTGAAATTCCCAAGTGCTTTCTACTTTTATACACAGTCATTTGCCAATACTCCCCTCTCCAAGGGGCTACAAAGTGTGAAATCCCCACATGCAGAGCTAAACTTAGCAGCAAGCCTGCCTCTGGCACACCTGTTACAATAGCGCACCGTAAGAGATGGCAGCTGCATTCTGTACCATTTAGAAGAGATGAACAGGTAGGCTAAGAATCGGATAGGGCATGCGCTTCCCCTTTTGGCATTGTCATTTCCAAAATGCAAAGTGATTCATATTATTTCATTTGGGGGTTTAAATTGTTTTTAGTCACACCCAGACCCTATGTACCCTTTAAAATGATAGTTTTTGGCAGCCATACATGGACTTCATCAAAGGATGCCAATATACCCCAGAACTTTTTAAGGACACACATCTCTCCTCATTCCAGGCTCTGCCTTTTGTGCTCACAGTATTTGAATGCACTTTACAGTTAAGAAGTCAGTGACTGGATAAATGAAGGAAATGATTACATTTTCAACTGCAGTGAATAGCAAGATACCCAATGCCTTGTTGCTGAATCTGATGAAGAGACAAACTGCAAATCTAGTCCCTGCCCATCTGATCTCCCCAACCCAGATTTCAGGAGTTTAAAACTGCTCCTTAATCACTGACTTGGATGAAGATTCCTAGTTTATGATTAGGTTACTCACCTGGAAAACAACCACCCTCTTTCATCACAACCACCCCATGGGATCCAGATCTTCACTGAGCATTAACCAAAGTACATGGCATGGATTGCACGAAAATAGCAGCATAACCTCTCACAATTTCCAGTGATAACATAAATGGAGATGTATGTATGCAGATGTGTCATTATGGTGACATACATGGTAATTTAGTCTTTGGAAAAACAAACTGAATGTTTTCATCATAGCAAACCGTCTGTGAAGAAAACAACTTTTCCATTTATATTCATTTTTATTATATCCCCCAATGTATTAATTAACATATATTACTGCTCAAAGAGGCAGCTAGAGCAATCATGGGCATAATTTGAATTTATCCATCTATGCAAAGTGCCGACTAGGCAATTCCCTCCCTCTCCCTACTCTCCAAAAAATTGCATGTTAGCCTAAATGTACATAAACAGATAGGTTATTTATATATAGATGTAGTTTGTTTCAAAGTAAAAGAATGAGTATTCACTTTTTATTACACTGAATCACCTGAAATTGGCATTTATGTAAATAATGCTGAAATATCAGCAATTTCATATAATTCAACAAAACAAAAGGACTCACTACTTGAATTCTTGAAATAGTAAACTCTCCTAATATGTTTAACATAACTCAATTTCTAAAAGTGTACTTTGCATACATTTCAGAATCATGTGTTGTATAAAACAAGGTTTATTGTAAAAGGTTTGTGTATTATGTATTATGTACTAGGCAGGAAATATTAAGATAAATCAAGTAAAGACAGGTTCATTCAGCCTAACATTTCCATCTATGCCAAATCTGAAGCTTTGGACTCATAAATGAGTTTGACCGCTGCAGACCCCATCATGCTTACTAAGTAGGTAAAACAGGTTCATTTAATGCAATGATGTAGTTATATTTAATAATACATCTTATTCACCTGCATTTGTATAAAAGAAGTACTTTTTAAACAAAATGAGTTGTGTGGAAGAAAAATTGGATTTATTTAGTTTAAAACCATTAATATTTGAAATAGGCTTTTATTGTATATATGAAATATAATATTTGCATGTCATTTTTATTCCCTGCAAAATAAGTTCTGTTTGGCTTACTGATAACAAATATCTATTGTCTGAACAATATAAAGAGTATTAGTCTCCCAATATAAACTGTAACAATTACAAATTTGTGGTATTTATAATTTTGAAGTGTCATTATTTTTTCTTATTCGCCAACCTTCCAATTTTTATCTTCTCCCTACTTGCAACCTCATTGGTGTGTTCATTTCTTTAGTAGTGAGATGTGAAAAATAGGTAATGACTACCAGGTGCCAGTGAAAGAGACCTGAGGGGAGAGTAAAATAAGGTATCTCAAGCAGCAATATCATGCAACATTCCCCACATTATGGGATATTTTTATTGATGTATCTTCCATTTCCTACTTTGTTTCTCAGAGCAACCCTGTGAATAATGAGTGGAGGTATTATGAAGTCTGTTTTACAAAAGAGGACATTCTCACAGAGAGATTGGTGAGACATTTTTGGTTACGCAGAGGCCAAGTCAAGAGTACACTGCCGGAAAAAAAAAAAAAAAAGTATACTGCTAATCTTTGGACTCCTAGTTAGTTTAATACTCACCTCAAAAAAGTGACTTACTTTCTAGGCACTGAATAGATATTCCAAAGCTATTCATTCTATTACACTCCAAGTTCTACAGAAAATTACAGAGCTCTATAAGTGATTATCTACTCCCTGTGCCCAAATTCAGAACAAAGAAACAGAATTTTGCCATCTCATAAATCATTTTATAGCTGCAGCAACACGTATTTAACAGGCAGTAGAGAAGTTTATATAAAGTCAAACCCTGCAGTTCTACTTTACAGGGAAGAAGTAGAAATATAGATGGGTTATCTACCCACAATGCAAATCTTATTCCTCTGATCATATCATTTGACTTAATGTTCACAGTCAATGCAGGCTCTTCATATACATGACTATGATCTTTCCTTTCCTAGAAATGAGAACATCTCCTCTTAGGAAAAATAATGTTCTTATAAAATTGTATAGTGTTTTAAGTGTATGCAGCTATTTCATTTGTGCTCTTTAATAAATGTGGTAGCATTAAAAGGGAGAGAATTACCGTGGAAGTTCCTCTAGTCATAAAGAATGAATTGTACTTATAGAAAAAAAAGAGACCAAAATGTGGAACATATGTAGAGTGGGAAAAGAAAATGCACATAATAAATATAGGCGAGGAGGTTTTGAAGAATAATTTGAGTAGTTCCAGGAATTTCAATCCATTTTTCATATCAAGTATCTATTGATTAAATCATACACACACCCGGTGGGGAATGAGAGAGACAAATTATACAGCATTCTAACCTAGGGGATCTGAAGTTTGCCATCATAAAGTTTACAATCTGACAAAGATGATAAATACCTAAATTCATTCATCCATTCAACATTCAGCACCTACTGTATGTGCTAGCAGTGAAAACAGGACACACTAGATAGGCCCTGGTGCAAGTTGCGGCATACTGGGATGGACATCTTGGATCAGATAATTACGACACTGCTGTGTTATAACGGAGAAGTATAGTGTGCTTGGATACGTACAAAGTGAAGGGCAGGCTGCCTAGCCTGGCCTAGAGTGTCAAGGAAACTTTACTGAGATGATATCTAAGCTAAAATCTAATGGGTGAGTAATAGAGCAAACATTCCATAGAGAGAACAGCGTGTGCAAAGATTCTGAGGTCAAATAAACTTGGCATGCTTGAAGAAGCACAGTGAGTGAGGAGAAGTCTCCAGAAGGCTGGAAAGGTTGATAAGGACAAGAACATGCAAGGCCTTGTGAGCAATGTTGTGGATTTTTAACTTTATTTTAAGCATAGAGAAGATGAGAACTCTGATAGCAGTGTGGAGGATGGATTGAAGAGGGGCAAGAGTGGACACAGGGAGACCAGTTAAAAGGTTATGGCAGTGGTTCAGGAGAAAGATGATAACATTTTAGACTTACCACCATCCCATCGAGTGGTAGTGGGAAAGGAAATAAAGGAAAGCAAATAACTTTAGATAAATATAGGTGATAAAGCGCTTCCCAGGTAATGCTAGTGGTAAAGAACCTGCTTGCTAATGTAGGAGACATAAGAAACACGAGTTCCATCCCTGGGTCAAGAAGATCCCTGGGAGGAGGGAATGGCAACTCACTCCAGTATTTTTGTCTGGAAAATCCCATGGACAGAGGAGCCTGGTGGGCTATGGTCCAGAATCGCAGAGTCAGACACCTCTGAAGCAACTTAGCTTGCAGATACACATAGGAGATAAAGTTAGCATTACTGGATGACTTAGATCAGTGGAATAAGTAAGAAGGGAGAATCTAATATGATTTACTGGATTCTAGTTTGAACAAAGGTCTAGTGGCTCTATTCATGGAGACAAAGAACACTGGAGGAAAATCAGATTGAGGGGGAGATGGATTTTGTTTTGCATATGTTTAGATTAATTTGCCTTTGAGACATCTAAGTGCAGATGTTGAATAGGCAATTGAATATACAGGTCTGGGGCTCACAAGAGAGGTCAGGGTTGGAGACATAAATTTAAGAGGTGTTAATGGATGAGATTGCCCAGGGATGAGTTGTAGAGTAGACTGAATAAAGAATGACTGTAATGTATTATAGAATACACCCATGTATTTCTCCCTGTTTTGGGAGGGTCAGTCACTTGTCACTCAGGTTGGGAAAAATTAGGTTTAATGGTCCTCAAACTGAGGCAGATTGCCTGGAATTACTTGGTAGCAGGAGAAGGGTGAGTCAGAGACAAAGTCCTCTCGGGAGAGGGAAGACTCCAACCTGAGGAGACCAAATACAAACATTAAGTAAAAAGGTTAGGAGTAGTACCATAAATAAGAGGAGATTAGGGCTAATAATTTGCAGCCAGAAGCCAATGAAGCAGTGTTGGTACAGGACAAATAGGGTCCTAGAGTTTGCAAGGAACAAGGATGGATTGTCAAACATAGGTATGTGATTGTATTCATCATGCTCCTGGCAGGAAACAGATGGCATTCTCATAAAGGATGAGTAAAGAAATTCTAAAGAAGGGACCATCTACTAAGTGGTGGGTAGGATTAAGGGATTCAAAGAGACAGCAAAGCACCCATGGACTAGCAGCTGCAGGAAGCTACAGCCAGTCTTAGGCTGGAAGCAGTAAGGGGAGGGAACTGTTTTCAGAATCTGACACGTCTTGTAGTCATGAGAAAGAAATTAACAATCTATGACCTTAGCTAAATAAGCAAAACTGTAGGAGGATAGAGGATTAAATACTCCAAACACTTTCTCCTTCACCTTCATCTGCTAGTACAGACTGAATCCACCTGGAAATGAGAGGACAAGCAAGCAAACGAGAGGACAAGCAAGCCTCTGCAGTTTGTAGAGACCAGCTTCTAGAGCAAAGAGCAGGGTGGAGAAAACGTGTGAGAATGGATTTGGAGAAGGCTATATAGCACAGAAGTAGGCAAGATGGGATGGCTTAAAGATCCAACTTGAGGTTTACTGAATACTATTTACCATAGAAAAGATAGAACATACTACAGATTTTCAAAGGAAGTATATAATTCAGAGACCAATCAGAAAAAAAAAACAGAACCATTCTAGCTATTTCAAATAGAGGACATTTAATACAAGGACTTGATAATGCATGTGATAGAAGACAAATGGGGATAGTGAGACAACCTCAAGATCAGCAGAAGCAGAAAGTTATCACCAAACCTAGAGAAATGATGGGAGGAGGTAGCATCTCCAGAAACCAGAAGTAGGGCCCTCCTATGCAGGGGCCTGCCAGCAGGAGATGAGACCACAGTCAGGGTGGAATCTGGGACCCAAACAGAAAGGGTTCTTTGGCAGGAGCTACAACCACGGAGAAGAAAGATATAGCGCATGCTGTGATTGAGTAATAATATCTTTTGTGGTGAAGAGGGTAATGGAGGCATACATGCCACATATCTTTCATTATGGACCTAGATATGTTTCCTTATATCATGACTGTGTAGCATGAAGAGGTAAAGTGTTAATGTAAGATTTAGCTGGGGGCAGAATTTCTCTCAGAAAGAAAACTGTTTTTATCTGGCAAAATACTCTAAGAGTGCACCTTAATTGTGGAACTATAATCCTCGGGGCATAGCTGATTTGGGCTGGAAGCAAGCTGTAACATAAGAAAAGAACACATATTTGAAGAGCTGTTGGGTATGAACCACAGATGAGAAGTAAAGAATACAAAGTAGACAGAGGACCTAGCAACATGGCAGGAGGTAACAACAAGCAGAAGAGATAACCAGTCAAGATTCTTCCCTCAGAAGAACTTTGAAGAACAGCAATAGTTAATGTTCTAGACAATCCATGTAGTCTGAACATATTGATACTTTGGTAAGGGAAGAGGTTGTGATGATATCTTGCATGGTGATATGGTACAGAAAAGGGACTATACACACAGAAGGCAGAATATTGTTGGTTGAAACAGGAACTTGGATCTGAAGGTAAGTAGAAACATATGGCTTTCCTATACCCCAAACTTTAAATACTATAACTCATTAGATGCCTGGAGACTCACTAATTACATGTCTAAATCAAACCCTTCAAAATTTAACACTTCAAGCTAACAGAATATCCAATACTTATTCACCAGTCTAATATATTTGTAGGTGATGCTAAAATCTATCTTATTCTAACACTATTTATTCTCCAGAGTTCTGACTTGTGGATATAGAATGTTCTAGAGAATAAGAGATACTGATTTCTAACTTTTGAAGAATTTCCACATTGGAAGGATGGGAAAAATTTGCTTAGTTTGAAAAGACAGAACTCAGACCAACAAATAGAATTTAAAAGGAGTAAGGTTTATAGGAAAATAACTTTGGCTCACTGTGTTTCTAGTAACAGAGTCTCCAAAATAGAATAGCTTTTCTTGTAGAATATGGTTGAACCACTTCAAGCAGAGGCTGATGACCATATCAGAGATAGTGATAATATTAATAATAATAGCATATTTTGAAGACATTATGCTATGTATTAAACTCTCTAATTTTTTAAATGCATTTTTATTTAAGCTTAAAATTCTACAAAAAGTATTATTACTATCCTCATTTTGCCTACAAGAACATTAAAAGGTTAAATAACTTGCCCCAGGTCACACAGCTAATAAATGACACAGAAATGAGATTCTAAACCACAGTCACTGACGCCAGAACCGATATCCTACAATTATGCTATGCTGCTGTGCTGTGCTCAGTTGTGTCCAGCTCTACGACTCCATGGACTGTAGCCCACCAGGCTTCTCTGTCCATGGAATTTTTCAAGCAAGAATACTAGAATGGGTTGCCATTTCCTCCCCTAGGGGCTCTTTCTGACCCCGGAATTAAACCCATGTCTCTGCATCTCCTGCATTGGCAAGCAGATTTTTAACCACTGCACCACCTGGGAAGCCCCACATTATGCTATACTGCCTACGTAATGCTATAGAAGTGTCTATATGGTGCCTAGGAAGATGACCTGGGGAACTTCTAATTTTAAGATTGTATATGTGTATGTGAATAAATATGTATATACAATATATGATCTGTGTGTATATATGCATCTTCGTACATATTCAAAAAGAGAAAGAAACTCTTTAATCCATGGAAAAAATGAGTAAAAGATGGCCCTCTCAATAGAAAAAATCAACATAAATTGAAATTGATACAAACTGAGAGGTGATTTATAAAATTTTGGTTGACAAGACATGGGAAGTGAACAAGTCCTATGAAGTTGACCAGGTTGATAACTTGTTATGATTGGAATGTAATGAAACATCAACCACCTCAATCACAATGTAACTGGACCATCTGTGATGTTGAATTAGAAAAAAAGAGACCTACCTGGCATCTAAAAAAATGGAGACAAGGAGTTGGTCTTTGTTTATGAAGCAACAGTGCTATTTTTAGGCATTATTAACTATTTTAAGCCTACAGAAAAATGCAAGGAAATGTTAGGAAAGATAAATTATTTTACTTGTAAACCTATTATCAAATTTGGTGAATCTTAACATATTGCTTCAGATTTTTTAAGATAGATAAAATATTACAGGCAGAGTTGAAGCCCCTGTGTACTTCTCCTTGATGCTATTCCTCTTGTTCAGTAACTAAGTCATGTCTGACACTTTGTGACTCCATGAACTGCAGCAAAACAGGCTTCCCTGTCCTTCACTATCCCTCGGGGTATGCTTAAATTCATGTCCATTGAGTCAGTGATGCCATCCAACCATCTCATCCTCTGTTGTCCCCTTCTCTTCCTGCCTTCAATCTTTCCCAGCATCAGGGTCTTTTCTAAAGAGTTGGCTCTTCACATCAGGTGGCCAAAGTATTGGAGCTTCAGTTTCAACATCAGTCCTTCTGATGAATATTCAGGGTTGATTTTCTTTAGGATTGATTGGTTTAATCTCCTTGCTATCCAAGGGACTCTCAAGAGTCTTCCCAAACACCACAGTTCAAAAGTATCAATTCTTCAACACAATGCCTTCTTTATGGCCCGACACTTACATCTGTACATGACTACTGGAAAAACCATAACTTTGACTCTGTGAAACTTTGTCTGCAAAGTAATGTCTCTGCTTTTTAATACACTGTCTAGGTTTGTCACAGCTTTTCTTCCAAGGAGCAAGCGTCTTTTAGTTTCATGGCTGCAGTCACCATCCATGTTGATTGTGGAGCCAAAGAAAAGAAAATCTGTCCCTACTTCCACTTTCTCCCCCATCTATTTGCCATGAAGAGATGGGGCTGGATGTTGTGATGTTAATTTTTGGAATTTTGAGTTTTAAGCCAGCTTTTTCACTCTCCTCTTTCACCTTCATCAAGAGACTCTTTAGTTCATCTTCACTTACTGCCATTAGAGTGGTATCATCTGTATATCTGAGGTTGTTGATATTTCTCCCAGCAATCTTTATTCCAGCTTGTGATTCATCCAGCACAACATTTCTCATGATGTGCTCTATGTATAAGTTAAATAAACAAAGTGACAATATGCAGCCTTGACATACTCCTTTCCCAATTTTGAACCAGTCCATCGTTCTATGTCCGTTTCTAACTGTTGCTTCTTGATCTGCATAAAGATTTCTCAGGAGGCAGGTAGGGTGTTCTGGTATTCCCATCTCTTTAAGAATTTTCCACAGTTTGTTGTGATCCATACACTCAAAGGCTTTGGCATAGTCAATAAAGCAGAAGTAGATGATTTTCTGAAACTCTCTTGCTTTTTTGATGATCCAGTGGATGTTGGTAATTTGATCTCTGGTTCCTCTGCCTTTCCTAAATCCACCCTGAACATCTGGAAGTTCTCGGTATATGTACTGTTGAAGCCTAGTTTGCAGTGCTTAAAAGGCTGAAAATAATGAAATGACAAGGGACCATATTTGAAATATTAAAATGTTACAAATTATACAATACAAGCTTGAGAGTTTCCTATGCTGGTTGGCAGGCAACATTTTCTATTTTCTGATGGTGTGATTTTCTTTTATTAGTTCAGAGGCCAAAAAGCACAAGCCTCTGAAATCAGTAAGAAGCCTTTTCAAAGGTACATGCAAACTTCAGACTAATTGACAGTTAACGTCTAGTAGAAGATGTGGCGACCAAGCTATAGACAGTTACTTTAAAATTAGAGAATAATGACCTATAGATTACAATCAAGTTTTAAATTGATTATCTAGTAGTATCTAATATTATTCAGAATGGCTCTGCTCTGTGGTCAGATTGGGCATTTCCTGGGAACTTACTAGAAGAAATGTAGAATCTCAGACTCCAACCCAGACCTACTCTAGCAACCTGCACTTTAAACAATATCCCCAAGTGATTCACTTGCACATTCAGTTTTAAAAACATTCATATATTACAATATTCTAGAATGAAAAAGACTAAAATAATATAATATTATTATAATGTAATAATAATATTAGGCCTTGGTCAGATTAACTACAACTTTGACTATCATTGGCACTGATCATCTGTCTCTAAAAGGAGAAAAAAGAGCTAAACTGAGATGTAAAATAGAATACCATCCTCTACTATCACTTGCAATCAATGATAGGACGCACCACCATTTCCTTAAGTAGACCTATACTTGTGAAACATTGACACCCCCATGGTAGGACTTCCATTGTGGTCTAGTGGTTAAGACTCTGTGTTTCCACTGCAGGGGGGTATGAGTTTGATCCCTGGTTAGGGAACTAAAATCCTGCATGCCACACGATGTAGTCAAGTAATAATTACAAAATTTAAAATTAGAAAATGAAAAGCAGACTACAAAATTAGAAAAATAAACATAGTATCGATGAGCCCATGACTTGATACAATATGTTTGGCACATTACTCTCAAGTCAGAGCTTTCTAAAGTTGTTCTTAGTGTATTGAGGGATTTGGGGGAGGAAGGAGAAATGCAGAGGGGAGAGATCAAGGCTAGACAGGGAAATGGTAGGCAACCCCATCCTTGAAGGCTGAGTGGGTCGTGGGGACCTAGTATTTCCATTCCCTGGTTCAGAACATGTGTTACAAGCTCTTCTAATCAAAGACTTATAGATTTACATCATAGTTTCTTTCAGATTTGGGGCATATCATTTATTTTAGACCCTTTCAGCTAATAGAACAAAGAGATATATGTATGTATACTCAAGTACTATTTACTTGTTCAAGTATACACGTGTAAAAGTATTAGGATTGTTAACCTATACCCCTATGAGAAAGAACAATATCAACTAGATGACAGTGCCTTTTTCTTTTGCTTTCAGTCTTGCAAACTCCATTCATTTCCAAAGTTACTTAAGGAGGGGATCTTAGTGAGGTGGTTTCATACATTTGTAATAAAATTAGATTGTTTAGTCAAATTCTGCATTCCATTCTTGATGTCAAAATGTTTTTTTTAATATGCATACGATTCACTTTTTGTGCTTTTGACAAGTACGTAGTGTCATGTATTTACCATAACATCATACACAATAACATCACTACCCTAAATAACCCTCTATGCCTGGAGAAAGAAATGGCAACCCATTCCAGTACTCTTGCCTGGGAAATCCCAGGGACAGAGGAGCCTGGTAGGCTACAGTCTATGGGGTCTCAAAGAGTCAGACGTGACTTAGTGACTGAGCACAGTCATTTTTTTCTAATATCTAATGAAGTCTTCAAAATTAATTTATGTGTTTTAATTGGAGGATAATTTCTTTACAATATTGTGGTGGTTTTTGCCATACACTGACATGAATTACCCATGGGTGCACCTGTGTCTCCCCATACTGATCCCCTCCCACCTCCCTCCCCCTGGGTTGTTCCAGAGCACCAGCTCTGAGTGCCCTGCCTCAGGCATCAAACTTGGACTGGACATCTGTTTTACACATGGCAATATACATGTTTCAATGCTATTCTCTCAAATCATCCCATCCTCGTCTTCTCCCACATAGCCCCAGTCTGCTCTTTACATCTGTGTCTCTTTTGCTGCCATGCATGTAGGATCATCATTACCGCCTTTCTAAATTCCATATATATGTGTTAATATACTGTAGTGGTGTTTCTCTTTCTGACTTACTTCACTCCGTATAATAGGCTTCAGTTTCATCCACCTCTTTAGAAATGACTCAAATGTGTTCTTTTTTTTTTTTAAATAGCAGCAATATTCCATGTACCACAACTCTCTTATCTATTCCTTTGAGCACAGTCATTTTTAGGAACAGTGTAGGCCACACACAACACATCAGTGGCTCCTAGTTTGTAGCCTCTGGTTTAATATCTTTCTTTTCCACTTGGCTCTCTGCTCCACAGGGGCACAAGCCCATGGGTCTGCTGTGCTCACTTAGTGTCTAGATTCAACAAATGGAAAAATAAAAATAGAAGATGGACCCACCCTCCCAGCAGAGCACCAGGTTCAGAAAGAATACACTGGCAAGGAGATGGCACTCTGTCACTCCGGGACTGTTTTTCGATTGCCCACTGTAAATGTCGCCATGTCCCTTTAAGCCCTACTCCTGGTTGACCCCTGCAGGCCTCCTTACCCTCTGCCCTGAAGTCATGACTATGGCCACATAGTTTCTGGTGGGGCGGGGCCCTCTGTGACATCACCAAGGGCCCAGCCTTGCCTGGTCCTCAGTCTCCAGGTGCCCAGAGCAGAGCAGCGCACCAGGAGCCATTTCCCCTCAGCTCACCATATGGTCCCTCAAACGGTTCCTGTGCTTTTCCATGGGTGTTACCTGTGTCTATGCCTTAATGTTTACTTCTCTTGAGAGAAAGCAGAAGAACTCCAGAGGAAGGTGCTCTGCAGAAAGCACTTTCTAATTTGGCAGAATCTACCAGAGCATGTCCAAGACTGTCTTGAGATCACATTGTTCTGGCTTTTCTTCATTGTGCTGATGTACGTAACAGTGAAGTTGGCAGGAGAGCATGGCGAGAGTAATGTTCAGACTCCTTCTGCCCATCCAGGCGGTTTATTAGGGTCTCCAGGAAAGAAAAAGGAAAAGGCTTCCTCCAACAAAGACTGTATGTTCGATACCTTAACCCTGCTCAAGATGGACCTTGTGAAATTTGTGTCCAGTGTGCAGAATCTGAAACTCACCATGGCAACTAACGGTAACTTCAACCCTCCCAGTGTTGAGGCTGAGGTTCCTGTGGATGCACACAATAACATTACAGTATATGAGGTCTTGGGCAACAAAGACTCTGATTGAGTGGATTTGTGTGTCAAAGTAGGGGAGAAATAGTTGAGTGTTGACAAACTCTGGTATCCAGACTAATAAAACTATTCTGAAGCAAAAGAAAAAGCCTCTGATATTTTTTATCAGCTCTAAATTTTACCTTTTCCAAAATGTAGTATAATTGGCATCATGCAGCATATAACCTTTTCCAAACTAGCTTATTTTACTTAATAACATTCATTCAGGTTTCATCCATTTCTTTTTGTGATTTGATAGCTCATTTCTTTTTATTCTTGAATAATATCCTTTCATCTATTAAAGGACACTTTGGTTACTTCCAATTTGTGTGTGTGTGTGTGTGAGAGAGAGAGAGAGAGATTATGAATTAAACTATTATAAAATTCATGTGCATGTTTTTGTGTGGGCATTATCTATCAAATAATTTGGTTAACTATCTAGGAGCATAATTTCTAGGTCATATGGTATGACAATGTTTAGCTATGTTAAGAGATTGCTTCCAAAGTGAGTACCATTTTGCATTCCCACTAACAATGAATGAGAGTTTCTGTTGTTCCTCATCTTTATCAGTAATTGATTTTGTCAGATTTTTGTATTTGACCATTCCTATGAGTGTGTAGTGGTATCTCATTGTTTTAATTTCACAGGTCTACTCTAAAAAGTTATCTTATTTCCATATTTCCATTGTGTTTTATTACCATAAATTCTTCAGGCATTTTATCTTTAATCTGAGGTTTAAATCTTCTGCTCAGGAAAACTTCTGCTGCTGTTTATATCATCAGTTATTACATCGGTTAATTAGTCCTGTAATAATTTTTTTTGAAAGACTGATAACTTGAAATCATGTATATTGGAAAAAATTCATTTTTAATTGAACAACACTGACCACATTTTCTTTTCCTGAGTACTGCTTTGTCCATAAATGTTTAGTGCCTCCACACAAAAGTTTAAGTTCAGCATGAATGTCTCCCCTTTTTTTCTGGTTTGTTTTGATTTTCTTATATACTTACTAGATTTTAACCAAATCTGTATTAGTACGAGTTGTAGTTGCAGTTGTACATTTACCCTGAAGTTTTATTACAAGCATATATGTATTTTATCAGAATCTTGACTTTATTATGTGTCTTCATGTGGTTTTAAAAGCCTATTTGCTCATTATTCAAGTCTTTAATAGTCTGTGCCTTTTCTCCATTGAGATTCAAATGAGTTTATTTATATAATGTTAGAAACAGAGAGCAACATAAAATATGTTGATACAGTTATTGAAGAAAAGATATTTTAAAAAGAACAGTAACTAAACTATTTGCTATTTTTTTGCAAAATTAATTTTCTCTCAGTGTATTTTGTAATTATGAAAGTCCAAATGTTCTTGCATATAGTCTCTAAACAGAGAAGATAAATAAGCAAGCACCTCAACTGAACATAGATTTATAGAAAATCTAATGTTCAGTTTTAAATATTTTAACTTACAGTCTTGTTATAGTTTACTTATCAACATTCTTGTTTTTCTGTCAGTAAAGAGCATGTGCTAGTGCTCTTGGGAGGAAGACTATTTTAATCAATATTTTCCTATGCTTTTGATTTTCAATATAACAGAAATCTTAAACAAGACACTTGTATTTGAGTGTCTGGTACTCTGCCTAATGAATATTTTTCTAATTAATATGTTATCATTGGTAAAATGTACTTTCCGTTTACTTCCAACACTGATTTAAAGTGACTTGTGATAAAATATATATTAAATTAAATATGTTTGAATTGACATGTACACACTGCTATATTTAAAATGATGACCAACAAGGACCACAGGGACCAATGATGACCACAGGGAACTCTGCTGAATACTCTGTAATAACCTAAATGGGAAAAGAATTTGAAAAAGAATAGATATATATGTAACTGAATCACTTTGCTGGACACCTGAAGCTAACACATTGTTAACCAATTATACTCCAATATAAAATAAAAAATTAAAAAAATAAACTTTCACAAAGAGATAGCAATATAAGCTAAGCAACATTGAGAATGAGGAAAAATATTATTGTGCTTCATAGTACACTAGCTTTATCAATATAAATAGTAGTCACTGTTTGAAATGGAAGGAAATTAACTGAGCACTGCTCTTTCATATGAAGGCATATAAATACAGATACAGATACAAACATATAATGGTATTTCTAGCCATCATTCATCTCCTTTTATGTCCTTCCATTATTATAGAATCTGTTTATTATCTCTCTATTAATATAATGGTATCATTCACTTTATACATCAGATTTTGTTAAGCATCTGGAGATACAATGGTAAAAAAAAAATCCTTGTCCTCATTGAATTTATATTTTATTCCCAAGTTAGGTAGAGATATTTAATAAGCAAAGAAATCAAATAATATCATATAATCACTAAGAACTATGGAGAAAAAACAGGCAGAGAAAGAACTCAATTAACTAAAGACTCATGGAGTCAGAAAGAACACATACCTGTTCTATGTTTTTCATTTTTGTCACTAATATAAGAAATGTGAGACTCTGTGGAACTGATACTGAGAAAGTCATGCCCTGAATTATATCTTGTTATTAGTGCAGTGTTTAAAGTAGACATGGTGACTTTTTTAGCCACATACTCAAAATATACATGCTTTTATTTATTTTAAGTACAATCTTCTTTTTTAAAGTTGAAGTACAGTCCATAGGGTTGCAAAGAGTCTGACATGACTGAGCACAACATGTAGTTGGTTTACAATGTTTCTTTCTTTTTTTCTTTTTTTTGTTTTGTTTTTTTTTTAACTTTTTATGTGCAATCTTATGGGGAAACTGTGGAAACAGTGTCAGACTTTATTTTTTGGGGCTCCAAAATCACTGCAGATGGTGACCGCAGCCATGAAATTAAAAGACGCTTACTCCTTGGAAGAAAAGTTATGACCAACCTAGATAGCATATTCAAAAGCAGAGACATTACTTTGCCGACTAAGGTCTGTCTAGTCAAGGCTATGGTTTTTCCAGTGGTCATGTATGGATGTGAGAGTTGGACTGTGAAGAAGGCTGAGCACCGAAGAACTGATGCTTTTGAACTGTGGTGTTGGAGAAGACTCCTGAGAGTCCCTTGGACTGCAAGGAGATCCAACCAGTCCATTCTGAAGGAGATCAGCCCTGGGATTTCTTTGGAAGGAATGATGCTAAAGCTGAAACTCCAGTGCTTTGGCCACCTCATGCGAAGAGTTGACTCATTGGAAAAGACTCTGATGCTGGGAGGGATTGGGGGCAGGAGGAGAAGGGGATGACAGAGGATGAGATGGCTGGATGGCATCACTGACTCGATGGACGTGAGTCTGAGTGAACTCTGGGAGTTGGTGATGGACAGGGAGGCCTGACGTGCTGCGATTCATGGGGTTGCAAAGAGTCGGACACAACTGAGCAACTGAACTGAACTGAACGTAGCCATGTTATTGAAGACAGATTTCTTTTGCCCTGATGGCTATCTCTTGGTAGAATCTTAATGAGTTTGAGATTAGAAACACTTTCCTGAGATGCATGTGGTCTTAGTTCTTTGGTGTATTTCTTATTGGATGTTTTAAGTTATAGAAAAAAAAAACACAGTAATCTTTGAAAATGCCAATATATCTTATTCAGGATTAACTCTAGAACTTCACAAAAGAAGCCTATTTTCCCACTTTTAATTTTGCATGCCATAAAGCTCATATCATTAGTCATTCTCTGGATTATATTCTTGCAATTCTTAACTGAGCCTATGAATTTGGTTATTTTCTAGTAGAAAATGAGATCCTAAGGAAATAAGACACCAAGAAAATGTGGGGTTGGAAATAGTTTTGAGTATAGGTATCAGCCTAGGATTCAAGATGTTCCATAGTATTTCAAAACCTGTGGGAGATACCAGTTTTGGAAGGACAAGCCTTGTGTACTTCTTAAGTTTGTCTAGTGATTGCTCATTTCTTGCTATGCAGTGAAAGTGTCAGTCATTCAGTTGTGTCTGACTCTTTGTGACCCCATAGACTGTAGCTCACCAGGCTCTTCTGTCCATGGCATTCTCCAGGCAAGAATACTGGAGTGGGTTCTCATTTCCTTCTCCAGGGGATCTTCCTGACCCAGGGATTGAACATGGCCCTCCCATATTGCAGGCAGACTTTTTACTGACTGAACTGCCAGGGAAGCCTTTGCTATGCAGAAGAACCATTAAAACTTCATCCCTAAAAAAAAAAAAAAAAAGATAAGAAAAAGCTCATTTCTTCAGTCTCTAGAATGTGAGAGTTTAAAAACATAACCTTTAAAGATTAGCTCCAACTTTCACTCACTACAGCATTGTATGATATAAACATTTGACTTATTGAGAGTTAAGAGATACATAAGGTGTGTTTATCTTATCATTCCTTAATATTTTACCATTGTGTTATTTTGAAAAATTCACAGGAACAAATTTGAAACAAAATCATATAGGAAAATAAGAATGCAGGACAGGGGGGAGACTTCCCTGGTGGTCCAATGGCTAAGACTCCATGCTCCCAATGCCTGGGTTCAAACCCTGGTCTGGGAACTAGATCCCACATGCCTCATCTTAGAGTTCAAATGCCAAAATTAAAAGATGCCGCAACTAAGACCTGGCACAGTCAAATAAATATTTTAAAAAGAAAATAGAATGGGGCTTTAGGTAGTTATTTAAGCAAAATGAAGAGCTGTCACAGTCCAGTGAAGTAGTTGTTTTATTTTTTTTTAAGTGCACAAATGAAAGGAATGCCATACTCAAACATCACTATGGTATCTATGTACTGAGAGGTATGGCAGAAGTTGCCAATTCTTCTCCATTTACTAGTCTATTTACAAAAATAATTCTATTTTCCAAATAATTGTACACATCTAACCCTTCTCCCTTTTCTGTGATTTTAATCCTAGATGACATATGGAAGGAAATCTTACTATTTTTCTTGGTACCATTTTTTCCTGTTTCATTATTTGTTTTGGTAATAACTTGTCTACTTTTGTATAAGTAAAGAAATTTACTGAAAATGGTAAGTTGCATAACATTACCATGTTTAGTTTGAGGTAATAGATTAAAAATATTTTGCATTTAGAACTGATGGACCTACATTTTATAACTTAGCCTGTACACTGTGAGTGTACAATGAAGCTGTGTAGACTATGACGATGTCTTCAGAATGGGACAGTAATTTAAAAAATTAACCCTAAAAATCTACATTTTGGGGTGGACTTACTTTTGATGAAATATAAGAATAATCCTTTTGATATGAAACACTACCTTTAAATTAGGGAAAAACATGAGAATTACAAGAGAAAAGCAGGATGGGGAAAAGGAAAGATTGACTTAAAATGGACGCAGACTGATATATATTGCTAGTGTGCCACAAACGAAACATCACAAAAATAAAAAAACTTGGTGCATAACCTCCAAGACCTCACACTTCAATTTTGCTAGTTGTATAGTAGAGTATACAAAAAACATAACCTGCATTATGAGCTGATGTTAGCTGATTGCCATTTGAGTTATACAGTTAATGCTATAGAACTTCAGAAGATAAAGGAACCACTGTATCTTTGGTGAGCTTTAAGAAGGAAATGTGACTTAGAAAAAAATACCATAATGCCAAGTCTTTTAAAGATAAAGAGAAAAGTGAATGTGTATGAAATGTTTTGCTTTATTTCTCTGCTGAATGCTTTTTTGTCTATTTCGCTGAGTTATTAATCTAAGTGAAATAGTTTGTGTTATTAATGACTATTAGTAATGGAGCTCTTTCTTAATTTCAGGTTTTTCATACAAAAAACGAAGCCCTCTCTAATCAAGATTCATTCTGTTGACCCAATAAATCATAGTCTTATGGCAAAATGTTAGATATGAATCCTATCAAACTGATTATTTCCCTAAACGTTGAATAAAATTTTTTTTGAGAACATTGTTGTCTTCAAATAGGCATTCAATTATTAAAATCCTCAACTAGTAGGAAATTTTCTGGATTCTATTAACAGATTTTTTTTTTCTTATTAAAAAACAAAGTTCAGAAACTTCCCTGGCAGTCCAGTGGTTAGGACTCTGCTCTTCCACTGTGGGGTTGGATCTCTGGTCGGGGAACTAAGCTCCCTCATGCTGGGTGGTGAAGTCAAAAAGAAAAACAAAGTTCAACCAATTAAATTGATGATCTAATTGGCTTTATTAGGTGATTCATGAATCAGACTGCATCCCACCTAACAACTAGAAGAGTGCTCTGAGTGGTTGAACAAAATAGGTTTTTATAGAAAGAAGGATAGGACAAGGACACTATTAGCAAAAGAAAAAAAAGATTATTTTTAGGCCAAGATATCTACTTTTTTGGGGGGTGGGGGTGGGAAAGGAAGGAGTTTTATCATGCAGATTGTCATAGAGGGCCCATGTGGCAGGTGACCTCATTGGTGCTGACCAAAAAATTCCAGACTGGCTGATTAAGATTACATTTCTGGTGAAGGTTAAAACTGCAATTAGGTTAGTTGTTTAATTTACATTTGGTATCATGGGCATTAGCACAAGTTGTGCCATTTTAGACCTGTGGTTTTCTCTTTAACATTCCTCAATCTAAGATGAGAGTGCTACATATAGAAAACTCAAGGGATGGGTCAGAGTCTAATCTGTGATGTATTCATAAAACAATGTGGTTTTGAGAGTGGCATTGAGTCATAGAGATATTCTCAAATCTGGAAGATGAGATTCTAGTTGTTTTTTTTTTTAATTGCATCTGGGATGAAAGTATTCACCATGAATGAGGTTGTTTGGCTTTAAAATAAGCTGTGGGGAGGATTAGTAAGAAACAAAAAGTTTTAAATACATTCATAATCTAAATGTGTGCTTCCTATTTCATGAAAAGGTGGGAAGCATGCAGTGCTTCAGTTCAGCTCAGTTCAGTTGCTCAGTCATGTCTGACTGCGACCCCATGAACTGCAACATGCCAGGCTTCCCTGTCCATCACCAACTCCCGGAGCTTGCTCAAATTCATGTCCATTGAGTCGGTGATGCCATCCAACCATCTCATCCTCTGTCTTCCCCTTCTCTGCCTGCCTTCAACCTTTCCCAGCATCAGGGTCTTTTCTAATGAGTTGGCTCTTTTACATATTTTTTTTTTCTTTTTTTGGATAAATGTCTATTCAAGTCCTTTGCCTTAATCAGAATACTGACTTGTACTTAATGACACTTTTAAACTGCTGAGTCAATCAACTCTGATGCTTGCTCTGTGTACTCCCAGTTATGTAATCCAGTAAACTACCTGAGGTAGATAGAATATGGCCCTTAAAAGTTATGCATGGAAACAACCTAGATGTCCATCAGCAGATGAATGGATAAGAAAGCTGTGGTACATATACACAATGGAGTATTACTCAGCC
>NW_024070207.1:17370890-17398786 GCF_014754425.2 Oryx dammah
GTACACCAGTGGTGGATTCATGTCAATGTATGGCAAAACCAATACAGAATTGTAAAGTAAAATAATAAATAAATAAATAAATTTTAAAAAGTTATGCATGTTCAAATCCCTGAAATCTATGAATCTGTTATCTCAGGTACTTTGCAGATGTGATTAGGTTCAGTTCAGTTCAGTCACTCAGTCGTGTCTGACCCTTTGCAATCTCATGAACTGCAACACGTCAGGCTTCCCTGTCCATCACCAACTCCCAGAGCTTGCTCAAACTCATGTGGCTTGAGTCAGTGATGCTATCCAACCATCTTATCCTTTGTTGTCCCCTTCTCCTCCTGCCTTCAATCTTTCCCAGCATTAGGGTATTTTCCAATGAGTCAGTTCTTTGCATCAGGTGACCAAATTATTGGAGCTTCAGCTTCAGCATCCAATAAATCAGCTTCAGTCCTTCCAATGAATATTCAGGACTGATTTCCTTTAGGATTGACTAGTTTGATCTCCTTGCTGTACAAGGGTCTTTCAAGAGTATTTTCCAGCACCATAGGGTTAACTACCAGATAGACAGATATGATGTCAGGAGATGAGCACCCCAGGTTAGAAGGTGTTCAATATGCTACTGGGGAAGCCCTATGCATGCTCAGTCATTTCTGACTCTTTGTGACCTTATGGATTGTAGGCTGCCAGGCTCGTCTGTCCATGGGATTTTCCAGGCAAGAATACTGGAGTGGGTTTCCATTTCCTTCTCCAGGGGATCTTTCTAATCCAGTGATCAAACCTGCATCTCCTGTGGCTTCTGCACTAGCAGGCAGATTCTTTACCACTGAGCCGCCTTGGAAGCCCAAGTGGCCAAGGTTAACTACTGAAAACCAAAACCATCAACCTCTGCTCTCAGTTGGGACACTAAGGACAGAAATTACCTACCGTCTCCCACATATACATCACTCTCTACATTGACAAGCGTACTATTCCAGGAGATTCTTACTCATGCAAATGGCTTAATTCTTCATTATAATAATTTCCTGAAACATTCATCAACTTTTCAATGAAAAGTATCAAGAGTTTTTGTCCTAAGACTCTGAATATCTCTCCTCAAAACTCTCCCATTACTGTTTTCACCAGTACTGGGCAGTTATATAATGATCCTTATCCAGTTGTAAACAAGTCCCCACATTAGAAGACCCATTTTTAACCAAAGTTCCAATTCACAATAAGTTCTGACTTTGCCCTCTCCCTGTGAAATAATACCAAAGCTTTGGGGAGGTGGTTTTCTACCTTTCCAGGCTAAGTAAGCAAATAAACTTAAGTTACCATTATAATATATGTATCAATACTGCTATGTAACATCATTTTGTAATGCATGCTTTTAAATTTAATATGAATATAAATATATCATAAGTGTACATATCTGCTGAAAACTTGTTATGATGATGGTATGTACTAGGTTTGTGATATTTAACATTAATTTTCACTGTTGCATTCCATTGTATAAATACACAGCAATTGTTTTATCCACTTTTTTGGATGAATGTTTTGTCTGATATTAATAGAGCTATACTAACTTTCTTTTGGTTACTATTTACCAGATATATATTTTTTTCCCATTTTTTTTACTTAAAGTAATATGTTCTTATATTTTAGGTACGTGTCTTATAAGTACAATATTAGTTGGGTTTCACATTTTTATTGAATTTAAAATCTGTATGTTTTAATTGGTATGTTCAGCCCATTTATATTTATTGGAATTACCAATATATTGGGGCTTATTATCATCTTATTTTGTTATTTCACTTGGTTTTTGTTTGCTTTTTTTCCCCTTTCCTATATTTCACTCAGTTGCTTAAAATTTTAATTCCTTTTTATTCCCTCTACCGATTTGGAAATTAGGTATTTTACTTCTATTCTTTTAGTGATTAACCTTAAAATATTAACAAATCTTATAATCCTTAATGTAAAGGATAAAGTTCATCAGCAGAACTAGTCTCCTCTCTCATAATACAAGGACTGAATGGTAGAATCCTTTACATGCAATTTCTTTCTCTCATCCTCTATATTACTCTTGTTGAGCATTTTATTTTCCTTTTGTTTTATTTTTAATTTAAGTTTTTATTAAATGATGCATGAACTAATCTTAAAATTCTTAAAACATCATGCTGACTGAAAAAGTCTTAGACAAAGGAAAATTATTTTGTGATGACATTTATATTAAATTCTAGAACTCACTGTCCAACATGGTAGTTAATAGCTACAAATGGCTGTTGAGCACTTGATATAAGATTAGTCCAAATTGTGATGTACTATAAGTGTAAATTACACACTAGATTTCAAAGACATAACATGAAAAGATGTAATATATCTCATCCATAATTTTTATACTGATTAGGGTGTAGATTGACTAGAATGTCAGGAAGAAATTTCCTGTGGTGATAACTATATTTTATAACTTGATGGAAGTTAGCATTACACAGGTTACTAATTTGTCAAAATTAAAAATATTAAACTCTAATTATTCATATGCATGCTGAAGTATTTAGGGTGAACCATATTGATATTTTCAATTTATTTTGAAATGTATCAAAAATTAAGATGGTTTGATGGGTGAATAAAGGGCTGAATAAATACATAGTTGTATGATAAAGCAACTATTGTAAACTGTTAATTGTAGAATCTAGAGGGTGGATATACATACAATTGTACACTAAATAATGCTTTCATTTTTTGTATGTTTGCAAATGTCCATTATAAAATAATGAATAAAATCATCCATATAGATAATTTTAAAAGTTAAATACATGAAACAATGGTTTTAAAGACACTAGCCATCAGGCAACGAAGGACACTAATCTGTTGATGTGAGAAACAAATAAGGTGACCTCTATGATTGCTCTAGCTATTTTCCAGGTCATGACATAAGGAGGAGTTACTGAGGTAAAGACTAGTGAATTCTATCGATGTTGTGGAGATAAGAGTCTGAGGAGATCAATGCAGCTAGAGCTTATGAGAAAGAAACAATACTAGAGAACTGCAGAGATCCTCCTCAAGTATTCAGCAGAATAACTATTGTGCACCTATGTGAAAAATATACCTGAGGCCAGAAAAGAACAAGAAAGGACTAGATTAGAATAAATGACACCCGGCACTGAGGGCCAGAAATAGAGCCTATTCTCACCAGTCAGACTGGGAAAACTCATAATTCACAGGATGTTGGAGGGTACCCAGGAAGGTCTGGCCTCAGTTATGGGAAAAATTAGCCATAGACTGAGCTCTTTGTTGAATTTATGTAAACCATAAAAATAAGACCTGAAAGGATTAAACTATTTCCATGTAACTTAACTGTACCTAATGGCAACCCACTCCAGTACTCTTGCCTGGAGAATCCCATGGACAGAGGAGCTTGGTGGGCTACAGTCCACGAGGTTGCAAAGAGTCGGACACGACTGAGCGACTTCACTTCACTTCACTTCACCTCACTTCAAGAACAAAGCAAACAGAGATTTATAGGAATACAAGTATATCCAGCACCTGACAAGTTAAAATGTATAATGTCTGGCATCTGATCAAAGGTATATAAAGAAACAGGTACACAAACTTATAATGAAGAGGAAAAACATCAACCAAAATTGACCCAAAACTGACAGAGATATTTTAACTGTATTCCACATGTCAATAAGCTAAGTAGACATATGAATAAGACCCAAATCGAACTTCTAGAGATAAAAACTACAGTTTCTGAGAAGAAAAATTCACTGAGTGGAATTAAGGCAGACTAGTCATTACAGAAGAAAAGATAAGTGAACTTGAATGTGTAGCAATAGAAAAACTATACACAATGAAGCATATGGAGAAAAAAGAATGATAAAAAATGAAAGAGCACTACTGAACTATATAACAACTATGAATGACTTCATATATGAGCAATTGGAGTACTGGAGAGTGTTGGGGACGGGAAAAACATTTTAAGAAGTTGGAAGAAGTTTTCCAACATTAGTGAAAAATATAAATTCACAGGTCCAAAAAGCTCAATGAACCCCAAATAGAAACATGAATAAAACTATAGTGAGACACATCATAATGAAATTGCTCAAAACCAATGATAAGGAGAAAATCTTAAAAGGAAACAGATCTGTTATACATAGCAGAATGAAAATAATGACATCATTGCCAGAAACAATGCTATGGAAAAGAGTTGAGACCTTTAAAGTGTGTGTGTGCATGTGTGTTAGTCGCTCAGTCGTGTCTGGATCTTTGCAGCCATAAGGCCTGTAGCCTGCTAAGCTCCTCTGTCCATGGAATTCTCCAGGTAAGAGTACTGCAGTGGTTGCCATTCCCTTCTCCAGGGGATCTTCCCAACCCAGGGATCGAACCTAGGTCTCCTGCGTTGTAGGTGGATCCTTTACCATCTGAGCCACTAAGAAAGCCCCTTTAAAGTACTGAGGGGGGAAAAAACCCCTTTCAAACCAAACAGAATTCTATATATGGCAATATATATTTCTAAAAAATCAAGTAATTTTCAAACATATAAGAATTTAAAGAAGTCATCACTAGCAGACTTGCACTACTACTTCTGGAGAATCCCATGGACAGAGGAGCCCAGTGTGCTACACTCCATAGGGTTGCAAAGAATTGGACATGACTGAAATGACTTACACACATGCACATTGGATTTTCTACACAGACAATCATGTTGCCTGAAAATAAAGTTTTATTTCTTCCTTTCCAATTGGGATGTCTTTTAAGTTTGTATTTTATCTTGTTTGATTGCACTGATTAGAATGTTGCATAGAAGTGGCAGAGTAGACATTTCTGCCTTGTTCCTGATCCTAAGAGTGAATCATTCAGTCTTTTACCATTAAATACTAGGTGCAGATGGTGACTGCAGCCATGAAATTAAAAGATGCTTACTCCTTGGAAGAAAAGTTATGACCAACCTAGATAGCATATTCAAAAGCAGAGATATTACTTTGCCGACTAAGGTCCATCTAGTCAAGGCTATGGTTTTTCCAGTAGTCATGTATGGAGGTGAGAGTTGGACTATGAAGAAGGCTGAGTGCTGAAGAACTGATGCTTTTGAACTGTGGTGTTGGAGAAGACTCTTGAGAGTTCCTTGGACTGCAAGGAGATCCAACCAGTCCATTCTGAAGGAGATCAGCCCTGGGATTTCTTTGGAAGGAACGATGCTGAAGCTGAAACTCCAGTACTTTGGCCACCTCATGCAAAGAGCTGACTCATTGGAAAAGACTTTGATGCTGGGACGGATTGGGGGCAGGAAGAGAAGGGGACGACAGGGGATGAGATGGCTGGATGGCATCACTGACTCGATGGACGCGAGTCTGAGTGAACTCCGGGAGCTGGTGATGGACAGGGAGGCCTGGTGTGCTGCGATTCATGGGGTCGCAAAGAGTCAGACACGACTGAACGACTGAACTGAACTGAACTGAACTAGGTTAGCAGTAGATATTCTGTAGATAACCTTTATCAGTTTAAGAAAGTGAAAAGTGAAAGTGAAGTCACTCAGTCATATCCGACTCTTTGCGACCCCATGGACTAGTAGCCTACCAGGCTCCTCCCTCCATGCGATTCTCCAGGCAAGAGTGCTGGAGTGGGTTGCCATTTCCTTCTCCAGGGGATCTTCCCAACCAAGGGATTGAACCTGAGTCTCCCGCATTCCAGGCAGACGCTTTAACCTCTGAGCCACCGGGGAAGATCCTCAGTTTAAGAAAGTTCCCTTCTATTCGTAGTTTGTTGAATGCTTTTATCATAAAAATACTATTGGGTTTTGTCAAATCCTTTTTCTGTGTCTATTGAAATGATTATATTTTTTCACCTTTTTAGTTTGTTAATATGATACATTGGTTTTGAATGTTAATCTAACCTTGCATTCCTGGGATAAAAACCCACTTAGTCATGATGTGTTTTATTTCTCTATATTGCTAGGTTCAATTTACTAAAGTTTTGTTATGAATTTTTGCATGTATTTTCATGAGTGTTAGCCTATAGTTTTCTTCTCTTGTAATGTTTTTGTGTGATTTTGGTATTAGGGTAATGATGGCCTTGTAGCATGAATTGGGAAGTATTCTCTTAAATTTTTGGAAAGATTTTATATGAAGTTGTTATCATTTATTTTTTAAAGGTCTGGTGCATGTGTGCATGAGTGCTCAGTCATGTCCAACTCTTTGCTACCCCATGGACTGTAGCCCTCCAGGCTCCGCTGTCCATGGGATTCTCCAGGCAAGAATACTGGAGTGGGTTGTCATTTCTTCCTCCAGAGTTTAAAGGTGTGGTAGAATTCAACAGTGAAGCCATATGGGCCTGGGAGTTTCTTTGTAGGAAGGTTTTAAATTATATTTTCAATTTCATATATGTCTCACTCTTAAGTTTATCTGTTTCTCCTTGAGTGAACTTCAGTAATTTGTGTCTTTCAAGGATTTGTCCATTTCACCTAATTCATCAAATTTGTGGGAATATTTGCTCAAGTTATTCCTTCATTATTCATTTATATCTGTATAATCTGTCATGATGTCACTTCTCTGGTTTTAGATATTTTAAATTTTCATCTTATCTCTTTTTTATTCATTAATCTGGCTAGTGATTTACTAATTTTATTGATCCTTTTACAGAACCAGATGTTTATGTTTATTTCATTGATTTTTCTGTTATTATTCTGTTTTTGAATGTCATGGATTTCTGCTTTGACCTTTATTATTTTGTTTCTTCTATTTACTTTAGGTTTAATTTATTCATCTCTTTTTTAAGTTTCTCAAGGTGGAATAATGTGTTATTATCTGAGATGACTTTTCTTTTCTATATAGCCATCCTGTGTTATAAATAGAGCCTGGTAGGCTGCAGTCCCTGGGGTCGCTAAGAGTCCGACACGACTGAGCAACTTCACTTTGACTTTTCGCTTTCATGCATTGGAGAAGGAAATGGCAACCCACTCCAGTGTTCTTGCCTGGAGAATCCCAGGGATGGCAGAGCCTGGTGGGCTGCCATCTAGGGGGTCACACAGAGTCGGACACGACTGAAGTGACTTAGCAGCAGCAGCAGCAGCACAGCTTTAGTAGCATCCTACCATTTTTAATGTGTTGTGCTTAAATTTTCATTTAGTTAAAATTACTTCTAATTTTCCTTTTGATCTCTTGCTTGATACATACATATTTAAAAGCGTTGTTTCATTTGCAAATATTGTGGAAAATTCAAAAGATCATTTTATTAGTGATTCCTAAAATTTCATTGTGGTCAAAGGACAAACTTTTCTTGACTTGAATCTTAAATTTATTGAGACTTGTTTTATGTCCCAGACTATGGTCTATTTTGGTAAATACACCCTGAGCACTTGAGAAAAAACTACACTCTGATGTTGTTGGGTGCATGCATGTATGCTAAGTTACTTCAGTCATGTCCCACTCTGCAACCCCTTGGACTGTAACCCACCAGGCTTCTCTGTCCATGGGATTCTCCAGGTGAGAATATTGGAGTGGGTTGCCATTTCCTTCTCCAGGGGATCTTCCCAACCCAGCGATGGAACCCATGTCTCTTACGTTTCCTGCATTGGCAGGCAGGTTCTGTACCACTAGTGCCACCTGGGAAGCCCCATTGTTTGGTGATGTGTTCTGTAAATGTCAGTGAGGTCAAGTTGGTTGATAATGGTGTTTGAGTCTACTAAATATATGCTAACTTTCTACCCATTTATTTTATTCATTTTTTAGAGAGGGATATAGAGATTCCTTGGAGAAGGAAATGGCAACCCACTCCAGTATTCTTGCCTGGGGAATCCCATGGACGGAGGAACCTAGTGGGCTACAGTCCATGGGGTTGCAAAGAGTCAGACATGACTGAGCGACTTCACTTTCACTTTCACATAGAGGTTCCTAGATTATAGTTGTGGGTTTGCCTGTTTTTCCTTGCAGTTCTATCAACTTTTGCCTTATAAACTTTGAAGTCCTGTTATTTGATGCATAAACAATTTAGGATTGTTATGTCTTCTTGTTTAATTGACCTCATTATCATTATTAAATAAATTACTTTATCTCTGGTAATATTTTGCTCTGAAATCAACTTTGTCTGATAGTCATATAACCACTCCAGCTTTATTTTGATTAGTGTTAGCATGCTATATCTTTATCTATTCTTTTATTTTAAACCTATTTGTGTCTTAAAGGGTATTCCCCTATTGTATGGCACATGGAACTCTGCTCAATGTTATGTGCCAGCCTGGATAGAAGGGGGGTTTGGGGGAGAATGGATACATGTACATGTATGGCTGAGTCCTCACGATGTTCACCTGAAACTATCACAACATTGTTAATCAGCTTTAAAGTGAAAGTCGCTCAGTCTTGTCCTACTCTTTGCGACCCCATGGACTATACAGTCCATGCAATTCTCCAGGCCAGTATACTAGAGTGGGTAGCCATTCTCCAGGGAATCTTCCCAACCCAGGGATCAAACCCAGGTCTCCCTCATTGCAGGTGGATTCTTTACCAGCTGAGCCACCAGGGATTCCCAGGCAGGATGAGCACAATTCAAAATGTTCTCAAGTCTCCAGGGGATCTTTCCAACCCAGGGATCGAACCCAAGTCTCTTGAACTGTAGGTGGATTCTTTACCAGCTGAGCCACCAGGGAAGCCCCAAATACAAAAAAAAAAAAAAAAATTAAAGTTTTGGGGAAAAAGTGTGCTTCCTGCAGGCAGAATATAGTTGTGTCTTAACTTTTATCCCATATGACAATCAGTGCCTTTTAATTTGGATATTTTCACCATTTGGTTTAGGTTTGAGTATATTATAAAATTATTTGTTTCTATTTGTTGCATCTTTTTTGTTCACTCTTCTCTCTTTCTGCCTTCTTTTGGATTAATTATTTTTTATGATCCCATTTTATCTCATTTGTTGACTTGTTAGGTATAACATTTTGTTTTGTTATTTTAGTGATTGCTTTAAGGTTTTTATATATGCACATTTAACTTGTTACAGTATACCTTTAAGTGATATTACTCCACTTCACCTATAATAAAAGAACCTTACAATTACATAGTTTCATTTCTCCCCTCACAACCTTCATGCTATTGTTGTCATATTTTTTTAGTTTTGTATATGCTCTAAATCACTCAATACATTGTTTTTGTTGTTGTTTAAACAATTTTTTAAAGAAACTGAAATAAAAAGTCTTGTATGGTTACCAATTCCAGTGTTCTTCTTGCTTTTTGTTTAAATCAATACTTCCATCTGGTATCTGCCTGAAGAATATCCTTTAGTAAAATAGGGATAATTTTAGGATAAAACTAATGCTTCCTTTTAGCATATACTCCTTGTAGCATTTTATAATCTTTTTCATTTGCTAGTAGGAATTTGGGCTTCCTACATGGCTCAGTGATAAAGAGCCCACCTGCTAATGCAAGAGATGTAAGAGACACAGGTTCAATCCTTGAGTTGGGAAGCTCCCCTGGAGAAGGGCATGGCAACCCATTCCATTTAGGTTTGAATGTCTCCACTTATTTTTAATCAGAATTTTTCATTTTGTTTGATCATTTATTAAACTGTATATGTGCTACTGCTGTCAGAGTGGGTTGGCAGGAACACTGGAGTGGGTTGCCATTTCCTTATCTCGGGGATCTTCCCAATCCAGGGATCAAACCTGAGTCTCTTATGTCTCCTGCACTGGTAGGCAGGTTCTTTACCACTAGCGCCACCTGGGAAGCCCATAGAAATAGTAGTGATGTCACAAACTCAGTATTGTGACACAATTTTGAGGTAGAAAACATGAACATGTACATAATAAAGAAAAAGTCTTGTCTCCATTCAAATACATATGATAATTAAAAAACATATGAAATGTTTTAAAAGCAAATTTTAAATATGCTGATGACTATTTCTTTAAAACTTAATGGAAATAAACTGTTTCTCATGACAGTTATGCTCATTCATATTGGATTTATGTATATAATCAATCAAAAGCAAAGTAGTTACCCAGTAATGACTAATATAATAATGATGAGATTCTTAAACAGGCAATTGAATATGCATCACTTGCTTTTCACATGTAAATTCCATTACTAACAGAGCATTATTGTTCCCTTGTATTTCTATATAACACTGTAGCTAATAGGAGTATCATGATAGAATAAGGAGAGAAAAAGTCTTTATGTTGCATTTCCAAGTTTATAAGAAGCAAAAAAAAAATCTAGATTTAAATCACAGCAGAAGCTCTTCCTTACCTGGGCACTTAACAAATAGTTTAGGATGAGAATGCAACTAACTGATATGTATCTAATCTACAATTCAGCTGTAAATTCTCTTGTGGGCATTGGTCTATCTCCTTTTCTTCAGGAGCAAAATGTATAAAGCATTTTTTCCAACTTTAGATTCAAATCAATGTAAATAGCTGAATTCTTTCAGACTTAAAGCATCTAGCTTTTGCCTAGAATGACTACATCTATAAACAAGTCAATTTATCTCTTGAAGAAAAATGTAGATTTTCCAAGTGTTCTGCATTTCTTTTACTTAAGTATCAAGAGGGTAGGGAAAGGAACAGAACAGAGACCTCTCAATTAGAAACTGCCTGCTGGCCTAGCATCAGAACCACTTTTCCCCCCAGTTTAGTTAGCAGAATAAATAAGAAATATTCACTTAAGTCTGTGCTGAGTATACAACCCTCTAATAAGCATAGTGGAAGGAAAACTTGATAAGGTTCCATCCTTATCCTTAAGTAACACATATATATCATCTGGATAAGTAGACATGATTTAATGAAGGAGCATAGGGCATCCATAAAGGCTTTCTTCATCTTATTAATGGCATCACCATTTGCTCAGGAAAGACTTTGGTGATACTACATTCTTGATTACTTTTTCACTCCCACATCCAACTCATCAATGAATCCTGTTCAGTCTGTCTTCCAAACATGTCCAGAATCTACTACTTCTTACCACCTCCGTAGCTACTATCCTGGTTCAGACCACTGTCATCTGTAGGGAAGGAAAAAATTGTCCTCTATCCTCTTAGAGTGTCCAGCTGGGCCTAAGAATTAAACTGACATAAAACAGATTGACAGAAGAAAAGTATACAAGTTTTAACTTTTTTTTTTACATGCACTTGGGAATCTTCATGAGACAAATGAAGACCCAAAGAAGCAATTAGAGTCGAACACTTATTTACTGAATTAGAGGAACTTTTCAGGTGGCGCTAGCTATATAGAACCCGCCTGCCAATATAGGAGATGTAAGTGACATGGTTTTGATCCCTGGGTTGGAAAGATCCCTTGGAGGAGGGCATGGCAACCCACTCCAGTATTCTTACCTAGAGAATCCCATGGAGAGAGGATCCTGGCAGGTTACAGTCCATAGTGTTGCAAAGAGTCGGACATGACTGAAGCGACTTAGTATGCACATACCAAATTGGACAAAGGGTAGTAAAGTGTGAAAATGTGACAAGGCAAAGGGGCTTGGGTCATGGTATTTAACTGGGTGGAGAAGTGACTAGGAAGATAAACATTAGTTTAACAAGGTTTGTTTATACAGATTTCTCTTAGCCTCATCTTCCCATCCTTGGAGATAGAATGTCTCTTCCTTTCTGGTATAGGGAGGACACTGTCAGGGAGGAAGAAAATTTCCTTTCTCCTTCTAGGGTTTTTCTGCCTGCTCTAAGAATTAAATTAACATGAAATGAAAATTTCTTCTCTCCTTCTAGGGTTTTTCTGCCTGCTCTAAGAATTAAATTAACATGAAACAGATTGGGACTTCCCTGGGGGTCTAGTGGTTAGGACTCTCTACTTCCACTGCAGGGGGCCCTGGTCTCAGAACACAGATACCATACTGCATGAACTGTGGCACACTCTCTCCCCAATAAAACAAAGAAAAACACGAAACAGATTAACATGATGAAATCAACAAAATTTATAACATGTATACATGGGAAAGACCTAGATTTTGGACACAGTGTGGATGCTGCTCACTAGGCCTTGATAAATTCTACCCACCACACCTAGCCCATACTCTTTGTAGATATCTCTGGTGACAACTCTATTCCAGGTCCTTTAAATTCTTTTAGGCAGTTAGGGAGGCGGTAACAAGAAAAACTTTCTGAGTCTTATATTTCTTAAAGATAATCAGCTAAGTTAATCCTCATACCAAAGAGACACATTTTGGGGTGGCAAAATTTGTTCCCCTACACCATTGCTTCCATGGTAGCTCAGCTGATAAAGAATCCACCTGCAATGCAGGAGACCCCTGTTTGATTCCTGGGTCAGGAAGATCCCCTGGAGAAGGGATAGGCTGCCACTCCTGGTGGCTCAGATGGTAAAGAATTCACCTGGAATGTGGGAGACCTGGTTGATCCTTGGGTTGGGAAGATCCCCTGGAGGAGGGCCTGGCAACCCATTCCAGTATTCTTGGCTGGAGAATCTCATGGACAGAGGAGCCTGTCAGGCTACAGTCCACGGGGTTGCTATGAGTCGGACATGACTGAGTGACTAAGCACAGCACACATCATTGCTTACATGGAAATTTCATCTCTTTTTAAAAGAAAGAAAAAAGGTCAGTTAGAGTGTCCTTCTAACATCTGTTGTTTCTCAAGTGCCTTTAACTCAAAGTAGGTGATATGCTAGAGTAGTATATTTTGTGAGGCATGCTCTGAACTCCTTCACTTCTCTCACTTAAACTATGGCAATAGCCTCCTTGGTGGCCTCTCTGCTTCTACTCTTGTCTGTCTAATCCTTTTTACAGCCAAAGCAACCTTTTAAAACTATAAATCAGCTCACCTTACTCCCTTGTTGAGAATACTCTAAAGGGTTCCTATCACAATGGAGTCAAATCAAATTCATCACCATGGATTTCAAGGCTCTACCAGACCTATTCCCCACCAGTCTGTCTAACTTCATCTCCTAACACTTTATGCTCCTTCCCTCCACTCCAGCCACACTACCCTTTCTGGGTTTTTTCAAATGCCATGCTTGAGAGACTGAATATGCAAACAGATCATGGCCAGACAAAATATAAAAATAGAACTCTGACCCACAATTGGTAGAAAGCACTCAAGAAACCAACTTACTTTCTACAAGTCTGACTTGCAGGAAGTCAGACTACTATCTCTAGTAACCAATCCAGCAAACCAAACAATTCTCCATGTTATCATCAGCCCAAAACATCCAGGACTTGATTAATAATTGACAGCTCCCCTAATTTTTGTCCCAGCTTCCAACTAGGAGCAACCAAATAAAGCCAAATATGCATCAGTCACATAGGATTCCCTGCTTCTAGTTAGCCTGCCCACAGCTTCTCCATGCCAACAGCCTCCAATCAAGGCATACCTGAAGCTATCCTTTTTTTTTTTTTTATGATGTGTCCCTCCTCACCTTCCTAAGGAAATGAAGACACCAAAGAAACAGTTAAACCTGAGTATTTTTATGCTAGGTTTGATGAAGAATGGAAAGTCCCAGAAAATGTGGTAGGACAAAAGGGTATGAGCTAAAGATATGTGTCTGTTTAGCTCCTCAGTCATGTCCAATTCTTTGCAACCCCATGGACTGTTGCCCACCAGGCTCCTCTGTCCATGGGATTTTTCTCACGCAAGGATACTAGAGTGGGTTGCCATTTCCTCCTCCAGGGGATCATTCTGACCCAGGGATTGAACCCATGTCCCCTGCATTTCCTGCACCGGCAGATGGAGTCTTTACCACTAAGCCACCCGGGGTGCCCCTATGAGCTAAAGATAGTAAACAGAAGACTTAGGAAGGCTTGTTCAGTCAAGTTCCATCTATCTCCAGAGATAAGGATATTCCTTTCCTTTAGGTATAAGGTAGGCATGAGGATCTTATGATCTGCTTCAGGGAAAGCTCAGAGAGTCCTTCTTGCACCTACCATTTCTTAAATTCCTTCAGCTCAAAATTTTCAATTTGCCAGGGCACCATATTCTGGTGGTAATGTGTTCTGAAACCAGTCATTAGAAATAGTTAAGAATTTCTCCCACTACTTTATATTCAGACTAATCTCAAATGACCATTCTGTTCTCATATTTTCCCAGATAAGACCCATCTTCATCCTTCTTTATGACTCCCATATGCCTCACAGATAACTCCCTTGTTTACCTGCCTCTATAAAATCTCAAACTCCCTTCCTTTCCTTTGAGATATTCATCATTAATGAGCACTTGCCCTATTGGAATAGTCTGAATAAAATAATTTCTTTAATTGTCTGGTATATTTTGTCTTTCATTGCTTACATCTGGAACTCTGGAACTCCTTTCTTATCTGTACCCAAACTACCCACCCACCACACACATATATACTCTAGTAAGAAAGAATTCTGTTCTATAAGCCAAATAGGTCAGGTAAGCCTTCCATCAGAACATTTGCTTCTGAGTGAAACTTCTATGCAAGATGCCTATTAAAGTCCTCAAAAAGTTGGAACACTGATTTTTCCAAGCTGATCATAGTAGAGTATAATACTTTTTTGCCCTTGGAGCTTCCCTGGTGGCTCAGGTGGTAAAGAATCTGCCTGCAATGCAGGAGACCCAGGTTCAATCCCTGGGTTAGAAAGATCCCCTGGAGAAGGAAATGGCAACGCATTCCAGTATTCTTATCTGGAGAGTCCCATGGACAGAGGAGCCTGGCAGGCTACAGTCCATGGGGTCACAAAGAGTCAGACAGAACTGAGCAACTTTCACTCACTAATAAATGTATGTGCAGGGTAATTCAGTTTAAGATCTCTATTCATTGTAACATGCCATGCAGTAGCAAAGTTGTGCATTTGAAGACCTATAGTCTTCAACTTATAGATATTCAAACCTAACACATATGAAGGCCCAAACTGGTGTAAGTCAGATTACACCAAAGATATGATAAGAAATGGAATTAAATTGTTCAAAGTTCACTATTAATTTAATGTACAAATATCTTTTAATTCCTTTCTTATCTTCATTTTATTGTCTTCTTTCTATGAGGCCATCTACACCTACATAGCTTTCTGCCTACGTTAACATGAGTTTACTTTTCCACTACCTTTATCAGCACAATTTTACTATTCTAGGAAAGTCTTTCCCAGAAAGATAAAAGTTGCAAATAAACTTATTTTAAATTCCAGGAACTTCCTGAAAGAATAATTGAGAGAGTCCTGAAGATCCATTAGTGGACTGCTGGGTCCACACATCTTAAACTATTGTATCATAATCTCTACCCAATCATATCCAAGCCCCTGGAGACATGGTCCACTGGAGAATGGAACAGCAAACCACTTCAGTATTCTTTCCTTGAGGACCCCATGAACAGTATGAAAAGGCAAAAAGACAGGATACTGAAAGATGAACTCGCCAGGTTGGTAGGTGCCCAATATGCTACTGGAGAAGAGTGGAGGAATAACTGCAGAAAGAACAAAGAGGCTGAGCTAAAGTGAAAACAACCCCCAGTTGTGGATGTGTCTGGTGCTGGAAGTAAAGTCTGATGCTATAAAGAACAATACTGCATAGGAACCTCGAATGTTAGGTCCATTAAACAAGGTAAATTGGAAGTGGTCAAACAGGAGATGGCAAGAGTGAACATCGACATTTTAGCAATCAGTGAACTAAAATGGACTGGAATGGGTGAATTTAGCTCAGATGACCATTTTATCTACTACTGTGGGCAAGAATCCCTTAGAAGAAATGGAGTAGCCATCATAGTCAACAAAAGAGTCTGAAATGCAGTACTTGGGTGCAATCTCAAAAATGACAGAATGATCTCTGTTCATTTCCAAGGCAAACCATTCACTATCACAGTAATCAAAGTCTATGCCCTAACCAGTAATTCCAAAGAAGCTGAAGTTGAATGGTTCTATGAAGACATACAAGACCTTCTAGAACTAGCCCCCCAAAAAGATGTCCTTTTCATTGTAGGCAACTGGAAAGCAAAAGTAAGAAGTCAAGAGATATCTGGAGTAACAGGCACATTTGGCCTTAGAGTACAAAATGAACCAGGGCAAAGGCTAACAGAGTTTAGCCAAGAGGGTGCACTGGTCATAGCAAACACCCTCTTCCAACAACACAAGAGATGACGCTACAGATGGACATCATCAGATGGTCAATACTGAAATCAGATTGATTATATTCTTTGCAGCCAAAGTTGGAGAAGCTCTATGCAGTTAGCAAAAACAAGACTAAGAGCTGACTGTGGCTCAGATCATGAACTCCTTATTGCCAAATTCACACTTAAATTGAAGAAAGTAGGGAAAGCCACTAGACCATTCAGGTATGACCTAAATCAAATCCATTATGATTATACAGTGGAAGTGATAAATAGATGCAAGGGATTAGATCTGATAGACAGAGTGCCTAAGGAACTATGGACAGAGGTTCATAATGTCGTACAGGAGGCAGTGATCAAAACCATCCCCAAGGAGAAGAAATGCAAAAAGGCAAAATGGTTGTCTGAGGGGGCTTTACAAATATCTGAGAAAAGAAGAGAAGCGGAAAGCAAAGGATAAAATGAATGATATCAGTTTCACCCAATCTGAATGCAGAGTTCCAAAGAATAGCAAGGAGAGATAAAAAAGCATTCCTCAGCGATCAGTGCAAAGAATAGAGGAAAACAATAGAATGAGAAAGACTAGAAATTTCTTCAAGAATATTAGAGATACCATGGGAACATTCATGCAAAGTTGGGCACAATAAAGAACAGAATTGGCATGGACCTAACAGAAGCAGAAGAGATTAAGAAGAAGTGGCAAGAATACACAGCAGAACTATACAAAAAAGATCTTAATGACCCAGATAACCACTCACCTAGAGCCATACATATAGGAGTGCGAAGTCAAGTGGGCCTTAGCAGGCATTACTATGAACAAAGCTAGTGGAGGTGATGGAATTCCAGCTAAGCTATTTCAAATCCTAAAAGATGATGCTGTGAAAGTGCTGCACTCAATATCTCAGCAAATTTGGAAAACTCATCAGTGTCCACAGGACTAGAAAAGGTCAGTCTTCATTTCAATCCCAAAGAAAGGCAATGCCAAAGAATGTTAAAACTACTGCACAATGGCACTCATCTCACAAAAGCCTCCTCAGACAACCATTTTGCCTTTTTGCATTTCTTCTCCTTGGGGATGGTTTTGATCACTGCCTCCTGTACGACGTTATGAACCTCTGTCCATAGTTCCTTAGGCACTCTGTCTATCAGATCTAATCCCTTGCATCTATTTATCACTTCCACTGTATAATCACAATGGATTTGATTTAGGTCATACCTGAATGGTCTAGTGGCTTTCCCTACTTTCTTCAATTTAAGTGTGAATTTTGCAATAAGGAGTTCATGATCTGAGTAATTTTGAGAGTAATGCTCAAAATTCTCCACAACAGGCTTCAAAAATATGTATACTAAGAACTTCCAGATGTTCAAGCTGGATTTAGAAAAGGCAAAGGAGTCAGAGATCAAATTGCCAACATCCATTGGATCATAGAAAAAGCAAGAAAATTCCAGAAAAACATCTACTTCTGCTTCATTGACTATGCTGAAGCCTTTGACTGTGGATCACAACAAACTGTGGAAAATTCTGAAAGAGATGGGAATACCAGACCACCTTATGTGCCTCCTGATAAATCTGTATGCAGGTCGAGAAGCAGCAGTTAGAAACGGACATGGAACAATGGACTGGTTCCAAATTGGGAAAGGAGTACGTCATGGCTGTATATTGTCACCCTGCTTATTTAACTTATATGCAGAGCACATCATGAGAAACACTGGGCTGGATGAAGCACAGCTGCAATGAAGATTGCAGGGAGAAATATCAATAACCTCAGACATGCAGATGGCATCACCCTTATGGCAGAAAGCAAAGAAGAACGAAAGAGCCTCTTGATGAAAATGAAAGAGGAGAGTGAAAAAGTTGGCTTAAAACTCGACATTCAAAAAACTAAAATCATGGCATCAAGTCCCATCACGTCATGGCAAATAGATGGGGAAACAATGGAAACAGTAACAGATTTTTTTGGGGGTGGGGCTCCAAAATCATTGCAGATGGTGAATGCAGCCATGAAATTAAAAGATGCTTGCTCCTTGGAAGAAAAGCTATGACCAACCTAGACAGCATATTAAAAGGCAGAGACATTACTTTGCCAACAAAGGTCTGTCTAGTCAAAGCTATGGTTTTTCCAGTAGTCATGTATGTATGTGTTGGACCATAAAGAAAGCTGAGCACCAAAAATTTGATGCTTTTGAACTGTGATGTTGGAGAAGACTCTTGAGAGTCTTGAGACTCTTGACAGCAAGGAGATCAAACCAGTCAATCCTAAAGGAAATCAATCCTGAATATTCATTGGTAGGACTGATGCTGAAGCTGAAGCTCCAATACTTTGGCCACCTGATGCGAAGAGCTTACTCATTGAAAAAGACCCTGATGCTGGGAAAGATTGAAGGCAGGAGAAGGGGATGACAGAGGATAAGAGCATCACTGACTCAATGCACATGAGTTTGAGCAAGCTCTGGGAGTTGGTGATGGACAGGGAAGCCTGGCGTGCTGCAGTCCATGGGGTTGCAAAGAGTCAGACACAACTGAGTGACTTAACTGAACTGATCCAATCCCTCGCCTAGTTTGAAAGGCCCACTTTAACCAGACTAAAATCTCATAAATATCCTGAGTTCACCCTCTCTACTTATGTCTATAGATGATATTATGTCTCTGTTGAGGTAACACTCTCCCTTACTGTGGTGAAAATAAGCACAGCTTTGTCTCAAGATGTTTTGTTGATGTTGGGGAAGCCAATCCTTAAATAAGCACTTCCATAGAATCATTTATAAGCTTATTTCCCTTATCTTGACATTTCTCACAGAGTCTTTGATTCTGCAACCAAGAATTATCCTTCCAAGGTTGTGGGTTTTTTTTTTTTTTTTGGTATCTTATAATTGCACAGTTGGGATCTGCAGCTAGCATTTCACACACGTCTCATTCACATACACATCTCTAATCATTTATTCATAGACACAAATCTGTGAGGACCAATCTGTAGCCTGTCAGTAGTCCAGGTGAGAGATGCTGAGGACTCTGACTAAAGCAGCTGCTATAGGAAGGGGGAGAGCCCGAATTTAAAAACATTAAAGTAAAATCAATAGCATTTTTTAATTAACTAGATTTAAATGTACTGGGGGAAAAAACAAGAATTGCACTGAAGCTTCTAATTTCCAAGAATGGTAGAATTATGTATCACTCAAAATACCAAGAATATTTCCATTTTAATTCATATATTTATTGAGCAACTACCATGTGAAGGGGCTTCCCTTGTGGCTCAGCTGGTAAAGAATCTGCCTGCAATGTGGGAGACCTGGGTTCAGTCCCTGGGTTAGGGACAATCCTTAGAGAAGAGAATGGCTACCCACTCCAGAATGCTGGGCTGGAGAATTCTATACACTGTATAGTCCATGGTGTCTCTAAGAGCTGGAAATGACTCAGCGACTTTCACTATGTGAAGAGCACATGCATAGAGGAAGAATGGGGTGGGATTAAGTTAAATGAGAGGTTTCTGGAGGACAGTCACTTGGATCAATTGATGAGTAATTAATAATATGTGTCTGAAATTCAAGGAAGAAGTTGGTATTGAAAAAAGAGACATGAGAACCATTAGTGTGGAGTTTATTACTGAAACTGTAGAAGAACCTATAAAGTAAGAAAAAAAGATAATAAAAATGGGTAGAGACAGGAAGAGAAATATGGGGGAAAATGATGTCACAAAAGTTAAAGAAGTAGAGCAGTTTTTCAAAAAGGAGAACAGTTTTTTAAAATATTGCACATATGAGTGAAATCATATGGTATTTGTCTTTCTCCATCCAACTTATTTAACTTAGTATAATACCCTCAGGATAAACCAATGCTACCTCAATTTTAAAAAAGAAGAATGGAAAACCTGGTTAACAAGGACAGATATTGCAGAGGTCAACTAGACCTTGCATCTGGCAAATTAGGACATCCTTGGTGGTTTTAGCAAAAATACTTTAGAAGAGTGGTGGAAGAAAGAATAAATTATATAGTCCTTGCAATTAATTGATTTCAAAGGAAGCCAACAGATATCAATTACTTTATGTTACTGGCTGGTAAATTTCACTTTGAAAGATTAAGGACATTTTGATTGGAACTTCTCAAGAAGACTCTCTTTAATGGATGGATGGTCTTTGAAAATGCATTTATTCAACTTTGCATTCACTAGAATCTTGGCCATGGAAAGTGAAAGTTGCTCAGTTATGTCCGACTCTTTGTGATCCCATGGCATGGAATTCTCCAGGCCAGAATACTGGAGTGGGTAGCTGTTCCCTTCTTCAGAGAATCTTGCCAACACAGGGATCGAACCCAGGTCTCTCACATTGCAGGTGGATTCTTTACCAGCTGAACCACCAGCAAAGGCCATGGAAGTTCAGTTCAGTTCAGTCACTCAGTCGTGTCTGACTCTTTGCGACCCCATGAATTGCAGCACGCCAGGCCTCCCTGTCCATCACCAACTCCATAAAATATATTTTATATTTTAATATACATAAAAAATAATCAAAGATTCACAGGAGGTTACAAAAGAAATGTACAGGGAAGTCCCATATACCCTTTCCCTAGTCTACTCCAATGCCAACATCTTATACCACTATAATACATGATCAAAACCAAGAAACTCATTGCAGTTTTGATTTGCATTTCTCTAATAATGAGTGATGTGAACATCTTTTCATGTGTGTAAAGGAAACTCAAACAGGGGCTCTGTATCAACCTAGCGGGGTTGGGATGGGGAGGGAGATGGGAGAGAGTTTCAAAAGGGAAGGGATATATGTATACCTATATGCAGAGTATATCATGAGAAACACTGGACTGGAAGAAACACAAGCTGGAATCAAGATTGCCGGGAGAAATATCAATAACCTCAGATATGCAGATGACACCACCCTTATGGCAGAAAGTGAAGAGGAACTAAAAAGCCTCTTGATGAAAGTGAAAGTGGAGAGTGAAAAAGTTGGCTTAAAGCTCAATATTCAGAAAATGAAGATCATGGCATCCGGTCCCATCACTTCATGGTAAATAGATGTGGAAACAGTGGAAACAGTGTCAGACTTCATTTTTTTGGGCTCCAAAATCACTGCAGATGGTGATTGCAGCCATGAAATTAAAAGACGCTTATTCCTTGGAAGAAAGGTTATGACCAACCTAGATAGCATATTCAAAAGCAGAGACATTACTTTGCCGACTAAGGTCCATCTAGTCAAGGCTATGGTTTTTCCAGTTGTTATGTATGGATGTGAGAGTTGGACTGTGAAGAAGGCTGAGCACTGAAGAATTGATGCTTTTGAACTGTGGTGTTGGAGAAGACTCTTGAGAGTCCCTGGGACTGCAAGGAGATCCAACCAGTCCATTCTGAAGGAGATCAACCCTGGGATTTCTTTGGAAGGAATGATGCTAAAGCTGAAACTCCAGTACTTTGGCCACCTCATGCAAAGAGTTGACTCATTGGAAAAGACTTTGATGCTGGGAGGGATTGCGGGCAGGAGGAGAAGGGGACAACAGAGGATGAGATGGCTGGATGGCATCACTGACTCGATGGACGTGAGTCTGAGTGAACTCCGGGAGTTTGTGATGGACAGGGAGACCTGGTGTGCTGCGATTCATGGGGTCGCAAGGAGTTGGACATGACTGAGAGACTGAATTGACTGACTGATGGCTGATTCATATTGAAGTTTCACAGAAAAAAGCAAAATTCTGTAAAGTAATTATCCTTCAATAAAAATTTAATTAATTAAAAAAACCCAAGAAACTAACTTTGGCACAATCCACAGAGTTTATTCAAATTTCAGTGGTTATACATGAAGTAGTTTATGTATGGTGGTGGTCTCTAGAATATTAGCACATGTGTGGTCTTGTGTAACCACCATCATAATCAATGTTAAATGGATCATCACCACAATACTCTGTTACCCCTTTAGAAGTGTACCTATAAGTTCAGTTCAGTTCAGTTGCTCAGCTGTGTCTGACTCTTTGTGACCCAATGGACTGTAGCATGCCAGGCTTCCCTGTCCATCGCCAACTCCCAGAACTTGCTCAAACTCATGTCCATTGAGTTGGTGATGCCATCCAACCATCTCATCCTCTGTCATCCCCTTCTCCTTCTGCCCTCAATCTTTCCCAGCATCACGGTGTTTTCAAATGAGTCAGTTCTTCACATCAGGTGGCTAAAGTATTGGAGCTTCAGCTTCAGCATCAGTCCTTCCAATGAATATTCAGGACTGATTTCCTTTAGGATGGACTGGTTGGATCTCCTTGCAGTCCAAGGGACTCTCAAGAGTCTTCTCCAACAGCACAGTTCAAAAGCATCAATTCTTCGGTGCTCAGCTTGCTTTATGGTCCAGCTCTCACATCCATATATGACTACTGGAAAAACCATAGCTTTGAGTAGAGGGATCTTTGTCAGCAAAATAATGTCTCTGATTCTTAATATGCCATCTAGGTTTGTCACTGCTTTTTTTCCAAGGATCAAGTGTCTTTTGATTTCATGGCTGCACTCACCATCTGCAGCGATTTGGGAGCCCAAGAAAATAAAAAGTTTGTCACTGTTTCCATTGTTTCCCCATCTATTTGCCATGAAGTGATGGGACTTGATGCCATGATCTTAGTTTTTTGAATGCTGAGTTTTAAGCCAGCTTTTTCACTCTCCTTTTCAAATATTAGCAGAAGCTCAGCCTAGGAGAAATAGGCCTTGATGTATTGCTTCATATAATTTCTTTTCATTCAAGTGCTTTTCAGTTCACAAACATCTGAGCACCCCTGAGCATCATGAGATGTATGTGTGCTGTGAAGTAAGAAATGAATAAGACAAGATCCTTGCCCTCAAAGAACTCACAATCTAGTTAAAGGGAAAGCTAACACAATTAAGATACATTATGATAAGATATATAAAAGGGGGCCAATGAGGCTATAGGAACATCAGGGCTGTGTTTTCCTTCATTTCTTAGCTTAGTGGCTTGCTCATGTGATGACACTGTAGGGGATGGAAAAGTTTTCCTCAGCTCTCCTAGGGTCTCTGGTTGGGTGTGAAAATTAAACTGACAAAGAGAAGTCACAGACGAGTATACAAGTTTTACTACATTTTTCCATTTAATAAAGAGAATGAAGACCTGAAGAAGTGACCCGAGCAAGGAAGGCTTTATACCTTTTAGACAAACAATAAATTTGTGAAGAATTAACAAGGTAAAGGGGTTGAGGGAGGGTAGTTAATGGTGAAACAGTAACTGGGAGGATAAGGGTTTTAACAAGTTTTGTTTATACAGATTTTTCTGTTGCCATCTCTAGACAGATTAGAGTCTGTCTTCAGTAAAAGGAGAATTTATTTCCTGCCTTTAGTCAGAAAAGGGACTTTTTTTTTTAACCGTTTAGTGCTTCTTAATTGCCTTCAGCTCAAAATAATTTGTATGTCAAAGAGACATATTTTGGAGTGATGTATTGTGGTTTCCTTCAACACTATCATTCCCTGAGTGTTGTCACAGCCTTCACTAGAATGGCTGATTTCAGGTATGTTTTGTATAAATTAATAGAAACTTAAAAGTGTTGTCCACTCTTGGGACTTTCAAATTCCAGAGTTTTTAGTGATGCTATGCAAGAATATCTGACCTGAATAGATAAAGAAAGTGGAATATAAATACAATGGAATACTACCCAGTCATTACAAAGAAGGAAATTTTGCCATTCATATATCTTAAGGGCTTTAATTGTGCTAAGTGAAATAACTCAGATGAAGACAAATACTGCATGATCTCACTTATATATGAAATCCAAAATCAAACAAACTCATAGAAAAAGATATTAGATTTGTGGTTACCAGAGGTGGGGGTGGGGCATTTGGATGAATGTGGTCAAAAGGTACAAAGTAGTAGTTGTAAGATAAACAAGTAATGGGAATGCAATGTATAACATGATGACTATAGTTAACACTGCTGTATTATACATTTAAAAGTTAAGAGCGTAAGACTTAATCATTCTCATCATCACAAGGGAAAAAATTGTAACTATATGAGGTGATGGACGTTAACTAAATTTTTGTGGTAATCATTTAACAACAAACATACATCAAGTCATTGTGGTGTACATTTTAAACTTACAGTGTTGAATGTCCAATATGACCCAATAAAATAAAAAGAATAAATAGAGAAAGTAGAATGTCTGACCAACACACATGCATATTTGTGTTTTCTCTTAATCACAGGGGTTCAAAACTTTGGGCTTATATTTAATTCTCTGCAGCTATATGGTTGAACAGTTAGAATTTTGTAGCCAGAGTGTGTACATATATGTGTGCTAAATTGCTTTGGTCATGTCCAACTCGTTGCAACCCTATGTACTGTAGCCCACCGGGCTCCTCTGTCCATGGGATTTCCCAGGCAAGACGACTGGAGTGGGTTGGCATTTCCTTCTCCAGGGGATCTTCAGGGACTGACCCCACGTCTCTTATGTCTCCTGCATTGGCAAGCGGGTTCTTTACCACCAGCACCATTTGGGAAGCCATGTAGCCAGAATGCCAGAAGGGTTTAAATCCAAACTCTCTAACCTTCAGCAGCATGCTTATACCCTCAGTACTTCACTTTCTTCATCTGTAGAATATCTAATTTGTAAGATTTCTATGAGGAATAAATGACTTAATATATACACACTAGTCAGAATATGCCTGACACATAATAAGTCTAAATACACAATTGCTATAAATACCATTCCTCCTCACTTTGCTCCCTACGTTTGTTTAATTTTGAGCCAGGTATATTTTTCCTCTACCATGGGCTTCCCTGGTGGCTCAGACAGTAAAGAAACTGCCTGCAATGCAGGAGACCCTGGTTTGGTCCCTGGGTCAGGAAGACCCCCTGGGGAAGGAAATTGCAACCCACTCCAGTATTCTTGCCTAGAGAATTCCACGGACAGAGGAGCCTGGCGGGCTACACATCACGGGGTTGCAAAGAGTCAGACATGACTGAGCGAATAACACCACCACCACCACCATGCCTCTCCAATCCAGCCTCTCTACTCCATTCTCAGAGATATCATGCCTTTACTACTGTTCCTCTGGAGTATCCATTCCCTTGTTGAATTTATCCCACATTCCAAAGTCAAATTAATCTTCCTAAAATGAAGCTCCAGTGAGGTAAACCCTCCCTTCTCCCCATATATACAACAGTGATTTTCAAACTGCAGACTCTGGAACCCTGGGGCCCTATAAGGTTACTGTTAGTGATTCTGAAATCCATAAATATATATGTATATACTTTCCAGAGGAAAAATTCTAGTAACCTATAGTCTGTATTAGGTAACTAGAAATTCTCAAAACCAAAGGCTGGACACTGGACCTGATTTAGTTTAGAGTCCTGGTATTTCTAATGGTGGGCTCCCAGGTGGCTCAGTGGTAAAGAATCTGCCTGCAATGCAGGAGACATTGGTTTCATCCTTAGGTCAAGAAGATCCCCTAGAGAAGGAAATGGCAACCCATTCCAGGATTCTTGCCTGGGAAATCCCAGGAACAGAGGAGCCTGGTGGGCTACAGTTCATGGGGTCGCAAAGAGTTGGACATGACTTAGTGATTAACAACAACTCCTAATGGTAAAGGAAACAGCCTTCTCTGGACTTTTTTTTTTTTTTTTGCCCTACTCATATAAGACTGAGGTGTGTATCCAAAATATTTTAGCCAATCACATATTTTGAACACCTTTAATGTCAACAATGAGAACTCATTTCTAAAGTCCATTATGCTAATTAACAATCCAAAAATTCCACCAATAAAAACCAGTTTCTAATGTTCACAATGTGATTAAAGTACATGATATTGCTACAGATGATGTAGCTATAAATAAAGAAAACACTTGTAGTAGCCACTTTATGGATAGATGCCTCCTAATTAAAATAATGGTTGGCTCTCTGGAATGTGAACTCCTAAGTATGAAACCAAGCAGGACCCTGTGGAGCCCTCTAGGGTACAAGAGCCTTTCCATAGCCTCCATTTCTTGTTTGTTGGAAAAATGCTTTCAGCATTCTAGACTTCACTGAGTTCCAAAGGGCAGATTCAGTTACTAATAGGAGTGAGGAAATGCAGAATAAAGGAAAGGCAGTGAAGAAACAATAGTGCAGTAATGGATCAGGGTCCTGGTTCCTTGTCAAGGAATAGATTAATGCATAACAGTCTGGTACATATCTCTGAGTCCTTCTACAGGAACTAAGGACCCTCAGCCAAGTGGAAGATGGTAACTTCAGGCTTATAAAAACTCTTCCCCAAAAACCATCAGGGAGGAGGTCTTTTGAGCACAGGTGCCCATTCTTCTTGCACAGCCCTTGCAATAAACCTTTCTCTGCTCCAAACTCTGACATTTCAGTTTGTTTGACCTCACTGTGTTTTGGTCACACAAACTTGGGTAACAAGTAGAATCCTACTCAAATCTGGGTTGTAACTTCAAGTAATACAGAAGCACAGTGTCATATTTTCTATGCTAAAGTGTTTTAAATGATAAATAACCTAACACTTCTACTCTTATTTCTGGCTGTAATTACCCAGTTGGCTCAGTGCTAAAGAATCAGCCTGCCAATGCAGGAGATTCAGTAGTTGTGAGTTCAATCCCTGGGTCAGGAAGATCCTATGGAGCAGGAAATGGCAACCCACTCCAGTATTCCTGACTGGAAATTCCATGGACAGAGAAGTCTGGTGAGCTACAGTCCCTGGGGTCGCAAAGAGTTGAACACGACTGAGCACACATGCAATTATCCTTTTAGTCTTCCCAGGTCATGTCAGATAATATTTTCATAAAGTCTTTCTATAAAGCCTCAATGAGCTTCCATAGAACTTAGAACTACTCTTAGATACCCACCTTATACTCTTATAGTCCTTTTCCTCACACTGTTTCTCAGAGGTGATAAAGTATAGCATGAGCTCTGGAGTCAAGCATCACTATGAACAAAGCTAGTGGAGGTGATGGAATTCCAGTTGAACTATTTCAAATCCTAAAAGACGATGCTGTGAAAGTGCTGCACTCAATATGTCAGCAAATTTGGGAGAGTCAGCAGTGGCCACAGGACTGGAAAAGGTCAGTTTTCATTCCAATCCATAAGAAAGGCAATGCCAAAGAATGCTCAAACTACCACACAATTGCACTCATCTCACATGCTAGTAAAGTAACGCTCAAAATTCTCCAAGCCAGGCTTCAGCAATACGTGAACCATGAACTTCCAGATGTTCAAGCTGGTTTTAGAAAAGGCAGAGGAACCAGAGATCAAATTGCCAACATCTGCTGGATCATGGAAAAAGCAAGAGAGTTCCAGAAAAATATCTATTTCTGCTTTATTGACTATGCCAAAGCCTTTGACTGTGTGGATCACAATAAACTGTGGAAAATTCTGAAAGAGATGGGAATATCAGACCACCTAACCTGCCTCTTGAGAAATCTGTATGCAGGTCAGGAAGCAACAGTTAGAACTGGACATGGAACAACAGACTGGTTCTAAATTGGGAAAGGAGAACGTCAAGGCTGTATGTTGCCACCCTGCTTATTTAACTTATATTCAGAGTACATCATGTGAAATGCTGGGCTGGATGAGGCATAAACAGGAATCAAGACTGCTGGGAGAAATATCAATAACCCCAGATATGCAGATGATACCACCCTTATGGCAGAAAGTGAAGAACTAAAGAGCCTCTTGATGAAAGTGAAAGAGGAGAGTGAAAAAGTTGGCTTGAACATTCAGAAAACGAAGATCATGGCATCCAGTCCCATCACTTCATGGCAAATAGATGGGGAAACAGTGGAAACAGTGGCTGACTTTATTTTGGGGGGCTCCAAAATCACTGCAGATAGTGGTTGCAGCCATGAAATTAAAAAACATTTACTCCTTGGAAGGAAAGTTATGACCAAGCTAGACAGCATATTCAAAAGCAGAGACGTTACTTTGTCAACAAAGGTCCATCTAGTCAAG
>NW_024070207.1:17398796-17593435 GCF_014754425.2 Oryx dammah
CTCTTGAGAGTCCCTTGGACTGCAAGGAGATCCAACCAGTCCATCCTAAAGGAGATCAGTCCTGGGTGTTCATTGGAAGGATTGATTGAAGCTGAAAACTCCAATACTTTGGCCACCTGATATGAAGAGCTGACTCATCTGAGAAGACCCTGATGCTGGGAAAGATTGAGGGGAGGAGGAGAAGGGGATGACAGAGGATGAGATGGTTGGATGGCATCACTGACTCAATGGACATGGGTTTGGGTGGACTCTGGGAGTTGGTGTTGGACAGGGAGGCCTTGCATGCTATGGTTCATGGGGTTGCAAAGATTCAGACATGACTGAGTGACTGAACTGAAACTGGAGTCAAGCTGCCAGAATTTGAATCCTAACTCCACCTGTGACCTTGGCAAGACCTACAATTGCTTAGCACTCTTTGCAATTTCCTCATTTGTAAAATGGCGATGTTGCAAATTAATTGTAATATACATTTGCTATACTGACCGAAAATATTCAAGTTTGCCACAGGAAACAAGAAAATAAGTGGGAGAGATGCAATTCATACATTTGTTAAGCAGAGACAAATAGATTAGTAACCCATGAGACATTTTAGACATAGAGTAGATATATGTGTGCAGAACATAAATCAGAAGGGACGAAAGAACAAGGTAGGCACTAAATATTTGTGAGGCACAGGGGGCACCTGATATCCATGATACAACAACTATACATCAGGCCCCTGAGGGGTTCACTAAATATTCATGGTACACTAAATATACGAGGCATGCAGTATTCATGAGGACCTAAATCAGCCACCCACAAGTGTAATGTGTTCTGCACCCATGTATCCTCTGGCCAGAAAATGAAAAATTAAAATCCCACCTGCTCATTGGGTTATAGCAAGCTTCAGGTTGCCTGTACAACTCTCCTATAAAGTATGTGTGTATATTTGGCTTCAGGCTTCTTTCATCCACAAAGCCCCTTTGCTCAAACTTCATCTCTGGTTCTCCTAACCACACTATCAGCGGGGAAGGCTAATGTGGATGTGAGAAACAGGACACGTGAAGATTGCATAACCCTGGTGTGGTTCAGTCTCCTGGCATCCTATCCTGAGTGTGTTAATATACTGCAGTGTATTAATATATAATTTATACTAATATAATTAATATGTCTCTTCTCTAGTTTCTTACTGTAAATATTGATTTAATAAATCATGTGATTTGAGTAATCTGAGACTTATCTGACTTTCTAGGAGCTCATTCATTATTCCTCTCATGCTTTAGTTTTTTTTTTTTAATAGCCTTATTTAAATATAATTCAGGATCATATAATTCAAACCTATTAAAATGTAAAATTCAATGTTTATTGGTATATTATACTAAGCTTTTTAAAAATTACATATATATAATAAAATTTGTCATTCTAATTGTACAATGTAATGTCATTAATTATTGATATGTTCACATGTCATCCAACTATCTCTATTTTCAAAACTTTTTAATAACCCCTAAAAGAAAATTTATAACGATTAAGCAAGAACTCCCCATTCCTCCTTTCCCCAGTCACTATAACCTTTATTCTACCTGTTTCTATGAATGCACCTGACCTAGATATTTCATGTAAGTGGCAGCACACAAAATTTGTCCTTTTGTATTTGACTTTCACTTAGCATGTTTCCAAGGTTCATCCATGTTGCAGCATGTATCAGAACTTTGTTTCTTTTTATGATCAAATAATGCTCCATTGTATGTATATACCATCTTTTGTTTACTCCTCCATCTGTTGATGGACATTTGGATTGTTTAAACCTTTTGGTTATTGTAAATAATGCAGTGGTGAACACTGGAATACAATTATCTGTTTCAGTCCCTCTTTTCAATTCTTTTGAGTATGTATTTAGGAGTGAAATTACTGGAATACATAGTAATTCTATGTGAAACTGTTAGAGGTTCCACCACCAAACTATTTTCCATAGCACTTGTGCCATTTCACATTCCTACTAGTAAAGTACTAAGGTTCCAATTTCTCAACATTCTGGCCAAAACTTATTTTCATTTAAAAAATTATAGGCATCCTAGAAGATGTGTAGTTGCAACTCACTGCAGTTTTGATTTGCATTTCTCTTTGACTGTGGTTCACAATAAACTGTGGAAAATTCTGAAAGAGATGGGAATACCAGACCACCTGACCTGCCTCTGGAGAAACCTATATGCAGGTCAAGAAGCAACAATTAGAACTGGACATGGAACAACAGACTGGTTCCAAATAGGAAAAGGAGTACGTCAAGGCTGTATATTATCACCCTGCTTATTTAACTTATATGCAGAGTACATCATGAGAAACACTGGGCTGGAAGAAACACAAGCTGGAATCAAGATTGCCAGGAGAAATATCAATAACTTCAGATATGCAGATGACACTACCCTTATGGCAGACAGTGAGTTCAGTTCAGTTCAGTCACTCAGTTGTATCCGACTCTTTGCGACCCCATGAATCACAGCACACCAGGCCTCCCTGTCCATCACCAACTCCCGGAGTTCACTCAGACTCACGTCCATCGATGAACAGACAGTGAAGAGGAACTAAACATGGCAGACAGTGAAGAGGAACTAAAAAGCCTCTTGATGAAAGTGAAAGAGGAGAGTGAAAAAGTTGGTGCATTTTTCTGTTTATTGAAATATATTCAAAAACTATTTACTAAGTACCCACTATATCTGTGGCTTCCAGATATAGTCAGTACTCTGTGGTGCTAGCGGTAAAGAAACTGCCTGCCAATGCAGGAGAGGTAAGAGAAAAGGGTTCTGTCTCTCTGTTGGAAAGATCCCCTGGAGTAGGAAATGGCTACCCACTCCTGTATTCTTGCCTGGAGAATCCCAAGGACAGAGCAGCCTGGCGGGTTACAGTCCATAAGGTCGCACAGAGTCAGACACAACTGAAGCGACTTAGCACTCACATGTACGCAGGCACCCACTATATCCAGCATATGCTAGGTGCTGGGTATACAGTAGAGAACATAATGCAGTTCTTGCTCTCAAGGAGCACTTTCGAAAGTTCTGAGACCTTTTGAGTGAGATGACTTTTTATTATTTTTCTGATGCAATTGAACATATAGCTCTGCTATAGAGATATTATGGTTTCATTACAAAAGGGAACAACAACAAAAAAAGTACCGCACAATTAAAGGTTTAAATTCTCTGGGAAAAGTCTTGACTCAATCCATTTGTTCATTTGTTTTATTTGTTTTTAAAGTCACGCTAATTATTTAAGAGAAGAAGAGAGGCTCTGCTGCTGCTGCTGCTAAGTCGCTTCAGTCATGTCTGACTCTGTGCGACCCCAGAGATGGCAGCCCACCAGGCTCCCCCATCCCTGGGATTCTCTAGGCAGGAATACTGGAGTGGGTTGCCATTTCCTTCTCCAATGCAGGAAAGTGAAAAGTGAAACTCAAGTCGCTCAGTCGTGTCCGACTCTTAGCAACACCATGGACTGCAGCCCTCCAGGCTCCTCCGTCCATGGGATTTTCCAGGCAAGAGTACTGGAGTGGGGTGCCATTGCCTTCTCCAAGAGAGGCTCTAAGCCCATCTAATTTTCTTGACTACTTTTACACATAAATTTTAAATTTCATGTGTTAAAAATAAGTATATTTTAGGATGTGAAGCTGATAATCTTTTAGAAATTCTTCCATGTTTAATCCTTTCTGTTACCCCTCTCACACTCAATGATGTCACTGAGGTGAATAAAAACTGACTCTACAAAAGAAAATTGAAAGGGTGAAAAGGACAAAGATCAATAGAGATATGAATAGAGATAATCATGTTTTAAATCTTATAATTAATTTAACATGTACAGTCCACAAAAAGATGTGGGCAGCAATAGAATCTCCCTGGTTTAAATCAAGAGAATTTGGGGATTAGAAATGACATTTAATAGAATTATTATTATAAGCATATCTTATTATTAAGATGAATGAAATTCACATTTTATCTGAGTTTCTGAACACATACTCAGCAATTACAAGAATGTTTAAATAAATAAATCATTGAAGTCCTCTACTCAAGTTAATCCCCTTTAATTAGGCAAGAGCTTAGTAGAAAAGATTAGTCTTTACAGAGCTATCAGTATTTGAAAACTAAATTCAATTTGACAAATTAAAGAGATTAAATTCAAGGCAAAGCACAGGGTAAGAATCTAGCAATCAGAAGATCTATTTGTGCATCTAATTCCTTGAGTAAACCTGGGCAAAATACTTTAAACCCTAAGCTCTAGATTGATGGGTGGATAGAGGGATGGATAGGTAGAGGAATGTGTGATAAAGCAAGTTAAATAAAATGTTAATTACAGAATATAGATGCTGACAGAATATAGATGCTGAGAATATGGATGTTCACTGTAAAATTCTTTCATCTTTTCTGTATGTATGAAAATTTTAGTAATAAACTATTGCAAATAAGAAAACTCCTCAGTTCCTTATAATTAGTGACAACAGGGTCATAGTCTCACTTTGACCATAAAAGATGGTTGTGTCTATGTGTGTGTGTATTTTACCTGACATGCTAACCAACTTGCAGTACCTGCACTACATTTCCCACATATTCCATTATTTTATCTCTAATTTTGGATGTTGGAATAGAAGAGACAGTGAAGATGGTATGGTATTCCTTCATTATTTTCATTTATGCCCACTCCACTGCAATTAGAGAGCAACCACAAGAACAATCAGAAGCTCCATGTCACGAATTTTATGAAATGATTCCAAGGTTATTGCTGTCAGTCCATCCCACCAGAACAATAGCAGAGTTCACAATCTGTGTGGAATATGGATGAACCATATTTCTTAGGAGAGAGGGGATAATGGAGAAAGAAAAGTTTCCTAAAACAAATACTCCTTAGTATTTAGTTGACAACTTATCCAATTTTATGTTTGTATTATCAAGGGAAACTGGGGTCTTTTCTCAAAAGGGAAATTCTATTACTAATTCTTAATCACTAAAGGAATTAATACTAGGAAGCAGGCTAGCTAGAAAGGTAGAAAACAATTTTAGTGTGAGTTAGGTGAAGAGGGCAAACCATGAGATATAGCCAGGTATGAAAGCTTCTCTGTGAGGCAGAGACTTTTTGGCTATTTCTGCTCACTATTAGTTCCCTAGGTACTAGAACAGAGCCTAGAATGCAGTTATTGTTGTTTAGTTGCTCAGCGGTGTCCGACTCTTCGTGACCCCTTGGACTGTAGCCCGCCAGGCTCCTCTGTCCATGGAATTTCCCAGGCAATACTGGAGTGAGTTGCCATTTTCTTCTCCAGGGGATCTTCCAGACTGAGGGACTGAACCTGCATGTCCTGCATTGCAGGTGGATTCTTTACCACTAGCCACTTGGAAAGCCCTAGCACACAGTAGGTACTCATTAAATACTGAATAAAGGAATTCTCCCCAGTTGACTAGATTGTAAGCCCATTTACAGCATATACCAGAGCTTGCCATTGATTATATTAAAAAGAACCAGGGAGTCTAGCCCGAAACTAAAACACCATAGTTTAAAATTAGAATGTCAGTAGGATGCAGCGTTTCTTATCATTCTTGTAGTACGACTCTTTCTTTTTCTCTTTCTCAGCTTGTTCATTCAGAAATTTTAACAGCTTAACACTTTGCATGAGATGAGGTATGTATTTTGAGAAAGAAGAAAGGGAACTTTTACTTTCAGCTACTAAGAGGACTAATATTTCCTAGTTGCAATTTTAAGACATTTAGGCAGTCATGTGTACATTACAGTTAACTGTTTTCTGTAGAATTTGCCTACCTTTATGTTGCTGTGAATTTTGGATGACTGGAAGAACTTTTATGAATCAGGAAGTATTAATGATTGCTATTCCTGAAAAACCAAAAAAGAACTGATAAATTTGTAAATTTTCACTGCCTGTTTGAGATAGAGCTGGTAATTAATCATCTATTCATTCAGTCAATCAACAGGTACTTAATGAGTGGCTATAATGCTTCAAAAGAATTGATTCCTTTGAATTGTGGTGTTGGAGAAGGCTCCCGAGAGTCCCTTGGACTGCAAGGAGATTAAGCTAGTCCATCCTAAAGGAAATCGGTCCTGAATATTCATTGGAAGGACTGATTCTGAAGCTGAAACTCCAATACTTTGGCCACCTGATGTGAAGAACTGACTCATTGGAAAAGACCCTGATGCTAGGAAAGATTGAAGGAAGGCAGGAGGAGAAGAGGATGACAGAGGATGAGATGGTTGGATGGCATCACCGACTCAATGGACATGAGTTTGAGCAAGTGCTGGGAGTTGGTGATGGACAGGGAAGCCCGGCCTGCTGCAGTCCATGGGGTTGCAAAGAGTCAGACACGACTGAGTTGATAATGCTTCAGGCGCTGAGCTAGGACTTAAGGATATGAAAACAGTGAGAGTGGATCCATCTCCTACAGGAGCTCACAGCCTAGTTGGAGAGAGAGAGATGAGGATATAAATCAACAGAGTGTAGTGTAATAGAAAAGTACTACAAAAAAGCAATAGAGAAATGGGGAACTTGACTAGTTTTCTAGTGTAACTGACTAAACAACATTAACTAATAACAGAATCATTTTAAACAATAATAGAATCATTTTTATATCAGAAGAGTTTTAAAAACCTATGAACCAACTATAGTATTTCACTTAAAAAAATAAACTAATTTTACATTACTATTTTGTTAGTGTGTTGGTACACATGGTCTTTAAAAACAAAACATGAAAAATGTGAAAAATGAATTATTATACAGGAGTACAAGCTTTAATAAATAGCATAATTTTTATACAATTTTGAGATAGAATTCACATACCATAAAGTTCACCTTTTAAAGTGTATATTTCAGTGTTTTTTTTGGTATATTCAATGAATTTATAGCCATTATAACTATGTAATTCCAAAATAACTTTACCCTGAAAGAAACCCCATTCTCATTAGCAGTCACTCCCCATTTTTTTAAAAACTCCTCCCAGCCCTAAGCAACTACTAATCTACTTTGCTTACTCAGGACATTCCATATCAGTAAAATCATATATATGGTATTTTGTGTGTGGCTTCCTTCATTTGGCACAATGTTTTCAAGATCTATCCATGTCTAGAATGTATCAGTAGTTTATTCATTTTCATGGCTAAATGAAATTCATATATATACACACACACACATATATATATGATGGTGAACATCTTCAGTTCAGTTCAGTTCATTTGCTCAGTCGTGTCTGACTCTTTGCAACCCCATGAATCACAGCACGCCAGGCTTCTCTGTCCATCACCAACTCCCGGAGTTCACTCAAACTCATGTCCATCGAGTCAGTGATGTCATTCAGCCATCTCATCCTCTGTTGTCCCCTTCTCCTGCCCCCAATCCCTCCCAGCATCAGAGTCTTTTCCAATGAGTCAACTCTTTGCATGAGGTGGCCAAAGTATTGGAGTTTCAGCCTCAGCATCAATCCTTCCAATGAACACCCAGGACTCATCTCCTTTAGAATGGACTGGCTGGATCCCCCTGCAGTCCAAGGGACTCTTAATAGTCTTCTCCAACACCACAGTTCAAAAGCATCAATTCTTCGGCACTCAGCTTTCTTCACAGTCCACCTCTCACATCCATACATGACCACTGGAAAAACCATGACCTTGACTAGATGGACCTTTGTTGGCAAAGTAATGTCTCTGCTTTTTAATATGCTGTCTAGGTTGGTCATAACTTTCCTGCCAAAAGTAAGCATCTTTTAATTTCATGGCAGAAATCGCCATCTGCAGTGATTTTGGAGCCCACAAAAATAAAGTCTGACACTGTTTCCACTGTTTCCCCATCTATTTGCCATGAAATGATGGGACCAGATGCCATGATCTTCGTTTTCTGAATGTTGAACTTTAAGCCAACTTTTTCACTCTCCTCTTTCACTTTCATCAAGAGGCTTTTTAGCTCCTCTTCACTTTCTGCCATAAGGGTGGTGTCATCTCCATATCTGAGGTTATTGATATTTCTTCTGGCAATCTTGATTCCAGCTTGTGTTTCTTCCAGCCCAGCGTTTCTAATGATGTACTCTGCAAAGAAGTTAAATAAACAGGGTGACAATATATAGCCTTGACATACTCTGTTTCCTCTTTGCAACCAGTCTGTTGTTCCATGTCCAGTTCTAACTGTTGCTTCCTGACCTGCATATAGGTTTCTCCAGAGGCAGGTCAGGTGGTCTGGTATTCCCATCTTGTGATCCACACAGTCAAAGGCTTTGGCATAGTCAATAAAGCAGAAATAGATGTTTTTCTGGAACTCTTTTGCTTTTTTGATGATCCAGTGGATGTTGGTAATTTGATCTCTGGTTCCTCTGCCTTTTCTAAAACCAGGTTGAACATCTGGAAGCTTGCGGTTCACGTATTGCTGAAGCCTGGCTTGGAGAATTTTAAGCATTACTTTACTAGCGTGTGAGATGAATGCAATTGTGCAGTAGTTTGAGCATTCTTTTGCATTGCCTTTCTTTGGGATTGGAATGAAAACTGACCTCTTCCAGTGAGCATCTTAGTAGTTGTTTATTGGTCATTTGTATGTCTTCTATAGAGAAATGTCTATTTATAACCTTTGGTGGTTTTTAATTGGATTATTGTTCTTTTATTATAGAGTTATAAGAGTTCCTTATCTATTCTAAGTACCTTATTATATATGAAATTTGGAAATGTTTTCTCCCGTTCTGTGGGTTGTCTTTTCACTTTCTTGATGGCATCATTTGCAGCACAAAAGTTTTAAATTTTGGTATAGTCTAATTTATCTTTTCCTTTTGTCACTTGTGCTTTTTTAGTGTCATATTTAAGAAATCACTGTTTTAATCCAAAGAACAGCACAATTTTTAAACAACAGGTCAAATATAATTGAGTACTCAAAACAAAGGTATCTTCACAACTACCTATGGTTGTTGGCTGCCTTGCTATCTTTAGATCATATTTATTTAACACTTTTATCTTTTTCAAAGTACTTCTTACCTGGAGACTCAACATAGCATTTAATCCAACAAATTATCACAGGGGCTAATATCAGGCCCTCTCATCCCCATGATTCAAGGATGATTAAAATAGTGTCTCTGAGAAAGACACTGAATACTTACCTACAGTATCTTGTGTATAAGTATTATGAAGAGGCAGTATACATGATGCTATCAGAACACTGATGAAGTAATTCTACTTGGCGTGGTATTGGGAGTCAGGGAAAGTTCACAAAAAGAGTTTAGCCAACTCAATAAATACTTATTGACTATCAATTCTATAGTAGATATTGTGCTAGGTTCCAGAATGTAGCAGTGAATAATTCTGATATGGTTGTAGCTTTCAAGGAGCTGACAGTCTAGAGCAGATGTGGCCTGTGAATGACCTGTAAACTAAGAATAACTTTTACAGTTTTAAAGAGTTATAGCACAAACAAAGAAGGATATAATAGCAAGAAAAATAAAACAGATATGCCCAGATGGTCTAAAATATTTACTATCTGGTCATTTATAGAAAAACTTTCCTGTCCCTTGGTCTTGAGCAGTGGTTCTCAAATTTGGCTACATATTGGAGTCACTTGGGAAGCTTTAAAAAATTACATAGATGCATGAGTCCCAAGCTGAGATTCTTACCTAACTAGTCAGTTGAATGGTCAGAGCCACAGGAATTTTTAAAAGCTTCCAAGTGGATTCTAGCATAGAGGTGATGTTGAGAAAAACTGTTCTAGAGCAGTGCTGTCAACAGAGTTTTCTGCAATGATCAAGATGTTATATAGAGTCAGTCCTCCCTATTCATGGATGCAGAAACTGTGGGTAGGGAAGACTGATAGTACTATGCCATTTTATAAAAGGGACTTGAGTATCCACAGATTTTGGTATCCATGGGGGTACTGGACCAATCTCTTGTAAATACTAGCCACAGCTGTACTATTCTGTCCAACATTGTAGCCAGTGGTGACATGGATACTAAGCACTTGAAATCTGGCTACAGTTGTTGACCTAGGAACTGAATTTTTAATTTTATTTAATATTAATTAATTTGAATCTAAAATAGCCACATGTGGCTATTGATCACTATATTGGCTATGGCAGCCGTAGAAGGAAGGCTGATATGAAACAAAGATCAAATGATAGCCATGGAGAGGTTATATGTTCTGTTCTAATTGTTTTACATATGACAACTTCTTTAATCCCCACAACAACTCCCTGGGCTAAGTATGATTATCTTCTCCATTATCCAAATGAAGAAACTAAGAAACAGAGAGGTTTAACTGAGAGTTTAAATAATTTGCTCAAGGTCTAATTGTTACTAAGTGGTAGAATTAACATTAGAACCCAAGTTATTTGGCTCTAAAACACATGCTCTTAATAATTCACAAAACCCATCAATTAGTTAAATAATATGTACACAAACATAGGAACCTGGAATGTTAGATCCATGAATCAAGGCAAATTGGAAGTGGTCAAACAGGAGATAACAAAAGTGAACGTCAACATTCTAGGAATCAGCGAATTAAGGTGGACTGGAATGTGTAAATTTAACTCAGATAACCATTATATCTACAGCTGTGGGCAGGAATCCCTTAGAAGAAATGGAGTAGCCATCATGGTCAACAAAAGAGTCCGAAATGCAGTAGTTGGATGCAATCTCAAAAATGACAGAATGATCTCTGTTCATTTCCAAGGCAAACAATTCAATATCACAGTAATCCAAGTCTATGCCCCAACCAGTAACACTGAAGAAGCTCAAGTTGAACAGTTCTATGAAGACTTACAAAACCTTCTAGAACTAACACCCAATAAAGATGTCCTTTTCATTATAGGGGACTGAAATGCAAAAGTAGGAAGTCAAGAAACACCTGGAGTAACAGGCAAATTTGGCCTTGGAGTACAGAGTGAAGCAGGGCAAAGGCTAATAGAGTTCTGCCAAGAGAATGCACTGGTCATAGTAAACACCCTCTTCCAACAACACAAGAAAAGACTCTACACATGGACATCACCAGATGGTCAACACCGAAATCAGATTGGTTATATTCTTTGCAGCCAAAGATGGAGAATCTCTATACATTGAGCAAAAACAAGACTGGGAGTTGACTGTGGCTCAGATCACGAACTCCTTATTGCCAAATTCAGACTGAAACTGAAGAAAGTGGAGAAAACCACTAGACCATTCAGGTATGACCTAAATCAAATCCCTTATGATTATACAGTGGAAGTGAGAAATAGATTTAAGGGACTAGATCTGATAGACAGAGTGCCTGATGAACTATGGACAGAGGTTTGTGACACTGTACAGGAGACAGGGATCAAGATTATCCCCAAGAAAAAGAAATGCAAAAAAGCAAAATGGCTGTCTGGGGAGCCCTTACAAATAGCTGTGAAAAGAAGGGAAGTGAAAAGCCAAGGAGAAAAGGAAAGATAAACCCATTTGAATTCAGTGTTCCAAAAAATAGCAAGGAGAGAGGAGAAAGCATTCCTCAGTGATCAATGCAAAGAAACAGAGGGAAACAATAGAATGGGAAAGACTAGAGATCTCTTCAAGAAAATTAGAGATACAAAGGGAACATTTCATGCAAAGATGGGCTCAATAAAGGAGAGAAATGGTAGGAACCTAACAGAAGCAGAAGATATTAAGAAGAAGTGGCAAGAATACACAGAAAAACTGTACAGAAAAGATATTCATGACCTAGATAATCACAACGGTGTGATCACTCACCTAGAGCCAGATATCCTGGAATGTGAAGTCAAGTGGGCCTTAGAAAGCATCACTATGAACAAAGCTAGTGGAGGTGATGGAATTCCAGTTGAGCTATTTCAAATCCTGAAAGATGATGCTGTGAAAGTGCTGCACTCAATATGCCAGCAAATTTGTAAAACTCAGCAGTGACCACAGGACTGGAAAAGATCAGTTTTCATTCCAATCCCAAAGAAAGGCAATGCCAAAGAATGTTCAAACTGCTTCTCAATTGCACTCATCTCACAGCAGCACACGCTAGTAAAGCAATGCTCAAAATTCTCCAAGCCAGGCTTCAGCAATACATGAACTTTGAACTTCCAGATGTTCAAGCTGGATTTAGAAAAGGCAGAGGAACCAGAGATCAAATTGCCAACATCCGATGGATCATCAAAAAAGCAAGAGAGTTCCAGAAAAACATCTATTTCTGCTTTATTGACTATGCCAAAGCCTTTGACTGTGTGGATCACAATAAACTGTGGACAATTCTGAAAGAGATGGGAATACCAGACCATCTGACCTGCCTCTGGAGAAATCTGTATGCAGATCAGGAAGCAACAGTTATAACTGGATATGGAACAACAGATTGGTTCCAAATAGGAAAAGGAGTACGTCAAGGCTGTATATTGTCACCCTGCTTATTTAACTTCTATGCAGAGTACATCATGTGAAATGCTGGGCTGCAAGAAGCACAGGAGTCAAGATTGCTGGGAGAAATATCAATAACCTCAGATATGGAGATGACACCACCCTTATGGCAGAAAGTGAAGAAATAAAGAGCCTCTTGATGAAAGTGAAAGAGAAGAGTGAAAAAGTTGGCTTAAAGTTCAACATTCAGAAAACTAAGATCATGGCATCCAGTCCCATCACTTCATGGCAAATAGATGGGGAAACAGTGGAAACAGTGTCTGACTTTATTTTTATGGGCTCCAAAATCACTGAAGATGGTGAAGTGCAGCCATGAAATCAAAAGACACTTGCTCCTTGGAAAAAGAGCAGTGACAAACCTAGACAGCATATTAAGAAACAGGGACATTATTTTGCTGACAAAGGTCCCTCTAGTCAAAGCTACGGTTTTTCCAGTAGTCATATATGGATGTGACAGCTGGACCATAAAGAAAGCTGAGCACCAAAGAATTGATGCTTTTGAACTGTGGTGTTGGAGAAGACTCTTGACAGTCCCTTGGACTGCAAGGAGATCCAACCCGTCCCTCTGTCTGACTCTTTGCGACCCCATGGACTGTAGCCTACCAGGCTCCTCCCTCCATGGGATTCTCCAGGCAAGAGTACTGGAGTGGGTTGCCATTTCCTTCTTCAGGAGATCTTCCCAACCCAGGGATCGAACCCTCGTCTCCCGCATTCCAGGCAGATGCTTAAACCTCTGAGCCACCAGGGAAGCCCAAAGGAAATCAGTCCTGAATATTCATTGGAAGGACTGATGCTGAAGCTGAAACTCCCATACTTTGGCCACCTGATGTGAAGAATTGACTCATTGAAAAAGACCCTGATGCTGGGAAAGATTGAGGGCAGGAGGAGAAGTGGACAACAGTGGATGGAATGATTGGATGGCATCACTGACTCAATGGACATGGATTTGGGTGAACTCCGGGAGTTGGTGATGGACAGGGAGGCCTGTCATGCTGCAGTTCATGGGGTCGCAGAGTCGGACACGAGTGAGCGACTGAACTGATACTGATGTGCACAAAGCATAACCTTCACAGCTGAAGGTAGCATGTCTAAGACCTACAGTGGACATTGTTAAATTTATCCACTGGCTTTGACATAATGAAAGGGAAACTAAAGAGAGGTAGCTTTTTCAAATTACTGTAATTTATTATGGAATTACTCAACATAATAAAAGAATTTCAAATACAAATTCTAATCTAAATCAATCTTCCAATTAAAATACACTACAATCAGGAATATATTTTAGTAGTAGAGGAAGAAGAGCACAGTATCTTAGCCTTTACAGGGTGCCTGCAATGGTCCATTAGTTGCTTTGCAGGTATGGATGTGCTCTCCATTTCCAGTGGTTAATTAGGTCATCAGCTTGGAGAGGCACTTTACAAAGGCTCTTTTCAAAGAAAGTTCAAGTGTCTGCAGACAGACTATTATGAAAGGCATGAAATAAATACTGGAGAGGATGTGAAGAAAAAAAATCGGGAAAGAAGAAATCTACCCTTGTGGATTCTTCTGGTTCTTCTAGGAATTAAGTTTACATGAGACAGGGGAAAAGTTTAATAACAAGAATACATGGGAGAGACACAGGAAAACAGTAGCATTTACCAGAGGGAAAGGGGGAGGGCAAAATGAATAAAGGGCGTCAGCTGTATGGTGATGGATGGAAACTAAACTTTTGGTGTTGAGCATGCTACAGTGTACACAGAAGTTGAAATATAATGTAAAATGTATACCTGAAATTTATATAATGTTACCTCAAAAACAAAAAAAAAGCCTGAAACTGAGCAGGACCCTGTGAGGCTCCTAGTTTTGGAAGCCTTTCTAGGTTCCCTGTTCCGTGTAGGGAACAGACTCCAGCTCCCATGACCTTCTGCTGCTGCTAAGTCGCTTCAGTCGTGTTCAACTCTGTGCAACCCCATAGACAGCAGCCCACCAGGCTCCCCCACCCCTGGGATTCTCCAGGCAAGAACACTGTAGTGGGTTACTGTTTCCTTCTCCAATGTATGAAAGTGAAAAGTGAAAGTGAAGTCACTCAGTCGTGTTCGACTCTTAGCGACCCCATGGACTGCAGCCTACCAGGCTCCTCCAGACCCATGGGATTTTCCAGGCAAGAGTACTGGAGTGAGGTGCCATTGCCTTCTCTGACCATGACCTTCACTGAGTCTCAAAGGGTAGATTCAGTTCAGTTCAGTCGCTCAGTCGTGTCTGACCCTTTGCAACCCCATGAATTGCAACATGCCAGGCCTCCCTGTCCATCACGAGCTCCCGGAGTTCACTCATGTCCATCGAGTCAGTGATGCCATCCAGCCATCTCATTCTCTGTCGTCCCCTTCTCCTCCTGCCCCCAGTCCCTCTTAGCATCAGGGTCTTTTCCAATGAGTCAACTCTTCACATGAGGTGGCCAAAGTATTGGAGTTGCAGCTTCAGCATCAGTCCTTCCAATGAACACCCAGGACTGATCTCCTTTAGGATGGACTGGTTGGATCTCCTTGCAATCCAAGGGACTCTCAAGAGTCTTCTCCAACACCACAGTTCAAAAGCATCAATTCTTCAGTGCTTCTCTTTCTTTATAGTCCAACTCTCATATCCATACATGACCACTGGAAAAACCATAGCCTTGACTAGACAGACCTTAGTCAGCAAAGTAATGTCTCTGCTTCTTAATATGCTGTCTAGGTTGGTCATAACTTTCCTTCCAAGGAGTAAGCATCTTTCAGTTTCATGGCTGAAATCACCATCTGAAGTGATTTTGGAGCCCCCCAAAATAAAGTCAGACACTGTTTCCACTGTTTCTCCATCTAATTCCCATGAAGTGATGGGACCGGATGCCATGATCTTCGTTTTCTGAATGTTGAACTTTAAGCCAACTTTTTCACTCTCCTCTTTCACTTTCATCAAGAGGCTTTTTAATTCCTCTTCACTTTCTGTCAAAAGGTTGGTTTCATCTGCAAATCTGAGGTTATTGATATTTCTCCCAGCAATCTTGACTCCAGCTTGTGCTTCATCCAACCCAGTGTTTCTCATGATGTACTCTGCATAGAAGTTAAATAAGCAGGGTGACAATATACAGCCTTGAAGTACTCCTTTTCCTATTTGGAACCAGTCTGATTTTCCATGTCCAGTTCTAACTGTTGCTTCCTGACCTGCATATAGGTTTCTCCAGAGGCAGGTCAGATGGTCTGGTATTCCCATCTCTTTCAGAATTGTCCACAGTTTATTGTGATCCACACAGTCAAAGGCTTTGGCATAGTCAATAAAGCAGAAGTAGATGTTTTTCTGAAACTCTCTTGCTTTTTTGATGATCCAGTGGATGTTGGCAATTTGATCTCTGGTTCCTCTGCCCTTTCTAAAACCAGCTTGAACATCTGGAATTTCATGGTTCAAATAGCTGCTAATGAGGGAAGGGAGAGGATGCAGACAAAAGGGAGGATCAGCCAAGAAACAATATTGCAGCCTTGGGCAGGGTCTTGGTTCCACCTCACAGGAAACACATAAAATCTTTGAGCTCTGTACAGAACTAAAACCTAACAAATGGAAGATGCCAGTATTCTCATTCCAGAGAAGAACATTTGAGGCCAGATCAAAGGAACCAGAAGAGCTCATCAAGCAATTACCCAAGACCAGATTAAAGGAGATTAAACTGAACTGAGTTTAAAGGAGGGCAAGTCCTGCACACACCCTAATCTTATTAGTAACCCCACCCTTGAACCACTGTATAAAGTTCAGTTCAGTTCAGTTGCTCAGTTGTGTCCAACTCTTTGCAACCCAATGGAGTGCAGCACGCCAGGCTTCCCTGTCTATCACCAACTCCCAGAGCTTGCTCAAACTCAAGTCTATCAAGTCAGTGATGTCATCCAAGCATCTCATCCTCTGTCATCCCCTTCTCCTATTGCCTTCAATCAGGGTCAGCATCAGGGTCTTTTCAAATGAGTAAGCTCTTTGCATCAGGTGGCCAAAGTATTGGAGTTTCAGCTTTAACATCAGTCCTTCCAATGAACACCCAGGACTGATCTCCTTTAGGATGGACTGGTTGGATCTCCTTGCAGTCCAAGGGACTCTCAAGAGTCTTCTCCAACACCACAGTTCAAAAGCATCAACTCTTCAGCACTCAGCTTTCTTTATGGTCCAACTCTCACATCTGGACATGATGACTGGAAAAACCATAGCTTTGACTATACAGACCTTTGTTGGCAAAGTAATGTCTCTGCTTTTAATACACTGTCTAGGTTTGTATAGCTTTCCATCCAAGGAGCAAGTGTCTTTTAATTTCATGGCCGCAATTTAATTTTTGGCTGCAATCACTGCAGTGATTTTGGAGCCTAAGAAAATAAAGTCTGTTACTGCTTCAACTTTTTCCCCTTCTATTTGCCATGAAGTGATGGGACTAGATGCCATGATCTTAGTTTTTTGAGTTAAAAAAACAAAACTAGAATAAACCACAGTCCAAAATATGTGTGAGTTTTAAGCCAGGTTTTTCACCCTCATCAATAGGCTCTTTACTTCCTCTTCATTTCTGTCACAAAAGTGGTATTATCTGCATATCTGAAGTTGTTGATATTTCTCCCAGCAATCTTGATCCCAGCTTGTGACTTATCCAGCCCGACATTTCGCATGATGTATTCTGCATACAAGTTAAATAAACTTCTGGCTATAGGTTTTACAAATAGGCAAATTAGGAAACCCTAATATTGATCCTGATTATATATAGTGAGAATTTCTAGGATATGGAGGCAGCTCTTGTGTTGATACTGATCAGACATTATGACCATATCTAAGACTCAGAATCATAATCATAATACTCTTCTCTTCTCTCTGTCTCTGTCTCTCTCTCTCACACACACATTATAATTACCAAGGGAGTATAGGGTTGAGAGAAGTAGGTAGTTGATATATATGAAATTAAAAATGTGGTAGTTCCAGCATGTAGTTTTTTAGATTGTGAATCATACCCACTATAGTTAAAAAAAACAAAACTAGAATCAACCACAGTCCAAAATATGTCTGAAGACCACTGTGTAAACAAGAGTGGTTTAGAGACCTTCAAGACCAGCATCAGTGATACAAAAAGCAAGAAGGAGGTTTTGGGAATTTCAACATAATTAATAAAGAGCTGTATTCAGAGCATTTTGGATAAATGTGCCTCTGGGGGTCAGTGCTTACACAATGCTTTAGTGTGGGTAAAACTTTTGCTGCTATCTTTTGCTCAGAGCAAGTGTAGTCAGCTGCCACACCTAAAAGATAAACTACTGGCACACTCCATCCAGAGCATATTATGATTCTTCCCATAATTATCAAAGGCAGGGTTTGCTTTACAAAACAACATCTATAGATGAGCTGCTAAGGGATCTCAAAAACAAAGATAAGGACACAAGCAAAAAACACGGATTAATATTTAAACAACAGTTATCATGTAAAAAAACAAAATTAATAAACAGAAAAGTTAACATGGAAGTAATAGAATAAATAATAGCAAGTTAAAAATATTTTAAAATAACTATAACTAATATTCTCAGAAGAAAAAGAAAAGTTATCAAACCCATAAACAAGGAAAATGCTGGCATAAAACAAAACAAATGATAAGTCCTGGAAACTACATGAATAAAAGGGAATAAAAATAAGGAATGCCATGGATATCTGTAGTAGCATTATGCAACAGAAGAAAAGAAAAAAATGTGTGTTAATACACTAAACCAAAAGATTCTCACAAAAAAGTACAAAATGAAAAAGAAATAGAAATTTTGATAAAGCAATAATAGACATGGAGACTATATCCAGAAGTTCAACATCCATGTAGCAGGAATCCTATAAGAACAGAAAGGATAGAGAAGAGCAAGTAAATAAATCAATAATAGAAGATAATTCCTCCCAAGTGATAAAGATACTAGTCTTCAGATGGAGAGAGAAGTGCTAAACCAGGTAAACAAAGAAGACATATATAAAATGCATTGGAGTGACATTTCTGAACACAAAGAATTTTAAAAAGGATTAAAAAAAATCCCAAAAGTTTACATAAAGAAGAAAATAGCAAAACAAACAAACAAACAAACAAAAAACCCAGTATGTTCAGTTCAGTTCAGTTGTTGTGGAAACCAAAACTCGAGAAACCAAGCACCATACTCGGAGAGTTGGAGAATTCAGGTTTATTATGCCGGCGGGCCCAGAGGAGTTAACACTCCAAGCTCTGAGCCCTGAACAAAGGGATTACAGAGTTTTTATAGACAGACTATAGTGGACAACACTAGCTGTTAATAGGCTGGTTTAAACTAAGGGGTTTCTCATGCGAGGGAACATCAGTCAAGATGTCAGCCTGGACAAGCATGATTAAGCAGGTTTGCAGGGGCTGGGCGATTGCAAACAGCAGGACAAGGGTTAGTGAGATAAACTCCAGTTCTGAGTATTGCAAGCCCCCACTTTCTGAGATTACATGACCTGCATGACCTACGTGATCTAGACTTAGCAAGGGGCAAGCTGAGTTAAAGAGGCAGAAGAAGAAGGAGGTTATGTAAAATTTTAACTTTTCCTCTTCATAGTTACTCAGTCATGTCTGACTCTTTGCAAACCTGTGGACTGTAGCACGCCAGGCCTCCCTGTCCATCACCAAGTCCTGGAGTTTACTCAAATACATGTCCATTGAGTCAATGATGTCATCCAACCATCTCATCCTCTGTCGTCCCCGTTTCCTCCCACCTTCAATCTTTCCCAGTATCAGGGTCTTTTCAAGTGAGTCAGCTCTTCACAACAGGTGGCCAAAGTACTGTAGTTTTCAGCTTCAACATCAATCCTTCCAATGAACACCCAGGACTGATTTCCTTTAGGATGTACTGGTTGGATCTCCTTGCAGTCCAAGGAACTTTCAAGAGTCTTCAACACCACAGTTCAAAAGCATCAATTCTTCAGAGCTCAGCTTTTTTTATAGTCGAACCATCACATCCATACTTGACTACTGCAAAAACCATAGCTTTGACTAGATGGGCCTTTGTTGGCAAAGTAGTGTCTCTGCTTTTTAATATGCTGTCTAGGTTGGTCATAACTTTTCTTCCAAGGAGTAAGCATCTTTTAATTTCATGGCTGCAGTCACCATCTGCAGTGAATTTGGAGCCCCCCTCCCCCAAATAAAGTCTGTCACTGTTTCCACTGTTTCTCCATCTATTTGCCATGAAGTGATGGCACTGGATAAGATGATCTTAATTTTTTGAATGTTGAGTTGTAAGCCAACTTTTTCATTTTCCTCTTTCACTTTCATCAAGAGGTTCCTTAGTTCCTCTTTGCTTTCTGCCATAAGGGTGGTGTCATCTGCATATCTGAGGTTATTGATATTTCTCTTGGCAATCTTGATTCCAGCTTATGCTTCATCCAGAGCAGCATTTCTCATGATGTACTCCACATATAAGTTAAATAAGCAGGGTGACAATATGCAGCCTTGACATACTCCTTTCCATATTTGGAACCATTCTATATTTAGTTTTAAGCATAGACTCTTGAGAGTCCCTTGGACTGCAAGGAGATCCAACCAGTCCATTCTGAAGGAGATCAACCCTGGGATTTCTTTGGAAGGAATGATGCTAAAGCTGAAACTCCAGTACTTTGGCCACCTCATGAGAAGAGTTGACTCATTGGAAAAGACCCTGATGCTGGGAGGGATTGGGGGCAGGAGGAGAAGGGGACAACCGAGGATGAGATGGCTGGATGGCATCATGGACTCGACGGACGTGAGTCTGAGTAAACTCCGGGAGATGGTGATGAACAGGGATGCCTGGCATGCTGCGATTCATGGGGTCGCAAAGAGTCAGACATGACTGAGCGACTAAACTGATTGAACTGAACTGATAAACCCAGTGAAGTTTACACTTAAAGGTAAATAACAGTGGATACATAAGGTCAAAATAATTTTTATGATTATTTAGAACTAAAATTTTTGGAGATATAAAATTGAGATACAAAGGAAAGTAATTGTAAAGTTGCAAAGTTATTGTCTAAAATAAAGGAATATACAGATTCTAATGAAATTTAGATTTTGATTTTTATAAAAGGATTATAAATGTCTGTATTGAGAACCAACCAGATACACAGAAAGAGCATATTCACCTTTGAAAATACAAGAAGAATAATAAAAGAACAGATCAAATCATCAACACAGGTAAAAGGAAGCAAAGAAAAATGACAAATAGAAAACATAAAACATGATAGCAGCACTAAGGAAAAAATGTACTAGTAATTACAATAAATATTAACAGTTTATTTTACTCTAATAATAGAAGTCCCTGTGAATGAAAAAATTTTATACTTTTAATTTTGAAATAATTTTAATATTACAAAATGTTTCAAAACTAGTTAAATAATTCTCTTATAGATTTACCAAATGTTAACATTTGAAACACTTTGGTTTTTCTGTCTCTAAGTTTTCCCTGAAATGTTTCAGAGTAAGTTGCAGACAGGATGATCTTGCACAATTTTACAAAGGACCATCTTACTGGAACAAATGGTGAATATCGAATAAAGTGTACATTGAGATAATAATATATCATTGATTGATAATTATACTGTGGTTACATAAAAGCATCCTGTCTGCAACTATTCTTCCCCATGATTTTTTGGAGAACTTCTTTACTTTCAAATACCACAAGATGTTCCAGAATCATTTTATATTTTTACCTTCCCTAGAACTGGAATCAGTATCTTCTTTAAGGAGTCCTTGTTCTTTTATTGTAGAATCATGTTTAGAAATCAAGATCTGGGCACTGGGTGTGCTCATTAGTACTAGAGTTATGTGTATTTCTATTAACTCTCAGTGGACAAAGCTGAGATATATATGTATGTATTCATATACACATACATACATCCATATTTCTGTATCTATCAATCTATCTTTCAAAAACCATGAAATAACACTGATGATACCTCTAATTCAAACCCAATACCATAGGGTTTGTCATAGGCTTCCCTCTTTCCTTTTTTTAAAAAAAATTATTTATTTAATTGGAGGCTAATTATTTTACAATATTGTAGTGGGTTTTGCCATACATTGACATGAATCAGCCATGAGTGTACATGTTTTCCCTTCCTAAACCCCCCCTCCCACCTCCCTCTCCATCCCATCCCTCAGGGTCATTCCAGCACACCAGCCCTGAGCACCTTGTCTCATGCATCGAACCTGGACTAGTGATCTGTTCCACATATAATACACGTTTCAATGTTATTCTCTCAAATCTTCCCACCGTCGCCTTCTCCCACAGAGTCCAAAAGATTGTTCTATACATCTGTGTCTCTTTTGCTGTCTCACATATAGGGTCATTGTTACCATCTTTCTAAATTCCATACATATGTGTTAGTATACTGTATCGGTATTTTTCATTCTGACTTACTTCACTCTGTATAACAGGCTCCAGTTTCATCCACCTCATTAGAACTGATTCACATGTATTCTTTTTAATGGCTGAGTAATATTCCATTGTGTATATGTACCACAGCTTTCTTATCCATTCATCTTCTGATGGACATCTAGGTTGCTTCCATGTCCTGGCTATTATAAACAGTGCTGCGATGAACATTGGGGTACATGTGTCTCTTTCAATTCTGATTTCCTCAGTGTGTATGCCCAGCAGTGGGATTGCTGGGTCATATGGCAGTTCTATTTCCAGTTTTTTTAAGGAATCTCCACACTGTTCTCCATAGTGGCTGTACTAGTTTGCATTCCCACCAACAGTGTAAGAGGGTTCCCTTTTCTCCACACCCTCTCCAGCATTTATTGTTTGTAGACTTTTTGATAGCAGCCATTCTGACTGGTGTGAAATGGTACCTCATTGTGGTTTTGATTTGCATTTCTCTGACAATGAGTGATGTTCAGCATCTTTTCATGTGTCAGCCATCTGTATGTCTTCTTTGGGGAAATGTCTGTTTAGTTCTTTGGCACATTTCTTGACTGGTTCATTTATTTTTCTGGAATTGAGCTGCAAGAGTTGCTTGTATATTTTTGAGGTTAATTCTTTGTCAGTTGCTTCATTTACTATTATTTTCTCCCATTCTGAAGGCTGTGTTTTCACCTTGCTTATAGTTTCCTTCATTGTGCAAAAGCTTTTAAGTTTAATTAGGTCCCACTTGTTTATTTTTGCTTTTATTTCCATTACTCTGGGAGGTGGGTCATAGATGATCTTGCTGTGATTTATGTCAGAGAGTGTTTTGTCTATGTTTTCCTCTAGGAGTTTTATAGTTTCTGGTCTTACATTTAGATATTTAATCCCTTTTGAGTTTATTTTTGTGTGTAGTATTAGAAAGTGTTCTGGTTTCATTCTTTTACATGTGGTTGGCCAGTTCTCCCAGCACCACTTGTTAAAGAGATTGTCTTTTCTCCTTTGCATATTCTTGCCTCCTTTGTCAAAGACAAGGTGTCCATAGGTGAGTGGATTTGTCTTTGGGCTTTCCAACTTCATTAATTTGATTAATATGTATCTTGGGGTGTTTTGCCTTGGGTTTATCCTGTCTGGGACTCTCTGGGTTTCTTGGACTTGGGTGGCTATTTCCTTCCCCATTTTAGGGAAGTTTTCAACTATTATCTCCTCAATTATTTTCTCATGGCCTTTCTTTTGGAGGGGGAGAGGGCAATCAAGCCAGTAATCACACTACTAAGTAAAAATGGGTACTGAAGATTGGATTCTTAAAGGTACAAAATTGATAACAAATATCAAGGCTGAGCGCCGAAGAATTGATGCTTTTGAACTGTGGTGTTGGAGAAGACTCTTGAGAGTCCCTGGGACTGCAAGGAGATCCAACCAGTCCATTCTGAAGGAGATCAGCCCTGGGATTTCTTTGGAAGGAATGATGCTAAAGCTGAAACTCCAGTACTTTGGCCACCTCATGAGAAGAGTTGACTCATTGGAAAAGACTCTGATGCTGGGAGGGATTGGGGGCAGGAGGAGAAGGGGACGACAGAGGATGAGATGGCTGGATAGCATCACTGACTCAATGGACGTGAGTCTGAGTGAACTCCGGGAGATGGTGATGGACAGGGAGGCCTGGTGTGCTGCGATTCATGGGGTTGCAAAGAGTCGGACATGACTGAGCGACTGAACTGAACTGAACTGATCAAAAAGCAAAGATTAAAAATCTAGAGTAGAGGTTAGACTCTCAAAACTACAATATTTAAAAAAAAAGCAAAACAAAATCACAAAGATTATAAAAAATATATATGAAGTTTGCCTTAAAAATAGGGTCTTTTTTTGCAAGGTAATAGTAGGTTATACAAATGAAAATTAAAGGAGTAATAGAGGACTTAAATTTTTAAAAAATAAAAAATAAAGTAAATTTTAAAAAATAAAAAATAAGTAAATTTTAAAAAATGTTAATAGTAAAAATATATCTAGGAATTTCTCTGGAGCTTCTGTGGGCAGTGTGGGGTCAGTTCAGTTTCAGATCGTTCCTTGTTCCAGCTTATACTTCTCAAGATCCATAGGCCTCTTCCAATGTAGTTGGTGCTAACTACAGGGTTTTAATCTGTTGCACCTGTCACTTCCAAAGTGGTTCCCTCTTCATTTTGACTTCTTCTGCTTGCAAGTCTCTTCAGTGTCTAATTTCCGCCCTGACACAAGGGGGCAAAGGTGGTCACTTACTTAGGCTCACTTGTTCTGTCATGCTGCGGGGAGGGAGGAACACTGCAAACAAATATCACTGGCGTGTGTGGGGAGTGCTCACAGTGTCTAGGCCACACTGGGTTTGCCCCCACTCACAGCTTGTGTGCTTTCCCAGTCTACACTTCTTAGGCTCCAGGTTGCTCTGCAGGGGGTCTGTCTAAAGCGGGGACCTGGGTTGCGTGCACTTTCCAGGTCTAAGCTGCTCCACAAAGGTGCATACTCAGTTGGGCCTGCATTTGTGCCCTTCGCAGGTCCGAGCAGCTCAGGTGACCAGCTGCTTGGCCAACACAGTCTCCTTAGGTGCGGTGTGTCTTATCACCTCCCCCGTTCCAGCCGCTCGGTTTCCCGGGTGTGCCGTCTCAGATGTGCTGTGTCTCTTCTGGGGAGCTGATCTCTGGCTGCAACCCTCCCAGCAGATGTCATCCGTCCAGGATCCCAGGAAGGCTTGGCTGGCAACTGGGAGCCTGCTCTCAGTTTGGTGGAGGATGCCACCTCTGGGGCTCAGTTTGCCCCTTTCTGGCTCTAGCTGCCGCCCTCCTGCCTCCCTGCCTCCTGGCAGGGGATGGGCTGGTCTGCTGCCAGCTAGCTCTCCTCTGGTATTCACTTAGTCCTTTGTTCTGTGAGTGGCCTAGCAGTGTCTTGGGTTAGGGCTTTTGGCAGGAAAGTTCTCTCTCTCTCTCTTTTTTTTTGTTTCTCTCTCTCTCTGGTTACCCCACAGTTTGGGTTGCTATCTCAAGTTAGCTCCCTCAGATTGCCCTCAGGGTGTTCAGTCCTGGTCCTTACCCTAAGCAATGCAGCCAGTGCCTCCCTGTTCAGCCCCCGCTTGCTGGTGGCGGATGCTACTTCTCCGCTGGGAATTGCTGTTAGGCACATAATCTGAGGGTTTTGTTTATTTATTTATTTATTTTTCCTCCCAGTTATGTTGCCCTCTGAGATTCCAAAACTCCCCACAGACCTGCCAGTGAGAGGGTTTCCTGGTATTTGGAAACTTCTCCTCTTTTATGACTCCCTTTTCGGGACAGATCTTCATCCCTAATTCTTTTTGTCTCTCTTTTTATCTTCTATATTTTGTCCGACCTCCTTTCAAAGACAGTGGGCTGCCTTTCTGGATGCCTGGTGTCCTCTGCCAGCGTTCAGAAATTGTTTTGTGGAATTTGCTCAGCGTTCAAATGTTCTTCAGAGAAGGCAATCGCACCCCACTCCAGTACTCTTTCCTGGAAAATCCCATGGATGAATGAGCCTGGTTGGCTGCAGTCCATGGGGTCGCTAAGAGTCAGACAAGATTGAGAGACTTCCCTTTCACTTTTCACTTTCATGCATTGGAGAAGGAAATGGCAACCCACTCCAGTGTTCTTGCCTGGAGAATCCCAGGGACACGGGAGCCTGGTGGGCTGCCGTCTATGGGGTCACACAGAGTCAGACATGACTGAAGTGACTTAGCAGCAGCAGTTAAATGTTCCTCCTTTGAATTTGTGGGGGAGAAAGTGGTCTCCCAGTCTTATTCCTCTGCTATCTTAGGACCACCTCCCCTCTTTCCTTATTTGTAATTCCCCTCTCCAACAGTGAGAAACCCAGCTCTCATTAAGGACAATATATTTACTTATATGCTCAATCTCAGAATACATATGTTAATTGCAGAATTGCTAATCCATCAGTTCAGTTCAGTCCAGTTGCTCAGTCATGTCCGACTCCTTGCAACCCCATGAACTGCAGCATGCCAGGCCTCCCTGTCCATCACCAACTCCCGGAGTTCACTTAGACTCATGTCCGTCGAGTCACTGATGCCATCCAGCCATATCCATACCACCATGAAAATCAAACCTATCAACAAGAGTACAATATTTGTTTCCAACTCCATCTTTATTCTTAATTTATGTTATAGCAACCTAACATGTCATGGGGGAGCTCATATGTTTGGTTCAAATGTTGAAACTCATGATGATCATCTTTTTATGTAAGAAAAACAAAACTGTATTATTCAAACAGTTGAGGAAATCTCAAGGCAAGAGGCAGGGAGAATGGCTCTCATGGAGAAAGTCCAGGACTGAGAGAGACTGAATAGCAGTGTGCAGGCATTTTATAAAGAGAAAAGTCCCACTGGCACAAGATTTAAAAGAAGTTCTTGTCCAGGGCAATTAAGAGATAGCAAGAGGATCTTGTGAAATGGGAGGACTAGGGGTGATGGGGGCAAGCTTTACCAGAAGGCTGCAGGAGTTTACAGACAAAGGGCAGAAATAAAGTTCAGAGGTTACTGGCTCTAAGTCATACATCATTGGGAGTCCAAATTTCTTTCCTGGAGTTTTCATAAGGTATACAGTCAAAATACAATTTTAGTTGCTTATGTTAAGTCTTCATATCTCTCTCCACACACACTTTTGTTATTCACTATGTTATACTATTTGTTTGAAATAAAATTAGGTTCATTTGCTTTGGTTTGTATTACATTTTTTTTTTTTGCTTTTCCCCATCTTTGTTGATTTTATTTATTTTTAAGCATGTGAATATTAACATGGTTATAAAATTCAGAACTATACAAAAATGTATATTTAGAAAAGTATGTTACTCTTCCATATTCTTTCCACTCTTTTCCATATCCTTTCCTTTCTACTTTGCTCCCAACTATACTTGTAAGTAACCAATCTCATTAATATCCTAGCTTATTTTTTATATATCTTTTTTTACATATATACATGTATATCCATATATGTATAATGAGCACACACACACTTTATATATGTATTATATATATATATATATATATATATATATATATATATATACTGATGATTTTGGTTTCAGTACTGATCTAGACCACAAACAAACAAAAAATATGGTGTCAGTCTAGGAGCTCAGCAAAAAAGCCTTTTACTCAAAATAAGTTTTATCATCAAAACCACTTCCCCACAGAGGTACGCACTCCAAAATGAAGTGAAATATCCAAACTTTTAACACTCATTTTTAATCAATTCCAGTGACATTACCATAGATCTAGGTGTAAACAAGTTAATTATGAAATCAGCATCATCTACAAAAACAAATTTGTCAAAAATGAAGAAGGTCCATAGGACTCAAGATCCAAGTTTCTTAAAAACTTAGATAAATTAAAAAATTAGATAAAAATTCTTTGCAAAGGGATTAAGAGAATTTGGAGAATTAATATTTTCTGAGAGGTTGTGTAAAACATACTTATAAAAATGGCATAAAAGTGAATTTAACAGTCAGTGCACATGCACACTTCATTCACATCTTCAAAAATAAAAGGTATTCTAACACTATAAAACTGAATAAGAATACTAGCTTCAACAGCAACTGTTAAGCACTAGAGTGACATAAGTTACACCAGAATGGGCAAACATTGCCCAAGTAAAATTCTATTGTTAAAGCTGAAACAGATTTAAGGTCATTCAAGTTCAAGCATGGGATACAAATCTTTTGGAGCCCAATCTATTTGGGTTTGAAATACATGACCTTTCTTCTAGCTTGTGGTCATAAACTTCTGTTTTACAAAATTGAAAAGGAAAATACAGAGGAAATTAATACAGTAGATGTTATTTTAAATAAGCTTAACATCCAAAGCTATAATTAGGATGAATTATAGAAAGCCACAGAAGAACGGTACAAAAAAGATCTTCACGACCCAGATAATCACGATGGTGTGATCACTCACCTAGAGCCAGACATCCTGGAATGTGAAGTCAAGTGGGCCTTAGGAAGCATCACTATGAACAAAGCTAGTGGAGGTGATGGAATTCCAGTTGAGCTATTTCAAATCCTGAAAGATGATGCTGTGAAAGTGCTGCACTCAATATGCCAGCAAATTTGGAAAACTCAGTAGTGGCCACAGGACTGGAAAAGATCAGTTTTCATTCCAATCCCAAAGAAAAGCAATGCTAAAGAATGCTCAAACTACTGCACAATTCCACTCATCTCACACGCTAGTAAAGTAATGCTTAAAATTCTCCAAGCCAGGCTTCAGCAATATGTGAACCGTGAAATTCCAGATGTTTAAGCTGGTTTTAGAAAAGGCAGAGGAACCAGAGATCAAATTGCCAACATCCGCTGGATCATGGAAAAAGCAAGCGAGTTCCAGAAAAATATCTATTTCTGCTTTATTAACTATGCCAAAGCCTTTGACTGTGTGGATCACAATAAACTGTGGAAAATTCTGAAAGAGATGGGAATACCAGACCACCTGACCTGCCTCTGGAGAAACCTGTATGCAGGACAGGAAGCAACAGTTAGAATCGGACATGGAACAACAGACTGGTTCCAAATAGGAAAAGGAGTACCTCAAGGCTGTATATTGTCACCCTGCTTATTTAACTTATATGCAGAGTACATCATGAGAAATGTTGGGCTGGAGGAAGCACAAGCTGAAATCAAGACTGCTGGGAGAAATATCAATAACCCCAGCTATGCAGATGATACCACCCTTATGGCAGAAAGAGAAGAAGAACTAAAGAGCCTCTTGATGAAAGTGAAAGTGGAGAGTGAAAAAGTTGGCTTAAAGCTCAACATTCAGAAAACGAAGATCATGGCATCTGGTCCCATCACTTCATGGGAAATAGATGGGGAAACATTGGAAACAGTGGCTGACTTTATTTTTCTGGGCTCCAAGATTGCTGCAGATGGTGATTGCAGCTATGAAATTAAAAGACGCTTACTCCTTGGACAGAAAGTTATGACCAGCCTAGATAGCCTATTAAAAAGCAGAGACGTTACTTTGCCAACAAAGGTCCATCTAGTCACGGCTATGGTTTTTCCAGTGGTCATGTATGGATGTGAGAGTTGGACAATCAAGAAAGCTGAGTGCTGAAGAATTGATGCTTTTGAACTGTGGTGTTGTAGAAGACTCTTGAGAGTCCCTTGGACTGCAAGGAGATCCATCCAGTCCATCCTAAAGGAGACCAGCCCTGGGTGTTCATTGGAAGGGCAAATGTTGAAGATCAAACTCCAATATGTTGGCCACCTGAAGCTAAGAGCTGACTCATTTGAAAGACTCCGATGCTGGGAAAGATTGAGGGCAGGAGGAGAAGGAGACGACAGAGGATGAGATGGTTGGATGGCATCACTGATTCAATGAACATGGGTTTGGATAGACTCTGGGAGTTGGTGATGGACAGGGAGGCCTGGTACACTGCGGTTCATGGGGTCGCAAAGAGTCGGACATGACTGAGTGACTGAACTGAACTGAAAGAAAGCCAAAACATTAAATTTGTAAAACTTGTTTGTTGCTTGTTGGAACCAGCCCTACACCAGGAGTTGGGTAATACATACAATTATTTTTAACTAGATTACTTTACATTTCTCTAACATATTCTTTTCATCAGTGCATTGTAAAACTTATCAGAAACTCTACACACGTATTATATTATTCCCTTATAAAGCAGCACAATTTACCCCTACCTGCAAAGCCATCACTCTCAAATGACTGAGTAAAAGGAAATAAAAAGTAGAGGAATAACATATTAAGGAGAAATAATGGGAATTAGAAGATTCATGCAGTTCAGCTCTTTTAAACAGCCAGCCAGCTTACTAGCAACAAGAGATGGTTTCCACTGAGGAAGGCCCTGTGGAATGGGAATGTGGTCACCAGTGACCTCTGTCTTACCAGAGGCTGCAGTAGGAAGTTGCTGTTCTTCATTTTTGCTTTAGCCATGTTGTAATTCCCAGAATAAAAATATTTTATTTCCTTTCCACAATTGTTTCCTTAAAAAAATTTGAACCTCCAGGCTTTTTCCCCAGATGAGGATACTTTGCTTTTAATTTTGCCTCTTCAGCTCTCCCTGAACTGGTCACTTTATCTTCCATTTCCTTTTGCTCCTCCGCGGAGGTTGCCTCAGGGCCTTCTGCAGACATACTGCTTGCTACCCCTTACCCCACTTCTCTGGCTTTGCAATGCCCTGAGATTCTAATACTTTTGACCCAAATACCTTCTTTTGCTTGAACACATCAAAAAATGTTAGTCTTTTTAAAAAACTGAAGTATAGTTGATTTACAATGTTGTGTTAATTACTGCTGTACAGCAAAGTGATTCAGTTATACATACATACATATATAATTCTTTTTAAAGAATATTTTTAAAAAAGAATGTATATGTCTTTTCAAGTTTCTTTACACAGGAAGGATAACATACTATTTTGCATATTTTTTTAACTTAACAATATATCCCAGAAATCACTCCAAGTCAGTTCACAGAGTTCTTCTTCTTTTTTTTTTTTTTTTTTTTGCATCTGCCTAGTGTCCCCCGTGTGATGTATCGTACTTTATTCAGGTAGTCTCCTGCATGAGCATTTAGTTTGTTGCCAGTATTTTGAAATTACACTGTAACAAATAACCTTTGCATATATATTTTTATATTATTGTAGGTCTATTATCAGGGGTAAATTCCTAGGAATAGGATTACTTTGTTAGACAAATGCATATGTCTTAATTTTGTTAGATATGAATAGTTCCAAATCTCCATCCAGAAGGACTGTACTACTTTGCATTCCCATGAATACTATATGAGAGTCACTGTGTCCTTATATCCTTGCTAATAGAATGTATTGGTATACTTTTTATTTTTACTATCAGATGGAAATTTTAATCCATCTATACTTTTGTTTTGTTTACAAGAGACCTGCCAAAATAAAATAAAAATAAGTAGAAGAAGATACTAGGAAAATGCTAAGAAAATAAAGCACATGTATTAATATTATATAAATAGAATTCAAGGTGAATAATTAATGGGACAAAGAGAAAGATTATGGTAGTTTTATCCCCAATAAGATGAAATAGTCATGAACCTTTAGGCATCTAACAAGAGAACTTTGAAATATATAAGCAAAATGTAATAGAAATATAAGGAAAAAGTTAAAAAATCACCATCATGATAGAAGACTTTAGCTTAATTCTCTTAACAGTTAAAAGATCAAGTAGACAAAAACAAGGAAGTATCTTAATTGGGGTTTACTGAGTGCTCACTTCGGCAGCACATATACTTAATTGGGGTTACCTAGAAGGTAGACTTTGAAAAAAGGATTGGGTCTGGGTAGTGTATCCGGGAAGTGATCTCAAGAATCACTTTCCAAAGAAACAGAGTACAACTGCTGTGGGCAACTGGAGTTCAATCCTTCCAGAAACTCTGAATAGCTGTACAGAACAGGCCTTGGAATTGTCCCATCACAGAACAGAGAAGATGGAGCATTTATTACTGACTTTTGTCCTCATTTGGTTGAGAGGTGTCCTTCATTCCTGGGACATTAATGCCCCATACTTTCAGTTTGCAGCTGTAGAGTTTAGTAGCCTCCTATAGCCTCCAAGAAAGCCAGAGCAGAGAACTGCTATGATTTGTTCTTGGTTCAGGATATTAGCAATGATACACTGAACTCTTACCATGCTGAACTGAAATCAGATAGATCCAGGGATCTGGCATGGTGCATCTTAAGCATTTGTTATGGTAGAATTACTGAAGATTTGAATGATGAGTAATTTCCTATGGTGTGTTATGGGTTCACTGTTGGTAAGGTAGAATGAAGCTGTATCTGATGAACCTTGTATGTGTGCATGCTAAGTTACTTCAGTCATGTCCAACTCTTTGTGACCTTATGGACTATAGCCCTCCAGGATTCTCTGCCCATGGGATTCTCCAGGGAAGAATACTGGAGCGGGATGCTATGTCCTCCTCCATGGGATCTCCTGAACCCAGGGATTGAACTCGCGTTTCTTGTGGCTACTGCATTGCAAGCAGATTCTTTATTTCTGAGCCATAAGGGAAGTCCGAACCTTGTATATCAGACTTAAAAAGTAAACTTTATCACTTTATAATGGGAAGTCAGTTCATGCTTTAAGCTGTGTTTTCCGTATATAAATCTTATAGAGGATGGTTTGCGGAAAAGCAAGGATGAAGGCAGACTGACCAGTCTATTGCAATGTCCCAGAAGACTGAGGTGGATAGGATTTGATCTAGGACAATGAGAATGGAATAAAGAAGAAAGATTTCTGAAACAATTTGGAGCTTAAAAAAAGAAGAGTTGGGAAGAAGAGTTGGGAGAATAGGTGGTGAAGGTAATCAGTTAAACTTGGAAAACATTGAGTTTGTCTTTGCAGCATCTTAATGAGGTACATAGAAGAAATATAACAATGTGACAGATAAGAAAGTTGGTCCCTGTATGAAGTTGTGACATGTCCCAAATTACAGAGCTATTTAGTTTCAGGCTGAGGACCAGAACCTGGGTTTCCTAATATATTTCTAATCTTGTGTTCTCTTATTCTAGCAGTATGCCAAAACAAACAAATGACACAGGTTATGAATGGTACTAACTGCTCTTCCATCTACCTGTAAAGAATGTTTTACTCATTGCAACACATGACTGCATGATCAAAAACCATTAAAAAAAGCTGAATGTAAAAAAGCTTATATCTTACAGTCTGAAAATCAACAAAGGTGCTGAAATTTCTCATAAAAAATGAATATTGTAAAGCAATGTTAAAATGGAGACTATTAATTGGGACTGTAATATAACAAAACCATTTTAACAAATCAGAATGTATATACATCTGAGTAGCCTAAGAGAAAAATAACATTTATTCCATGGACACCACTAACCTTTTAGTCCTTTTGAAAATCGCTTCTAAGCCAGTTTATGAGTCATATAAGGAAAATTAAAAAGGAAATTTATAGTCATATCTCATATACAACTGATGGGAAATTTTTAATCAGTATGCAGCTAGTACTTATGGTTATAAAAGCTACAGATATGGGAACCAACTCAATGAAAAGATTAAAGTGCACAATTAATTCTGAGTGAATTAGCAAATACCTAGTCTGGGTCAATGATAAATTGTGTTACAAGAAGTTGGCACCGAACCTAGCTGAGTAATGTGCTTAAATAAAGCTTCATGGTATGATGGCAGATGGAAAGGGCAACTGAGCCATACAAAACCCCTGCAGGCTGACCTTGTGAGATGAAAAATCCTGAAAGTAACCCTTAAAGCAAGTAGGCTAGGTTTGCTGAATTTTTACAGATACCATCACACCAGAGATCAAAATGAATGGGGTGTTGTACTTAATCAGCATAGATTGTGATCTTAATGTCCTCACTGTGATGCCTTTTGCCTTACCAACAATAGTGGGCAAAACATTTTTTGAGATATAAAGGCGCTGCTACACTGGATCTCTCTTGGACACAATGAAAATGAGTTGGGATTAGATAGAGGTGATGGCTGCACAACACTGTGAATGTACTAAATATTATTGAATTGTACAGTTTATTGTTTTTTAATTTTGGCTGTGCTGGGGCTTTGTTGATGCACAGGCTTTTTTTCTAGTTTTGATGAGTGGGGGCTACGCTCTAGTTGTGGTGCATGGGCTTCTCACTGCGGTGGCTTCTCTTGTTGTGAAGCACGGGCTCTAGGGTGTGTGGGCTTCAGTAGTTGTGGCTCATGGACTCTAGAGCACAGGCTCAGTAGTTGTGACACAGGCCTAGTTGCTCCGTGGCATGTGGGATCTTCCTGGATCAGGAATTGAACTCATGTCTTCTGTGTTGGCAGGCAGATTCTTTACCACTGAGCCACCAAGGGAACATGAGTTGTTCACTTCAAAATAGGTCATCTTATGCAAATTTTTCCTGAAATTTAAAAATAAATTACCACTTCATGAATGCTTGCTTCTGATACTTTGCTTGGCCTTATATACAGCATCTTGCTCTCCCAACAAGCTTCTGAGATAAACATTATTATCTCCAGTTTTGGGATGAGGATTCTGAGGTTCAGTTCTGAGGTTCAGTGTTTTGGCTAAGGGAGTTTAATAGAAGAGTTGGGGTACAAACTAAGCCTATCTGATTCTAAGATTTGAACTCTCAGGTTTGAATATTTAGAGAAGTCCATAAAGGGGGTGGTCAGTCATGTTATATGTAAATCTTGGAAGTAATTTAACTAAATATGAAAAGAGGAATATGCCTGTCAAAACTTCATTCTTTCTTCACCTACAAAAGTAGTACAATCCTGTTGAAGGGAGATTTAGAAGTATCAAACAAAGTTAAGACATTTGCATTTGTCTTTTAACAAAGTAATCCTCTTGGCTGGCAAAGAAAATGCACAGCCTAAAAGTAGAGAAAAAAAGTTTTTATTTGGTAGACTTACTGAGGACTTAAGCCTGGGATAAGCCTCTGAGGGACTGTTCCAAAGAGGTAAGAGAGGAGCCAGTATATATAGGAGTTTTTGCTGGGGAAAAACAAAAACAAACAAACATACAACAAAAAATAACATGTAGTTGAACATTAAAAGATTACTGTTAATCGCAGAAACAGGCATCTCAGTTAATGATTATAGTGCTTTTCTATGTATCAGTTCAGTTCAGTCATTCAGTTGTGTCTGACTCTTTGTGACCCAATGGATTGCAGCATACCAGGCTTCCCTGTCCATCACCAACTCCCAGAACTTGCTCAAACTCATGTCCATTGAGTTGGTGATGCCATCAAACCATCTCATCCTCTGTTGTTCCCTTCTCCTCCTGCCTTCAATCTCGCTCAGCATCAGGGTCTTTTCAAATGAGTCAATTCTTCACATCAGGTGGCCAAAATATTGGAGCTTCAGCTTCAGCATCAATCCTTCCAATGAATATTCAGGACTGATTTCCTTTAGGATTGACTGGCTTGATCTCCTTGCTGTCCAAGGGACTCTCAAGAGTCTTCTCCAACACCACACTTCAAAAGCATCAATTCTTCAGCGTTCAGCTTTCTTTAGAGTCCAACTCTCACATCCATACATGACTACTGCAAAAACCATAGCTTTGACTAGATGGACCTTTGTCAGTAAAGTAACGTCTCTGCTTTTTAATATGCTGTCTAGCTTGGCCATAGCTTTACTTCCAAGGAGCAAGAATCTTTTAATTTCATGGCTTCAGTCACCATCTGCAGTGATTTTGGAGTCCAGGAAAATAAAGTCTGTCACTGTTTCCATTGTTTCCCCATCTATTTGCCATGAAGGAATGGGACCAGATGCCATGACCTTAGCTTTTTGAATGTTGAGTTTTAAGTCAGTTTTTTCACTCTCCTCTTTCACCCCCATCAAGAGGCCCCTTAGTTCCTCCTTGCTTTCTGCCATAAGGGTGGTGTCATCTGTATATCTGAAGTTATTGATATTTCTCCCTGCAATCTTGATTCCAGCTTGTGCTTCATGCAGCCTGGCATTTCACATGATGTACTCTGCATATAAGTTAAATAATCAGAGTGATAATATACAGCCTTGACAATATCCCTCCTCCAGGGGATCTTCCCAATACAGGGATCAAACCTGGGTCTCCTGTGTTGCAGGTGGATTCTTTACCATCTGAGCCACCAGGAAAGCCCAGGAATACTGGAGTGTGTATCCTATCCCTTCTCCAGGGGATTTTCCTGACTCAGGAATTGAATCAGGGTCTCCTGCATTGTAAGCAGATTCTTTACCAGCTGGGCTACCAGGAAAGCCCTTTCTATGTATGTGAAGATGCAAGAGTCTGGGCTCACTGAAATTATTCCTCTGATATTCACCTTCACTATCTAGGGCCAGTATCCTGTCTTTCTTCATCCTGAAATCCCCTCAGGGTGCACTGCTTGGGGGCTCTAGTAGCTGATGGCTGTATAGCTGCAACATCCTTGGCTTACTGAAATGGCAGGAGACATTCTTTGTTCACAATCCAGTGTTGCAGAAAAGAGAACTAATGTAAGGACTTCTCATGAGGAGGATTTAGTTACTGGAACTGGATTATAAAGTAGAAATGTATTCCTAAGAAACTAGGTAAGAGCTCATTTATTAGATCAGAATATTAGGTCAGAAAGGGGCTGGTAGGAAAGCTGACTTGCTGAGTGACTGGGCTGTGAGTCCAGGTTTCTTAATGTTTCCCCCTGCCTGATAGTCAGATGGCTCCTAGAGATGAGCAAGGCTGAGCCTGCATGTCTTCACCAAGTGGCAGAAGCTGTAGGAACTAAAATGGAACTGACCTTTATTCCTAGATGCTCACTTCAAGGAAATACTTTCTATAAATGGCCAGTTCCTAAATTTCTCCCAGGGAAGAGAATCCATAAGATGGCCTCAAATACTTCAGCTTTTTTCCTGCTGTATTCCCTCTGGGTATTTGCAGTGACTGATGGAACAGAACAATAATATCATGTGCTTCCTATATAGGTTCTTCCATCTGACATATATAATCTAACTTAAAAATAGTCAATAAAACTGTGAATTCAGGGAGTTATTACTTCTCCAAGTTTCAATTCTGAATATAATATTTTCCTAAATAAATAGTACAGACATAAAGAATAGGCAGAAAGTACACAAGGTTTTGGAGACAGATTTGGATTCAAAATCAGTCTCTATTTACCAGCTTGAACGAGTTATATATTCTCTTTGAGCCCTAGTTTCTTTCTTTGTAAAATGTAGATTCTGTCTGCCTCAGGGTTATATGTTATTTTTAAATGATATTTTATACCACTATACAACAGTGCCTAAGATATGTACTCAATAAATGATAGTTTCTCTTCCACTCCCTCTCATAAAAATAATGTTAGAAGCTCTCTGATTGTAGTGGAAGATCTCAACAAGAAAACAGAGAAAGTGGGGTGGGAGTAGATAAAATTTCTGAGAAAGAGAAAATCAGGCTCTGACATTCAGGAGCTGGCCTGACTTTCACAACTAGATCTTGCTTTCTCCTATTGAATGTAAACACTCTTACAGATCATGAACATCAAATAAGGCCATTCTGCAAATACAATCTATCAATATCAAAAAAGAAAAAGACCACTATGTAACCATGTTTGAATATACACTAAATGTAAACTTGGTCTGAGCCACGAAAATAACTATTTCCCACTTTGAGCTAATATTAGTGACTGCTGCTTCTCTACCATTTATAGCTTTACCCTCAGGCTAGTCTTCCCTTCTTCTATGTAAGATTTATTGAGATATCCAATCATGAAATAACCTCTGCTTCCTGACAGCATCAATATGCAATGGAAGGACCTCTTCCTTGAATCCTTCCCCAAATCACCTAAAATGTTAGTCGCTCAGTCATGTCTGACTCTTTGAGATGCTATGGACTGTCAGGCTCCTCTGTCCATGGGATTCTCCAGGCCAGGATACTGGAGTGGGTTGACATTTCCTTCTCCAGGGGATCTTCCCAACCCAGGGATTGAACCCAGGTCTCCTGCATTGCAGGCAGATTCTTTACTCTCCAAGCCACCAGGGAAACCCAAATCACCTAACATGAACCCATTGCCTATGTTCTAAGTCCTTTCTAGACTCTTTTAATGACGTGCCCCATGGGTCCCCCATGACATTCATTCTCTCTCCCTGCAAGAAGCAATAAAACCAATTTCAAATATGTTCCCAGTGACCTTTGGGTGGAGGGCATTGTCAGAACTGATTATGCAGTATCAACTCCAAGGTCTGAATAAACGAAAAAACACCTCCATTTTGGTCTTTCAATATAAGTTCCTTTCCCTTCTTCCCTCAGCCCACACTTTTAAAATTTATTTATTGCATTTAATCTAAATATTATTAAGCTATATCAGGCTATTTAATCTGTACAGAAGATATTCAAAAGCTTCCTTGAGCTTAGCTGTAGCTTCCTGATTCTTTGCTTATATAACGGATGTCTGGGTTAGTGATTAAGAATGAGGGCACACGATGAGTAAGTAACTGTATCTTAACAATTAAGTTTAAAGCTGTAAGTATTGTTTTCACATTTTCAGCAGTAGCTTCTGATTAATCAAATCAGTATGTCACAATCAACATGTCTTTTATTGTGGTAAAAATTATACAACTTAGTTATAGCTATACCAATCACCAATTTCCATCCCCACCAACAGTGTATGAAGTGAAGTGAAGTGAAGTGAAGTTGCTCAGTCGTGTCCGACTCTTTGCGACCCCATGGACTGTAGCTCACCAAGCTCCTCTGTCCATGGGATTCTCCAGGCAAGAATATTGGAGTGGGTTGCCATTTCCTTCTCCAGGGGATCTTCCTGACCCAGGGATTGAACCCAGGTATCCTGCATTGTGGGCAGACGCTTTAACCTCTGAGCCACCAGGAAAGCCCCAACAGTGTATAAGGGTTCCTTTTTCTTGGCATTTGTTATTTGTTTCTTTGATGATAGCCTTTCTGACAGGTGTGAGGAGATAGCTCATTTTGGTTTTGATTTGCATTTCCCTGATGATTAGAGATGTTGAGCATTTCCCAATTCATCCCACCCTCATTTTCCCCATGCTATCCATAAGTTTGTCTTCTACATCTGTGTCTCTATTTCTGCTTTGCAAATAAGCTCGTGTGTACCATTTTTCTAGAATCCACATATATGCATTAATGAATAAGTAAACTATAGATGTAGAGCATTTAGACAGTTACAGATCAATAGAACAGACACAAAGTTCAGTCTTGTTCACTTTAAGGGACAATGCATACTGAGTTCCTTCAGTTAGTGCACTGATCCTGGTCTGCTCTTTGTCTAGGCTTTCTTTTTTCCTCCAAAGAATCTGTAATCTTGCTCTCCCTCTTTTGCTAAATTTCATCTGAACTCTATTTTAATGCAGTCTGAATCTATTTCAGACTTAAGACCATTATTTTATCAAATTTTCGTTTTGCTTTTCTTCATCATGTATTTCTTCTGACTGAATTTCCTCTTAGAAGTGTGCTTAAGAACATATACATTGGAACCAGTCTGTCTGCCTGAGTTCATAATCCCAGCTCTACCAGTTATTAGCCATATGACTCTGGTTATGAGTCCTAACCTCTCTGTCACTCAGTTTCTTCATCTGTAAAATAGAGATATTAATAGTTTTGAGGATTAAGCAAAATGGTGTTTGCTGTGTATAAGTATTTGTTGCTATTATTTTTAGTATTATTATTAACATGAGCCAATTCTCTATTAAGAGAGAGACAAAGGTATCTAGGTAAAAAAATTTGTATTAGAGGTTGACAGGTTATAGCTTTAAGGGTATCCAGTAAGGCAGAAAATAGGAGTCTTTTTCTAATTACATTTTGTTTCCCATCTTGCTCCCAACTGCAGCTAGCCAAGTGGCATGTGGCTGAAGTGCAAGTATTCACTACTAACTTCTTTGTAAGCTACCTTAAACTGTAATTGAAATTACCTTATTTTTCATTTTGAAAGACTTATCCTATAAGGCACCTAAAATGGAATTGTCTATGGAATAGCCACAATTACTTGGTGTTGCAATAGCTATTTTAACATTTTTAAATCTTGTGTGTTAGTTGCTCAGTTGTGTTCAACTCATTGCAACCCTATGGACTGTAGCCAGCCAGGCTCCTCTGTCCATGGGATTCTCCAGGCAAGACTACTCGAGTGGGTTGCCATTTCCTTCTCCAGGGGATCTTGCCAATTCAGGAATCAAACCTGGGTCTACTGCATTGCAGGCAGATTCTTTACCGTCTGAGTCACCAGGGAAGAGAGAAGCTTACAGAACATAGAAATGAAAGCCACTTGAATTTTGTGAGGGGTAGTTCAAAGCTTCTTCAGAGCTTCCCAGAGCATCTTGCATCAGAACATGAACTGTGCAGAGAATTTCAAGTGCTGATCTACCATAACCTAACCCTAGCTCTAACTCTATAAGGTCATGGAATTAAAAACAAAGTATAGGCAATGCATTCTGCCATAATACTCGTTTTCAATAAAATACTACTGTATTTGGTTGTAGTCTGTTTCTTTAAGACTCACCCCTGTTGGCGGGAGAAGCAAAACATTCATAAAAGGGGCTTGAATCTACATTCTTATTTCTTCAAGTTGTGTTCCTGAACCACCCTATCAACCACACACCAAACTCCACTCCAGCTAGTTATGTTGTCTGATGCTCACCTTGATATCTGTAGCCTCTTACTAACTCTAGTTCCTATAATTTCTTAGGTACCTTGGTGTTACTATTCCTTCAGCAACTGCCCACTTTGCCTCCTGGATCCCTGCTTTCCTCCTCTCTCCTGTCTCACATTGCTCAGAATAATTACCCAGGATCTAACCTTCTTGGCTAGACCTCAGGATACGTTCTCATTAACTGACTGCCACAGTCACTCCTGGTTAAGTACAGCCAAGCACTCTTGGGAACTGCCCTTTTGTATGGCTCTGGTCTCAGAGGAGTCAATACCAGATAATTATCATTTCGGGGGAGATATAATATTACCCAGCTTCCCAGGTGGCTCAGTGGTAAAGAATCCACCAATGAATGCAGGAGACACAGATTCATTCAATCCCTAGGTCAGGAAAATCCCCTGGAGAAGGAAATGGACCCACTCCAGTATTCTTGCCTGGTCATCCCATGAGGTCACAAAAGAGTTGGACAGGATTTAGTGACTAAACAACAACAAGAACCTTTTATTTGAATAAAGAGAGAAATCATTTCACAGACATTCACTCAAACACAATGGAAAACATAAAAGTGTATGCATATGTGGGAATTTGTGTATGTATATGTTAGCTGCATGGAAGTGGGGCAGCAAAAATTACTCTCAATGAACATTAGTACCAAGCACACATTAGGCATTCAATGAAAATCTTATTGAATTGATGCAAACAATACAATTTTCAACACACAGACTCGGATTTCTATTTCGCTAAGTAATTAGTGAACACAGATCATTCAGTTCAGTTCAGTTCAGTCGTTCAGATGTGTCCGACTCTTTGCAGCACCATGGACTGCAGCACACCAGGCCTCTCTGGCCATCACCAGCTCCCAGAGTTTACCCAAACTCATGTCTATCGAGTTGGTGATGCCATCCAACCACCTCACCCTCTGATGTCCCCTTCTCCTCCCGCCTTCAATCTTTCCCAGCATCAGGGTCTTTTTCAATGAGTCAGTTCTTCACATCAGGTGGCCAAAGTATTGGAGTTTCAGCTTCAGCATCAGTCCTTCCAATGAATATTCAGGACTGATTTCCTTTAGGATTGACTGGTTTGATCTCCTTGCTGTCTGGGGGACCCTCAAAAGTCTTCTCCAACACCATAGCCAAAAGTATCAATTCTTCAATGCTCAGCTTTCTTTATGGTCCAACTCTCACATCCATACATGATCACTGGAAAAACCATAGTTTTGACTATGGGCATTTGTCAGTAAAGTAATGTCTCTGCTTTTTAATATGTTGTCTAGGTTTGTCATAGCTTCTCTTCCAAGAAGTGAGCATCTTTTAATTTCATGGCTGCACTCATCACCTGCAGTGATTTTGGAGCCCAAGAAAATATAGTCTGTTACTGTTTTCATTGTTTCCCCATCTATTTGCCACGAAGTGATGGGACTGGATGCCATGGTCTTCGTTTTTGAATGCTGAGTTTTAATCCAGTTTTTTCACTCTCCTCTTTCACTTTCATCAGGAGGCTGTTTAGTTTTTCTTTGCTTTCTGCCAAAAGGTGATGTCATCTGCATATCTGAGGTTATTGATATTTCTCCTGGCAATCTTGATTCCAGCTTGTTCTTCATGCAGCCTGGCATTTCACATGATGTACTCTGCATATAAATTAAATAACCACAGTGACAATATACAGCCATGACGTACTCCTTTCCCAAGTTGGAACCAGTCTGTTGCCCCATGTCTGTTTCTAACTGCTGCTTCTCTACCTGCATACAGATATCTCAGGAGGCAGGTAAGGTGGTCTGGTATTCCCATCTCTTTAAGAATTTTCCACAGCTTGTTGTGATCCACAGTCAAAGGCTTTAGCATAATCAGTGATGTAGAAGCAGATGTTTTTCTGGAATTCTCTTGCTTTTTGTGTGATCCAATGGATGTTCAGCAACTTGATCTCTGGTTCCTCTGCTTTTTCTATATCCAGCTTGAACATTTGGAAGTTCTTGGTTCATGTACTATTGGAGCCTTACTTGGAGAATTTTGAGCATTACTTTGCTAACATGTGAGATGAATACAATTGTGCAGTAATTTGAACATTCTATGGCATTGTCTTTCTTTGGGATTGGAATGAAAACTGACCTTTACCAGTCTTGTGGTCACTGCTGAGTTTTTCAAATTTGCTGGCATATTGAGTGCAACACTTTCACAGCATCATCTTTTATTTTTAATTTTTTAATTTTTATTTTTACTTTATTTTGCTTTACAATACTGTATTGGTTTTGCCATACATTGACATGAATCAGCCACGGGTGTACATGAGTTCCCAATCCTGAACCCCCCCCCACCGCCTACCCCATATCATCTCTCTGGATCATCCCCGTGCACCAGCCCCAAGCATCCTGTATCCTGTATCGAACATAGACTGGCGATTTGTTTCTTACCTGATTGTATACATGTTTCAATGCCATTCTCCCAAATCATCCCACCCTCTCACTCTCCCACAGAGTCTAAAAGTCCGTTCTATACATCTGTGTCTCTTTTGCTGTCTCACATACAGGGTTATCATTACCATCTTTCTAACTCCCATATATATGTGTTAGTATATTGTATTGGTGTTTTTCTTTCTGGCTTACTTCACTCTGTATAATCGGCTCCAGTTTCATCCACCTCATTAGAACTGATTCAAATGTATTCTTTTTAATGGCTGAGTAATACTCCATTGTGTATATGTACCACAGCTTTCTTATCCATTCATCTGCTGGTGGACATCTAGGTTGTTTCCATGTCCTGGCTATTATAAACAGGGCATCATCTTTTATGATTTGAAATAGCTCAGCTGGAATTCCATCACCTCCACTAGCTTTGTTCCTAAGGCCCACTTGACTTCACACTCCAAGATACCTGGCTCTAGGTGAGTGATTACACCATCGTAGTTATCTGGGTCATGAAGAACATTTTTGTATAGTTCTGTGTATTCTTGCCACCTCTTCTTAATCCCTCTACTTCTGTTAGGTCCATACCACTTCTGTCCTGTATTGAGCCCATCTTTGCATGAAATATTCCCTTGGTATCTCTAACTTTCTTGAAGAAATATCTAGTCTTTCCCATTCTATTGTTTTCCTCTACAGAAAGTGGAAAATAGTGACTCAAACAAATTGGAGGTTTATTTATTTATTTTTCTCATGGAAAAGTCTAGAAGTGGGCAGTCCAGGACTGGCATGACTCACCACCATCCTTAGGGTATGGCTGTAATGTCAGCTCACCCACCACTTTAAGAAACATCCTCAGAAGTTGTAACAAACAGTTTCTCCTTATACCTTTGACCAAAAGTGTGAAATATAGTCATGTATATGCCAGGGAGGTTGGGAAATACTGCTCAAAAGTTGGGGCTCTGCTAGTTTTAAAAAAATGGATATTGGGTAAGGAATTTATATTTTGTTCTCTAGTTCACTCTAACTTCCAAACTTCTGTGCACATCCTTCTTCCCATTATGCAACAAACTCATCCACCTCCCACGAGAGGAAGTATCTCATCTAATTGGGTTATGTGAAGTCCTCTCCATCATGTTTGCATATGGCAGAGGATATCAAAGCAAAAATTCCAATCAGAAAAAGAAGTGCAAAACTCTAAATCCTAACAAATATTGTCATTCTCAACAGGAACAGAGAAGTAGAATAAATTCAGCAGTGGAATAAATTTTTTGGTTAGTTACCTGCCAGCCCTTGAAATCTTTGAAATTGTCCTGGAGGAGTTCTCTTGTCCATTGCCCTCCATTTTCCTTGACCCTGCTTCTCATAGTTCTTCCTTGGCCATTATCCTTCTGGTTACATCTGAGCTGGGCTTTGTCAAGGATGTCCTTTCTGGAGGCCACATGGCTTTGGGCACCTTGTTTCTTATTGGTGCAGGTTCAAGACCCTGGGGATTGTTGTGGGGTTTAACAACCACAGACTATTCCAGTCAGGTTTGGGATTTTGGGGGGCAATATATTCCTCAAAACTTAGTAGATTTCTACCATATTTATTTCTAACCAATTTATATGTGAATCACCTCAGCCAAGGATCTTTCCTAGACTAGTTATACTCAAAGTCACTCAGACTGTGACAAGGTAAGATGTTTATACCAGAATGTAAATTAACACACTGCCCCATTTACTGAGGAAATCTTGTCATTAAAAAGTCAGCTGAGCCTACTATACAGAGTGAAGTAAGTCAGAAAGAGAAAAACAAATACCATATATTAATGCATATATATAGAATCCATAAAGATGATACTGATGAACCTATTTTCAGAGCAGCAATAGAGACACAGACATAGAGAACAAACTTGTGGACACAGCAGGGGCAGGAGAGGGTGGGATGAATCGACAGAGTAGCATTGAAACATATACATTACTCTATATAAAATAGATAGCTGCTGGGAATTTGCTGCTTGACACAGAGAGCTCAAACCTGGTGCTCTGTGATAACCTAGAGGGGTGGAAGGTGAGAGGGAGGTTCAAGAGAGAGGACATATGTATACTTATAGCTAATTCATGTTGATATATGACAGAAACCAACACAATATTGTATCCTCCAATTAAAAAACATTTTTTTAAAGCCAGCTGATCTTAGTGTCAAAGCTGATTTACATTCTGTTCAAGGTTCTTATTTCCTCTCAGACCAGTGCCAAAAATTCATTAACCGACAGCCAGTCAGTGGACCACACTTGGGAGGAACACTGGTCTAGACAAACTTTTTAAACCTGAGAATCTGGGGCTTTTAGCTGCTTATCTTTTCACTCTATCCATTTTACTCTTCTCCTTTAATTTAACAGCCTCTACCTTCAGGACATATGAAACAATAAGTTTTGTTGAGAATAAAACACTATTAATTTGATCAGAGAATTTGTCCAGCAGAGCATCAACCTTATTTATCCCTAATGCTGCAGCTTTGTGCTCACCACTGTCGATGGCTTCCTTTGGCGTACAGAAGCCTTCAGTTTTTTCAACCTTGCAGGGCTCCAAATTACAGGAAGCTCAGTAAACTTCAGTTGCAGGCCAGAGACTAAAAGCACCTTTCTTGGTACATTTACTTTTCTTTCCATTTTTGCAGCTTGAATTCATCGCTTTTTTTATGGGAAAACCATAAGAAAGTGGTTTAAAACCACAAGAAGGAGCCAGTACATGGCAACTTCCAAGACTTCCTACCATTTTTCTTAATCCTAGAGCCTTGGTTGATATTTGGTTTATACTGAAAGGTAGAGCAGGCAAAAGCTTGACTACAGTCACAAGCTTTCCATATTGAAATGAGTGCATTTATTTTCCCACTGACTCAATTCAGCCAATAACACATTTTAGATACTGCAGCACCATTCTGATACCAATTACTGTATAGGTAAGGATTCTTATAAATAGATAAATGATTTCACTCTAGTTAATTTAATAACTAAACTCAGCTGAGTTTATTAAGGGCTATTAGATGATCCTCAGAATCACTGTGAGACCTGAAGGAGCAAACTGTAGACTAGATTTCTAGAAACAACTCCCTACACCTAACTATTGTTGTTGCTGTTTAGTTGCTCAGTTGTGTCCAACTCTTGCAACCCCATAGACTGTAGCCCACCAGGCTCCTCTGTCCATGGGATTCTCCAGGCAAGAATACTGCAGTGGGTTGCCATTTCCTTCTCCAGGGGATCTTCCCAACCTAGGGATTGAATCTATCTCTCCTGCATTGGCAGGTGGCTTCTTTACCATTGAGCCACCAGGTAACTGGCTTAGTAAGGGAGCTGCTATTAACCCAAGCCCCAGAACTATGCTGTTTCTTCCATAATTTCTAGACAGCTGCCTCTCTTCTGGCTAATCCCAGAAGACTAAAATGCCTTTGCCAGTGTATTTGCCCAAAATAAAATCTCCCTGCTTGTGGTGATTGCCATGCATTGATCATTTCCTTCTTCCAGTTCTTATTACATGCAGAATCCTAGTTCCAAGGATGAGAAATAAAGATTTTAGTTGGGAGAGTGTTGAATGAGTCAATCTACAGTATCTGTCAGAGCTGATCTTTCCCTTCTGTTTCAGAGAAAGGGATGCTTCTTCTTCTTTTCAAAGTTAGTATCTTCTTGAATTTTTCAGGACCTAACTCCATCAGCTGTTGCTCAATAAATGTTCAATCTCCTCTCCACTGTCTGCTTTCTTTCTATCCCAAATCTTTCCTCACCTATACTTTCCTATCAAGGTTCTTGCTTTCTCTTTCTCCTTAACTGCAACAACATCAAATTTATTAAAAAAAAGACAATCTATATAACCTCTTCAGTCCACAACAATCTGAACAGCTCTGCACAGCCAAATACTTCTCAAAATTATGAAGGAAGAGAAAGGTTTGATCTTGCCCGAGTTAGCCAGAATGCAGATAAAAATACGAATTTGCTTCATTTATTAGCACATAAACTTATTTATGTTTAAGAACAAAGTAAGATTCCCCCACAAATTTTAAGCTTAAAGCATATGAAGTGTCACTGGGGAAATATGCAAGGAATCCTTTCCTTCTCTCCTGGCCCAAGTTTTCTGGTCTTTAAGAACAAACATTTCAGTGAATATATTTGGATACACAAAGTACATCATAATGGTAACTAGACTTACTGTGGTGATCATTTTGAAATGTATAGAAATACTGAATCACTATATTGTATGACAGGAACTAATTTGCTGTAGGTCAATTACACTTCAAAATCAGACAAAAAAACTCACAGAAAAATAGATGAGATTTGTAGTTACTAGAAGCAGGCAGGTGAAGGTAGGGGGAATTGGATCTTCATCCCAAAGGTCAAAAAATGCAAACTTTTAGATAAAAGATAAAGAAGTACTAGGGATGTAATGTACACCATGATAAAATATAATTATTAATAATACTGTTGTATGTTATGCATGCATCCTAAGTTGCTTCAGTCCTGTCAGACCTGTGTGACCCTATGGGCTATAGCCTGCCAGGCTGCTCTGTTTATGGGATTCTCCAGGCAAGAATACTGGAGTGGGTTGCCATGTCCTCCTCCAGGTAATCTTCCCAACCCAGGGATTAAACCAGTATCTTTTACGTCTCCTGCATTGGCAGGTGGGTTCTTTACCACTAGTGCCACCTGTAAAGCCCATTATATGTTATATATGAAATTTATTAAGAGAGTAAATTCTAGGAGCTCTCATTACAAGGAATTCTTATTTGTTCCTTTAATTTTACGTCTATATGAGATGATGAATATTCACTAAAATTATTGTGGTAATCATTTCATGATGTATGTAAGTCAAATCATTATGTTGTATACCTTAAACTTCTACAGTGCTCTATGGCAATCATATCTCAATAACACTGAAAGGAAAAATAAGAATCAAAAGATGAAAAATATTGATAAATTCCAAAATATGTATTCACATCAACCATCTCCCAACCTCATATTTTCTGGCTATTAAACATTGTATAATTCATTCAGATAACTTTTAAATATAAGGGAAAACACAAATCTAAATGTGAGACAACTTATCCCCACCTTTCCAAAGTACCATATTTCAGGGCTCCCAGAGACAAACTGCTCATAAATATTTCCTGCCTAAGAAATTAGGAAGCCCTCCATTTGTAAGCTATTGAATACAAGGGCTATGTGATTGGTTGCTTCTGCAATATAACCACTACTAGCATAATACAATAATTGAATAGGATGATCAGTCATGAACTCTGTAGCCGAAATAATTAGACAGAAATAGAACCATGACTGAAATGCTAAACTTTATATTCAGTTCAGTTCAGTTCAGTCACTCAGTCATGTCTGACTCTTTGCGACCCCATGAATCGCACCACGCCAGGCCTCCCTGTCCATCACCATCTCCCGAGTTCATTCAAACTCACGTCCATCGAGTCCGTGATACCATTCAGCCATCTCATCCTCTGTCGTCCACTTCTCCTCCTGCCCCCAATCCCTCCCAGCATCAGAGTCTTTTCCAATGAGTCAACTCTTCGCATGAGGTGGCCAAAATACTGGAGTTTCAGCTTTAGCATCGTTCCTTCCAACGAACACCCAGGGCTGATCTCCTTTAGAATGGACTGGTTGGACCTCCTTGCAGTCCAAGGGACTCTCAAGAGTCTTCTCCAACACCACACTTCAAAAACATCAATTCTTCAGCGCTCAGCTTTCTTCACAGTCCAACTCTCACATCCATACATGACAACTGGAAAAACCATAGCCTTGACTAGACGGACCTTTGTTGGCAAAGTAATGTCTCTGCTTTTCAATATGCTATCTAGGTTGGTCATAACTTTCCTTCCAAGGAGTAAGTGTCTTTTAATTTCATGATGGCAGTCACCATCTGCAGTGATTTTGGAGACGAAAAAAGTAAAGTCTGACACTGTTTCCACTATTTCCCCATCAATTTCCCATGAAGTGATGGGACCAGATGCCATGATCTTCATTTTCTGAATGTTGAGCTTTAAGCCAACTTTTTCACTCTCCACTTTCACTTTCCTTAAGAGGCTTTTTAGTTCCTTTTCACTTTCTGCCAGGCTCCTCTATCCATGGGATTTTTCAGGCAAGAATATTGGAGTGGGTTGCCATATCCTCCTTCAGGGATTGTCCCAACCAAGGGATCAAACCTGCATCTCCTGCATTGGCAGGCAGATCTTTATCACTGAGCCACCAGACAGCCCTCTTTTACTTAGCATGCTGTTTTCAACATTCATCCATGTTGTAAAATGCATCAATACGTTCTTTTTTATTCCCTGATAATATTCTATTGAAAGGACCATATGCATTTTAAGGAAAACACTTTCAACTTATACTAGATATACCAATGCTATAAAAAGAGCTAATTTTTTCAGTGAAAGAAATAATCAGTTTACAATAAAGACAGTGCGTTCATAAGTATACCAGGAGTCTAATCAATTAACAGTGGTGAATAAAACCTATTTTTGATGAAAAATAGAGCAGAAATTATAGTAATGGTTGTGCATCTCTGTGAATATAACAAACACCGTTGAATTGCAACTTTACAATGGAGAATTGTATGCTATATGGATTCAGTTCAGTTCGGTCACTCAGTTGTGTCTGACTCTGCGACCCCACCCTCAATCTTTCCCAGCATCAGGGTCTTTTCAGATGAGCCAGCTCTTTGCATCCGGTGGCCAGAGTATTGGAGTTTCAGCTTCAACATCAGTCTTTCCAATGAAAATTCAGGACTGATTTTCTTTAGGATGGACTGGTTGGATTTACCTGCAGTCCAAGGGACTCTCAAGAATCTTCTCCAATACCACAGTTCAAAAGCATCAATTCTTCGGGGCTCAGCTTTCTTTATAGTCCAACTCTCACAGCCATACATGACTACTGGAAAAACCATAGCCTTGACTAGATGGACCTTTGTTGGCAAAGTAATGTCTCTGCCTTTCAATATGCTGTCTAGGTTGGTCATAACATTTCTTCCAAGGAGAAAGCGTCTTTTAATTTCATGGTGGCAGTCACCATCTGCAGTGATTTTGGAGCCCCTCAAAATAAAATCTTTAACTGTTTCCACTGTTTCCCCATCTACTTGCTATGAAGTGATGGGACTGGATGCCATGATCTTAATTTTCTGAATGTTGAACTTTAAGCCAACTTTTTCACTCTCCTCTTTCACTTTCATCAGGAGGCTCTTTAGTTCTTCTCTTTCTGCCATAAGGATGGTATCATCTGCATAGCTGGAGTTATTGATATTTCTCCCAGCAGTCTTGATTCCAGCTTGTGCTTTTTCCAGCCCAGCGTTTCTCATGATGTACTCTGCATATAAGTTAAATAAGCAGGGTGACAATATATAGCCTTGACCTACTCCTTTTCCTATTTGGAAACAGTCTGTTGTTCCATGTCCAGTTCTAACTCTTGCTTCCTGACCTGTAAACAGATTTCTCAAGAGGCAGGTCAGGTAGTCGGGTATTCCCATCTCTTTCAGAATTTTCCACAGTTTATTGTGATCCACACAGTCAAAGGCTTTGGCATAGTCAATAAAGCAGAAATAGATGTTTTTCTGGAACTCTCTTGCTAATGATCCAACAGATGTTGGCAATTTGATCTCTGGTTCCTCTGCCTTTTCTAAACCCAACTTGAACATCTGGAAGTTCCTGGTTCACATATTGTTGAAGCCTGGCTTGGAGAATTTTGAGCATTACTTTGCTAGCCTGTGAGATGAGTGCAATTGTGTGGTAGCTTGAGCATTCTTTGGCATTGCCTTTCCTTGGGATTGGAATGAAAACTGACCTTTTCCAGTCTTGTGGCCATTGCTGTGTTTTCCACTTTTGCTGGCATATTGAGTGCAGCACTTTCACAGCATCATCTTTTAGGGTTTGAAATAGCTCAACTGGAATTCCATCACCTCCACTAGCTTTGTTTGTAGTGATGCTTCCTAAGGCCCACTTGACTTCACATTCCAGGATGTCTGGCTCTAGATTAGTGATCACATCATTGTGATTATCTGCATTGTGAAGATCTTTTTTGTACAGTTCTTCTGTGTATTCTTGCCGCCTCTTCTTAATATCTTCTGCTTCTGTTAGGTCCATACCATTTATGTCTTTTATTGGACCCATCTTTGCGTAAAATTTTCCCTTGGTATCTCTAATCTTCTTGAAGAGATCTCTAGTCTTTCCCATTCTATTGTTTTCCTCTATTTCTTTGCATTGAGGAAGAAATCATTGAGGAAGTCTTTATCTCTCCTTGCTGTTCTTTGGAATTCTGCATTCAAATGGGTATATCTTTCCTTTCCGCCTTTGCCTTTCACTTCCCTTCTTTACACAGCTATTTGTAAGGGCTCCTCAGACAGCCATTTTGCTGTTTTGAATTTTTTTTTCTTGGGGATGTTTTTGATCCCTATCTCCTGTACAATGTCACACATCTCCATCCATAATTCATCAGGCACTCTATCTATCAGATCTAATCCCTTAAATCTATTTCTCACTTCCACTGTATAATCATAAGAGATTTGATTTAGGTCATACCTGAATGGTCTAGTGGTTTTCCTTACTTTCTTAAATATAAGTCTGAATTTGGCAATAAGGATTTCATGATCTGAGCCACAGTCAGCTCCTGGTCTTGTTTTTGCTGTCTGTATAGAGCTTCTCCATCTTTACCTGCAAGGAATATAACCAATCTAATTTCGGTATTGACAATATGGTGATGTCCATGTGTAGAGTCTTCTCTTGTGTTGTTGGAAGACGGTGTTTGTTATGACCAGTGCGTTCTCTTGGCAAAATTCTATTAGTCTTTGCCCTGCTTCATTCTGTACTCCAAGGCCAAATTTGCCTGTTACTCCAGGTGTTTCTTGACTTCCTACTTTTGCATTCCAGTCCCCTATAATGAAAGGACATCTTTTTTGGGCGTTAGTTCTAAAAGGTCTTGTAGGTCTTCATGGAAACATTCAACTTCAGCTGCTTCAGCATTGCTGTTTGGGGCATAGACTTGAATTACCGTGATATTGAATGGTTTGCCTTGGAAACGAACAGAGATCATTCTGTCATCTTTGAGATTGCATCCAAGTACTGTATTTCAGACTCTTCTGTTGACTATGATGGCTACTCCATTTCTTCTAATGGATTCTTGCCCACAGATTATATCTCAATAAAGTTGTTTTTGGTAAGATATAACGGATGAAAGTCTATTCATCAGAAAGGGAAAAGAAAGAAATAGCAATGAGCTGGAAGCCAAAGCCATAAGCTTCTGTGAATTGCTCTTTGGTATTCTACTCCACATAATATATTCTTTAGGAATTATATTAACCATATTCAATGTAGAGAGAGTCACGGGGATTAAGACTATATAATATCCTTAGGGACTTCCCTGGTGGTCCAGTGGTTAAGAGTCTGCCTTGCAATGTGGAAGCCATGGGTTTGATCCCTGGTCAGGGAACTAAGATTCCCACATACTGTGCAGCAACTAAGCCTGCATGGCACAAGTAGAGATCTCCCATGCTGCAACTACTTAAGGCTGTGTACTCTGTAGCCCACTTGCTGCCAACTACTGAGCCTGCACACCACAATCATAGAGACTATGCACCACAGTGAAAGATCCGGTGTGCCCCAACTAAGACCTGATGCAGCCAAATAAATAAATAAATATTTTTAATAATATATCCTTAAATAATAACAAAAACTTGATTATCTGATCATCTTAACTTTTCTATACTCAATAAATATTATTTTACTGTTCATTATGTACTGGGCACTATTCTAGTAAGGATGATCATGGTATATATATATGGTGTATATATATATATATATATATATATATATATATATATAGAGAGAGAGAGAGAGAGAGAAGCTTCTCTGGTGGCTCAGACAGTAAATAATCTGCCTGTAATGAGGGAGACCTGAATTTGATCCCTGAGTTGGGAAGCTCCCCTGGAGAAGGGAATGGCTACTCACTGCAGTATTCTTGCCTGGAGAATTCCATGGACAGAGGAGTCTGGCAGGCTACAGCCCATGGGATCACAGAGTCAGACACAGATTCAGTTAGACTGAATCATTTTGCTATATAGCAGAAAATTAACACAGCACTGCAAATCAACTATACTTCAATATAACAAATGTTTTAAAAATAAAAGACTATGTTTGAAGACAGGATATTTTAAATCAACTTAATGAAGTTAACCATTTCTTACATATACAGATTGTATTATCAGGAAAAATTATGAAAGATCAAAATTGACAAAAACATATTAGCGGCTCACCTGTTGATTTTACCCATCAAGGTTATCTCTTCTTTTCACTGTCTTCAAATTATCTTATAATTTAAGTTATAGAACCTGATATCACTGCAAATGATGTTTCTATATGCAAATGAATTCTGTCCAGAGGAGAGATAGTTGATTTCCCTTTCCCTGTGGAAAAAGCCAGCTTTGAATCTATTCACAAATTCAGTTTATAAGCTATTTCTGTCCTTGAATTTGCCTTGAACCAATAACATCTTTCTGGCTCTTTCATTAGTTAAAATCTTTGACATATATTCATTTTATATTTAAACGACAGTCATGATTTTTACCTTTTAAAAAATATCCTTTAACACTATCTTTTAAATTCCAAAGAATTTCTTAAAATGCTAGTTTGTGCAATGCTATTATTTAACCATAGCATAAGATTTTTGTGCATGTCATCACCCAAATTTTACAATGTTGATTATCTGTTTAGCAACAAGTATTTTGCTACTTCCTTGCTTGATACATTTAAAAACTGCCTACTCCTTTTTAAAATTTTTGAATCATGGCATATATGCTTGAAGTGAAGTCACATCTGTGCAGTAATGACAGCATTAAAACCTCTAAAGCAGGCTTTCAAGAAATCAGTGTTATTTGGACCCCTAACTAAGATTCTGTACCCTTACATCTAACATCAGGATAATGGCAAGAAATGTTAATTCTCCCTCACAGTTCATTATTTCAAATGTGCTTCAGTAATCAGTCTCTAAGAGAAATGTGGGGAATCTGGGTATTTAAATACAGGCACGTTATTTTTTTTTTCAGGCTGAAAGCTGAATTTCCTAAAGAAATAAATCAAATGCAGCTTTTTAAAAATTGGACCTATTATGCTAAGTTGATGTATCCTCACAGAGGAAGAGAACAAAGCACTTGGAACTAATAGAATTGGCTGAACATTGGATTTTTTAAAAGCCTTGGCCCATTTCCTGGCTGACCTCTCCCATTGTATAAGGTAGCATTAAATCGGAGTGGCATTTGAGTAATACAGACTCACATATCCTGACATATACTAGTCACAATCATAATGTTTCACATAGTGTCTATTACAGTTGTATTCAACTTGAAATGTGTAGAACACGCACTCACAAATAAAATTTAATGTTGGATTATTTTTTGAAAATTGATTGGAGTAATAGAAGGTAACTGTTCCCTAGAAACAATAGCATTGCTTAATTTATGAATACTAACATTAGCCAGCAGAATCAGACAAAGCAGCCATGAGAAAATTTAAGCTGACAGAAACATCATATTGTTGAACACCATGTTATTATAACTAAGAAAACAAAACGAAAATCACTCAATAATTCCTTTATCCTAGGTAGTTGTTATATGGGGCTTTTGGTTTTGTTTTCTTTCTTCATTAGTACCTTACAATCTGAAAACAGGAACATAATTATCTCTTAGATCTCATCAATTTTCAAAGAAGTCTAGCAATGCCTTGAAAACATTCACTTATCAAGTCACCAACAGAAATTATTAGGATGCATATATCTTCATCATTGTTAAGGGAAGGTGCCTGATAAAGTCATGGATTATATTCACAAAGCTGTTTGGTGTCCTTTAGATAGAGATGCTTATGTATATAGATATTAAATCATGGCCATGTCTCCTGAAGGAGTAAGAAGTTAGGGACTGAGGTCACAAAAATAATTAAACCATGATTTCTGCCCTGGAGAAGTTTATAGCCTAGCAAGCAAGATAGAATATAACAAATTAATTACAATATAAAATATACAATGCAGACAAATATAGAGTGCTATGGGAAAGTGCAAAGAAAGAATTGATTAGGATGAAATGAAGAAAGGGATAATGAAAGTGGCAGTAGAGGGAAACAGGAGGTGACTTTTGGAGAGGATCAAAGAATTACCAGGCAGAGAAGATAGAAAGGGAATTATCATCAGAAAGAACAAATTTAGTAAAATGTACACCAACTTTTACAAGACATATACATTTTCTTTTACTGGCATTACATAAACTATATATTTTATTTGGCACCTTGATATAAAATGATGAATTTGGTTTCCCACTTCAGCACATATATAAGCAAGGTGCTTTTATGTATTGAATATAAGATTAAATAGGTATATATTCCAAACCAGAACTAGTCATAGTCACAGTCACTTTAGTATTTCAAAATGATGTTAATATAGTAAGCATTGGGTTTTTAAAAAATTATTCCCAAGATAACAACTATGTTACAAATTTTCCCAGTATTTCAAAAGGTCATAAAGTGAGATTTAAAAAAGATGACTTTACTTTCCAAATGTCTCATCTAGATAGATGCTGTCTAGTGAGTTTTGGTTTTAGGGCAGCACTTCTAAAGTGGATCGTGCTTAAATTTCATACCTGGGGTGCTTATTACACACCCTTGGATTCCTGCTTAATGAAATCAGAGTACATTGAGATGGGAAGTAAGAAACAGGAATTTGTACTTCATGAAAATTCCTCAGGTAATGTTTAGATATTACTACTTTTAGAGAATTCAACCTAAAAGTGAAGCTAAGATAGATTTGTTTCCTAGAGTACCACAGAGCTGAGAAGAAATTGCAAATTTAATTGTCTAAGAAAATTGGAGACAGGTTTACCTATAGATAAAACTACAGGTGTGAGAGTATAAACAAAAAAGCTCAGACTTGTTTAATTTTAATTTCTTTCTTAGTAAGAATAAGAATTCACAAAACACATATTTACTCAAAAATGTTTCCTAGAATTTTAAGAGATAAGTGGATTCCTATGACTATATAACACCATGTGGCAGTTGCAGGTGTGGGGAAGGAAAAACTTTTCTCTAACTTCTTGGGCTTAGTATCTGAGGACATGTGAATTAAACTGATAAATGACAGATTAGCAAGAGGGGAAAAAAGCAGAGTTTATTTACATGAGAAATGTGCATAGGCAAGGGAGTGCTTAGTGATGTAATCAAAGGCATACTTACAGTCTAGGGCTTATATACCTAACTTGCTGCTGCTGCTGCTAAATTGCTTCAGTCGTGTCCTACTCTGTGCAACCCCATAGACGGCAGCCCACCAGGCTCCACCGTCCCTGGGATTCTCCAGGCAAGAGTACTGGAGTGGGTTGCCATTGCCTTCTCTGTCTACCTAACTTAGTAGAGGGGAAAAAAGTGGGGAGGAAGGGCTTCCACAGGAAGAGCGAATAGGTTCTTTTAGAGAAGACAAATGAATTTCTAGACCAACAAAAGACAAGAAAGTTTGTGATAGTCTTGCTTATGCAGCTGATCTATGAGTGGTCTTTCTGTGTTCTTCATTGCCATGAAACTCCCCCAGAGAAATTTATGGTAGGTTTACTCTCAATCTCTCTCCTGGGAGCCAAAGCCTCCCCTAAAAGGAAATTTATGGCAATCTTCATTTCTCAGGAGTTTCTGCCTCTAGTCAGATATGGGAAATTCTGAGATGGCTTCTTTCTGCATCTGGTGAATCTTTATGTTTAAAATAATCTTTATGACAACTAGTGGTAGAATTCTTGCCTGCCACACGGGGGCCTGGGTCCAGTTCCTGGCCCATGCAGCCACAGCATCCCCTTTGGGCTTCCCTCCTAGCTCACTTGGTAGTCTGCTGGCAATGCAGGAGACCAGCATTCAATTCCTGGGTTGGGAAGATCCCCTGGAGAAGGAAATGGCAACCTACTCCAGTATTCTTGCCTGGAGAATCCCATGGACAGAAAAGCCTGGTGGGCTACATTCTATGGGGTCACAAGAATTGGACACCACTGAGCAACTAAGCACACACATGGGGTTCTGAGTGTGTCCATACTCAGAACATTCAGAAGCCCATTCAGAACATAATGTGCTCAAGTACTAAAAGCCAGAGCAGGTATTTTTGCTCTAAAATAGGCAAATAGAGCAAGAGTATATACAAATAATTGGGCAAAGCACATTGTGGTATCAGATACTAGTAAAACTTTCTTAAGTCTGAGTGCAGACCTATTTTCCTGTCCCTCTGTTAAGTAATACTGACACCAGGAATGCTTTCTTGTCCTTAAACTGGGACTAGACATAAAAATTTAGCTCCTCACTACAGGAAATACTTGTTCTTAGAAGGTATTGTGCATTAGTCACTCAATTGTGTCCAACTCTGCGACCCCATGGACTGTAGACCTCCAGATTCATCTGTCTATGGAATTCTCTAGGCAAGAATACTGGAGTCGGTAGCCATTCCCTTCTCCAGGGGATCTTCCTGACGCAGGGATCAAACCCAGGTCTCCTGCATGGTAGGCAGATTCTTTACCATCTGAGCTACCAGGGAAGCCCCTCTTAGAAGGTAAGCCAGCTAAAATAGTTGTCAAGATTCACTTCAAGATCCTCATTCTTGCTGTGTTCAGTAATCCCAAGATATTTTATCATAAACTCTGTCAAAACTATAGTAAATTCCTGCCTTGCAAATTACCTTAAAATCACCCATTCCTGGGTCAGACCTACCTACTGATCCGGAGAGACTCCTGCAAAGGCAGGAGGCAACTGCAACTCACCCTGGGGACTGAGACATGAGTGGAAGCCATCTGGGGAGTTCTTTCTACCATGTGAACAATGCTGCTGGCTAGTTCCATTTTGGAATCCTCCCTCTAGCTTATGGGTATCAGGACCCAGCCCCAGCCCCATTCAATAGCCTGTAGGCACCAGTACTGAGAAGCCTCAGGGCAAGCAACTAACTGAGCAGGGATACAGCCACACCCATCAGCTGACAGGCTGCCTTAAGATCCTTTGAGCCCACAGCTTCTCTGGACACAGGCTTGTCCACCAGAGGGCCTCACACAGCAGTGCACAGGCACTACAGAACTCAGCAGCCAGAGATTCTAGGAACCGACTCCACCCACCAGTGGGCAGGCACCAGTCCCAGAATTCCAGGCTCTGCCCACCAGCAAGCTTACTCTAACCTTGGGACCAGCCTCATTAATCAGCAGATAGACACTAGCCATAATATAAACATAGCCCTATAGCCTATGGACCCAGCCCACCCATTCATTAGCAGGCTAGATCCTATTCTGTGATGAGTCAAGCCCTGGTTTTATCCCCAGCAAGCTAACACAAGTGTTGGGAAACCCTGGACCCTGCAGCTAGCTGTATCAGGAACTGGTCCCACCCACCAGCAGTCTGACACCAGCTCTGAGATGCCTGATTGCTGCAGCCAGACCCCAGGACCTGGCTCTGTCCACTGGAAGTTGACACTAGCCACAGAATCTGGTTTCACCCACCAGCTGGAGGGCACTAGACCCTGACTCTGCCCATCAGTGAGCCAGCGCTAGCCCTGGGACCTGGGACTCCTTCCCCAAGGTATTGCAGCCAGCTGCTTCATGATCCAACTCCACCAACTGGCAGCCTTCACAGAAGACAGGGCCTGGCAACCAGTAGAAGTGGGGGCTAACTAAGCCTACCAGACCACCCACAGTAGTCAACCTGCCACAACAAAGGATCCATGCAACCCACATAGAGGACACCCCTAGAGTATAGAGATCTGGTGATGAGAGGGGAGTGTGTTGCTGGGATGCACAGGATGTACCCTCTAAAATACTGCTTCTCTAAGGTTGGGAAATATAAGCAACCTACCAGATAAATAGAAAAAAAAGAAGAAAAAATCAGCAAGTTAGGCCAAATGAAGCTACAGGGGAACATGTTCTAAATAAAGGAACAAGATAAAACCCCAGAAGAAGAACTAAGAAAAATGGAAATAGGCGATCTGCTTGAGACAGTGGTAATGATAATGATAATTATGGCAATGATAACAAAGATGATCAAATAACTTGAGAGAAGAATAGATACACAGAGTGAGAAATTGGAAGCTTTTAACAAAGAATTAGAAAATACAAAAAACAATCAAACAGAGACGAAGAATACAATAACTGAAATGGAAAATACACTAGAAGGAATCAGTAGTAGACTAAATGATACAGAAAAAGAGATCAGTGAGCTGGAAGACAGAGTAGTGGAAATCACTAACACTAAACAGAAAAAAAAAAAGAATGAAAAGAAATGAAGACAGTTTAAGAGACTTCTGGGACAACATCAAGCACATTAATATTTGTATAATAGGGGTTCCAAAAAGAAAAGAGAGAGAAAGGGGCTAAGAATTTGAGGACACAATAGCCAAAACCTTCCCTAACCCAGGAAGGGAAACAGATATCCAAGTATTGTAAGTACAGTGAGTCCCAAACAAGATTAACCCAAACAGGAATACATCAAGATACAAGTTAATTAAAATGGCAAAAGTTAAAATAAAGAGATAATGTTAGAAGCAGGAAGAAAAAAGCAACAGGTTATATACAAGGGAACACCTGATAAATCTATCAGCTGACTGCAGTAGAAACTCTGTAGGCCATAAGAGAGTAGCACAATTTAGTTTAAATGATGAAACGGAAACTCTGTAACAAAGAATACCCAGAAAGACTCTGTTTCAGATTTGATGGAGAGATCAAAAAGTTTTATAGACAAGCAAAAGTCACAATAGATCACTACCAACTAGCTTTACAGAAATGTTAAAGAGACTTCTCAAAACATAAAAAAAGGCCAAAACTAGAAAGATGAGAATTATGAAAGGAAAAAGCTCATCAGTAAGGGAAAATATAAAATAAAGACAATAAAGCATCCATACAGAAAGCTAGCAAGAAGGTTAAAAGAGAAAGGTAGAAAAATTATCTATAATAGTTCAGGTCAGTTCAGTTCAGTCACTCAATTATATCTGGCTCTTTGCCACCCCATGGACTGCAGTACACCAGGCCTCTCTGGCCATCACCAGCTCCCGGAGTTTGCTCAAACTCATATGCATTGAGTCAGTGATACTATCCAACCATCTCATTCTCTGTCATCCCCTTCTCCTCCTGCCTTCAATCTTTCCCAGCATCAGGGTCTTTTCCAATGAGTCAGTTCTTTGCATCAGGTGGCCAAAGTATTGGAGTTTCAGCTTCAGCATCAGTCCTTCCAATGAATATTCAGGACTGATTTCCTTTAGGGTTGACTGGCTTGATCTCCTTGCAGTCCGTGGGACTCCCAAGAGTCTTCTCCAACACCACAGTTCAAAAGTATCAATTTTTTGGTGCTTATCTTTCTTTATAGTTCAACTCTCACATCCATACATCACTACTGGAAAAACCATAGCTTTGTCTAGATGGACCTTTGTTGGTAAAGTAATGTCTCTGCTTTCTAATATGCTGTCTAGGTTTGTCATAGTTTTTCTTCAAAGGAGCAAGCATCTTTTAATTTCATGGCCACAGTCACCATCTGCAGTGATTTTGGAGGCCAAGAAAGTCTGTAACTGTTTCCATTGTTTCCTGATCTATTTGCCATGAAGTGAGAAACATCTATTTCTGCTTTATTGACTATGCCAAAGACTTTGACTGTGTGGATCACAATAAACTGTGGAAAATTCTGAAAGAGATGGGAATACCAGACCACCTGACCTGCCTCTTGAGAAACCTATATGCAAGTTAGGAAGCAACAGTTAGAACTGGACTTGGAACAACAGACTGGTTCCAAATAGGAAAAGGAGTACATCAAGGCTGTATATTGTCACCCTGCTTATTTAACTTCTATGCAGAGTACATCATGAGAAATGCTGGGCTGGAAGAAGCACAAGCTGGAATCAAGACTGCCGGGGGAAATATCAATAACCTCAGATATGCAGATGACACTACCCTTATGGCAGAGAGTGAAGAGGAACTAAAAAACCTCTTGAGGAAAGTGAATGAGGAGAGTGAAAAAGTTGGCTTAAAGCTCAACATTCAGAAAACGAAGATCATGGCATCTGGTCCCATCACTTCATGTGAATTAGATGGGGAAACAGTGTCAGGCTTTATTTTTTTGGGCTCCAAAATCACTGCAGATGGTGACTGCAGCCATGAAATTAAAAGATGCTTTCTCCTTGGAAGAAAAGTTATAACCAACCTAGATAGCATATGGAAAAGCAGAGACATTACTTTGCCAACAAAGGTCTGTCTAGTCAAGGCTATGGTTTTTCCAGTGGTCATGTATGGATGTGAGAGCTGGACTGTGAAGAAAGCTGAGTGCTGAAGAATTGATGCTTTTGAACTGTGGTGTTGGAGAAGACTCTTGAGAGTCCCTTGGACTGCAAGGAGATCCAACCAGTCCATTCTGAAGGAGATCAGCCCTGGGTATTCTTTGGAAGGAATGATGCTGAGGCTGAAACTCCAATACATTGGCCACCTGATGCAAAGAGCTGACTCATTTGAAAAGACTCTGATGCTGGGAAAGATTGAAGGCGAGAGGAGAAGGGGACGACAGAAGATGAGATGGCTGGATGGCATCACTGACTCAATGGACGTGAGTCTGAGTGAACTCCAGGAGTTGGTGATGAACAGGGAGGCCTGGCATGCCGCGGTTCATGGGGTTGCAAAGAGTTGGACACGACTGAGCGACTGAACTGAACTGAACTGAACTGATGGGACTGGATGCCATGACCTTAGTTTTTTGAATGTTGATATTTAAGCCAGCTTTTTCATTCTCCTTTTTCACTTTCAAGAGGTTCTTTAGCTCCTCTTTGCTTTCTGCCATTCAATATCATAGTAATCCAAATCTATGTCCCAACCACTAATGCCGAAGAAGCTGAAGTTGAATGGTTCTATGACGACCTACAAGACCTAGAACTTACATCAAAAAAAGATATCCTTTTCATCATAGTGGAAAGCAAAAGTAGGAAGTCAAGAGATACTTAGAGTAACAGGCAAGTTTGGCCGGGCCTTGGAGTACAAAATGAAGCAGGGCAAAGGCTAACAGAGTTTTGCCAAGAGAATGCATTGGTCATATCCACAATAAGCAGTTAAGAAATACATGAAACAATTTTATATAAAATATTATATCAAAAATAATAATTGTGAAGGGAGGAGAGTACAAATGAAGCATTATTAAAGTGTGTTTGAGATTAAGAAATCAGCAACGATATAGATTGATATACTTAAATCTCATGGTGACCACAAGCCAAAAATTTATAATAGATACACACACACACACAAGCGAAATGAATCAAAGCATATCACTAAAGATAATCATCAAATCACAAAAGAACAAAAGAAGAAAGGAGTAAAAAAGAACTTATGATTAATAAAATATCAATAAGAACATATCAATACATTACTATAAATGTAAATAGAAAAATGCTCCAGTCAAAAGACATAGAGTGGCTAAATGGATACAAAAGCAAGACATGTATATATGCTGCCTAAAATATACTTCAGATTTAAAGACACAGATTGAAAAAATAAAAAAATAAAAAAAATAAATAAAGACACAGATTGAAAATAAGTGGACAGAAAAAGATATTCCATGCAAATGGAAATCAAAAGAAAGCTGGGGTAGCAATACTTATATCAGACAAAACAGACTTTAAAACAAGACTGTTGCAAAAGACAAAGAAAGACATTACATAATAATCAATGGATCAATTCAATAAGAAAATACACAAATTATAAATGTTTGTACCCAACATAGGAGCACCTAAATGTATAAAGCAAATATTAACAGAAATAAATGGAGAAATTAACAGTAACACAATATTAGTAGGGAACTTCAACACCATACTTATACTAATGGATAGATAATCCAGGCAGAAAATTAATAAGGAAACACTGGCCTTAAATGACACATAAGATCAGATGGACTTATATACATATATAGAAAACAATGCATCCAAAAGCAGCAGAATAAACATTCTTTTCAAGTGCACATGTAACATCCTCCAGAACAAATCACATGCTAGGTCAAAAAAGAAGCCTCGCTTAGGAAATTTAAGAAAATTGACCACTAGACATCAACTCCCAGGGGAAAAAAACACAAAAAAGACAAACACGCAGAGACTAAACAATATACTGCTAAACAACATTGATCATTGAAAAAAATAAAAAAAGGAATTTAAAAAATACATGAAGACAAGCTAAAATGAAAACACTATGATCCCAAATTTATAGGCTGCAGCAAAAGCAGTTCTAAGAGTGAAGTTTATAGGAATACAAGCTTATCACAGGAAACTGGAAAAATCTCAAACAACCAAACTAGAAAGAAAATAACAAAACTTAAACTTAGTAGAAGAAATCATAAGGATCAGAGCAGAAATAAATAGAGATGAAAAAAGTAGAAAAGGTCAATGAAACTAAGAGCTCATTTTTTGAAAAGGTGAACAAAATTGATAAACCTTTAGCCAGACTAGAGAAAAAAAGAGAAATGGCCCAAGTCAATAAAATCAGAAATGAAAAAGAAGTTAAAACTGCCACCACAGAAATACAAAGGATCATAAGAGACTACTATGAACAACTATATATCAATGAAATGGACAACCTAGAAGAAATGGACAATCTCCCAAGACTGAACCAGGGAGAAAATAGAAACAAGAAATAACAGAAAATATGAAACAGATCAATCAACAGTAACAAAATTGAATCAGTAATAAATAACTCCTAACAAATGAAAGTCTAGGACCAGATGACTTAACAGGTGAATTCTACCAAATCTTTAGAGAAGAGTTAACAGCTATCTTTATCAAACTACTCTAAAAAGTTGCAGAGGAAGGTACCAAACTCATTCTATCAGGCCAGTATCACCCTGATACCAAAATCAGGCAAATATATTACAAAGAAAGAAAATTACAGGCCAATATCATTGATGAACATAGATGCAAAAATCTTCAACAGAATATTAGCAAACCAAATACAACAATACATTAGAAGGGTTATATACCATGATCAAATGGGATTCCTCTGAGATGCAAGGATTTTTCAATATCCACAAATCAATCAGTGTTATAGACCACATTAACAAATTGAAGAATAAAAACCCTATGATCATTTCCATAGATACAGAAACAGTTTTGACAAAAATTCAAAAATTCAATATCCATCTATGATATAAATTCTCCAGAAAGTGAGTATGGAGGGAATATACCTCAATAAAGGTCATACATGGTAAGCCCACAGCTAACATTGTTCTCAATGGTGAAAAGTTGAAAGCATTTCCTCCAAGGTCAAGAATAAGACACAGATGCTCCCTCTCACAACTTTTATTTAAATAATATTGGAGGTTCTAGTCACAGCAATCAGACAAGAAAACAAGGATTCTGTTTCAGTAGGTCTAAGCCCTAAGTAGCTTCCAGATGATGCTAACGTTGCTGGTCCTTAGACCACACTTTCAGTAACAAGGGCCTAAACCAGGAGTACACAATAGAAATATTACCAAAGCCACAAATGTGAGCTACATATGTAATTTAAAATTTTCTACTGGCTACATTAAAAATGTAAAAAGAAGAGTTGAAATTAAATTTAATAACTTATTTAATCCAAAATATAAAAATACTATCATAACATAATTAATATGAAGATGATTAATATTTTACACTCTTTTTTCATAGTAAACTTTTAAAGGCAGTTTTTATTTTTACATTTACAGCATATCTCAGGCCATACTAGCTACAGTTCATAATTCATTAGCCACAGTTAGCTATTGGCTATCAAAGTGGATAATTCAGGACTAACTCTTCCATGTAGGAACCATAAAGGAGCATCTGAATGATTATTTATGATACTTCCTCTCCTCATTTCTTTCTGTCAAGTAAATCATTATTAAATGTGATTTATATTCAGGAATCCAAGTGCATTTGAGCACAGACATTAACAACATCAAAGCATGGGACTGACTTATGCAGATAAACACAGCTTTTCATTCTTTTTCTCTAAGAAATAGAGAAACATTTACATTTAGCAATAGACATAATAAGAGATGTGAAATGTTGCATTGGTTTCTGATGGTTGACTGCACACATGACATTTGCCCAACCTTCTCTTGGTTCTGTCAGGTGAGAGTGGGGTCAGTGCAAAGATCCTGGACCAAGATGCTGGTATCTCAGAAAAGCTGATCAAGAGAGCTGGCCAAAGATGATGTTCAAAGGCGACTCCAGCCCCATTACAGTGATGCAACAGTCTCCTGTGCCTCAGTACTAATGCCTTTGAATACCATAACCCAGCTGAAAGAAAGATCCCATTTGCTGGGAAGAGGATGTGGATCATGAAATGCTTCACTTAGGAATTGTATTAGAGCTGGCACTTAATAGACTGGCAACAATTTTGCAGGAAAAGTTGGAGGGAAATAACATTCCAGAAATAAAAAAATATGAACAAAGGTATGTATGAGCCTTGAGGTGAAGAGGAAGGTTTTGAGTTGAATCTTTGTTCTACCACAAACACTACTGTGACTTTCATCCCATTTACTTATTAATGTGAAATTCCTGCCTTGTTCCTTCTAGTTTCTTGCTCCCCTGTTACCTAACTCATGCTCAGTTGGTTAGCTGATTATTTTCTGTGTAGGAAATTTCTGTAGGAAAATTCCCTTATGTATTTCACTTCTTTTCCCCACCACCCCCATGGGGAAGCTGACTACTGGGCAGCCATTGTACCTCATTGCCTGGTATACAAAAAGAAAGACAACTAGATTTGAATTCTGAAGAACTATGCTTAATCCTTTTTTTCCTCTTACCTTCAATAATTAATTTAACTTCTTTGAACAATTTTCTTTATTTGTATACTAGTGATAACAAAGTCTTCTGCATAATTTTGTGAGCATTAAATAGAATATGTAAGTAAGAATGACTAGCAATTAGTAGATCCTCAATACATTATTTAGTCACCCTTAAAAAAAGTGTGTGAGTGAGAGCAATTAGTAACTTTGAGAAGGCCCTAAAAGTTAATCTGAGACCTTTCTGACATAGAAAGTATCTAAGAATTAAAGATATATTTCAATTGGTTAGCTTTTCCTTAACATATTACTTCCCGGAAAGACTGCTTATATGCATTTACAGTTAGAACCCCAATGCATAACTGTAAATAATAAATTATTAAAATATATTACCTGTATCTAAAAATAGTCATGTGTGTGCATGCATGCTAAATTGCTTCAGTCGTGTCTGATTCTTTGTAGCCTATGGACTGTAGCCTGCCAAGCTCTTCTGTCCAGGGGATTCTCCAGGCCAGAATACTGGAGTAGGTTGCCATGCCCTTCTCCATAGGATCTTCCCAACCCAGGGATCGAACCTGCGTCTCTTACACCTCCTGCATTGGCAGGTATGTTCTTTACCACTAGTACCACCTGGGAAGCTACCCAAAATAGTCATGAGAATAAATGAAATTGTATGTTGTTGAATTTAGGCCTTGCAATAAGGTGGGGTTGTTATGAGACTGAACTGCAAAGTCAACTCTAAGGAAATTGTCCAGGGTCAAAATGCCAGTAATATGCATACGTATGCCAGTACCTCAGTTTATGTACCCAAATTGAAGTTGGAGTATGACCTAAGTCAAGGAGATAAGATTGGGTCTTACAACTTCAAGAAGACTGATAAACAAAAAGGAAAGAAATTAATAAAGGGCTAGGCATCTAACCTAGGTTAGGATACAGGTGGTAGAGTATAATCCTCCTGGACAGCAGTTGTTTTCCCTCTGCATAAAAATTTGATGGCTGACCATCATACATTTACAATTATTTCTCTGTGTAAGTAAAATTTAAAAAGTTCTCTGTTCCAAGAAATTCATTAATTTCATGATATTTTCCTCAAATGAAGTTATGTTTTTAATAAAACAGTATACTACTAGTATATAGAATTTTCCTATTTTTATGCCCTTTTCCACTTTGCCAGGGTTTCTAGGAACTCTAAGTAGATGTTTCCATAATGTAGCAATGTTGTATAAATAGACTCATTCAGCAATTTGCAATGTATTATTCACGGCAATGAGAAAAGTTCAGTGTGAAAACATTGTGGCTGAGGTGAACCCAGAGGAAAATTAATAATAGAGAGAGATACTTGGGAAAGAATGATACAATACTACATTGACATTGAGCTATGCAATTTTAATTTTATTGAGGACAATCACTAAAAATAATATGTGTAAGAATCATTTAAAGAATCCTCTAAAGTCTCTGAATATTTGAAGTAACCACTAGAAAAACCATAAGTTTGATCATGGGTTTATTATCTCAAGACACATTCAATATACTTGGTCAAAAAAGAATCAGTTAAGATGATATCGTTGATTAAGAAAATTCCCAATTGGGAAAACAAGCACAACAGAAATGAAATAAAGGCCAAATGAGGTTCAAATCAGTATTTTCTGGTGATTGGAAATTTATTGTTTTTCCTTCTTCAACCATTTACTCTTGGGCTCTCAATCATTAAAGGGAGGGATTACATTTTATGCACTTGAAGTTCTGGCAGCCAATACAATGCTATGGTAGAAAGTATGATTTTTCCAGTAGTCATGTATGGATGTGAGAGTTGGACTATAAAGAAATCTGAGTGCCGAAGAATTTATGGTTTTGAACTGTGGTGTTGGAGAAGACTCTTGAGAGTCCCTTGGACTGCAAGGAGATCCAACCAGTGCATCCTAAAGGAGATCAGTCCTGGGTGTTCATTGGAAGGACTGATGCTGAAGCTAAAACTCCAATACTCTGGCCACCTGATGTGAAGAGCTGATTCATTTGAAAAGACCCTGGTGTTGGGAAAGACTGAAGGTAAGAGGAGAAGGGGACGACAGAGGATGAGATGGTTAGATGGCATCTGACTCAATGGACATGAGTTTGGGTAAACTCCGGGAGTTGGTGATGGACAGGGAGGCCTGGCGTGCTGCGGTTCATGGGGTTGCAAGGAGTCGGACACGACTGGGCAACTGAACTGAACTGAACGATGTTATATTCAGGACTACTGAGAGAGCCCTTAATACCAGAGGTTTCCAAAGGGGATGTACAAGATGATCTATGGGGCACAGGAAGGAAAACAAGAATTTTTATTTAGACTTTTAATTTATTTTGTCTCACTTCTTTTTTACAGAGCTTTATCATAATATCTCATATAATTTACATACCATAAAATTCACCATTTAAAGTGTAAAAGTTGATGATTTTTAGTATATTAAGATTTGTGCAATCATCCTCAGAATCTTATTTTAGAACATTTTCAATACTCCAAAAAGAAATCTCATACCCATTAGCAGTCATCCTCACTCCCTCTTCACCCCATCTCCAGATAATCATTTATCTAATATTTATCTCTATAAGTTTTCTTATACTGGACACTTCATATACATGAAATTGTATAATAAGTGGTCTTTTACCATAGGTTCTTTCACTTAATATACAGATTTCAAGGTTCAACTACAGCATATTATGTTATCATACTTCATTGTTTCTAAAGCCAAAAAATAGTTAATTGTATAGTTCAGTTCAGTTCAGTTCAGTCGCTCAGTCATGTCCGACTCTTTGCAACCCCATGAATCGCAGCACGCCAGGCCTGCCTGTCCATCACCATCTCTTGGAGTTCACTCAGACTCGCGTCCATCGAGTCAGTGATGCCATTCAGCCATCTCATCCTTGGTCGTCCCCTTCTCCTCCTGCCCCCAATCCCTCCCAGCATCAGAGTCTTTTCCAATGAGTCAACTCTTCGCATGAGGTGGCCAAAGTACTGGAGTTTCAGCTTTAGCATCATTCCTTCCAAAAAAATCCCAGGGCTGATCTCCTTCAGAATGGATTGGCTGGATCTCCTTGCAGTCCAAGGGACTCTCAAGAATCTTCTCCAACACCACAGTTCAAAAGCATCAATTCTTCGGCACTCAGCCTTCTTCACAGTCCAACTCTCACATCCATACATGACTACTGAAAAAACCATAGATGTACCATATTTTATGTATCCATTGGCTGATGAAAATTTGGGTTGTTTCCACTTTTTAGCTAGTATGAATGGTGCTGCTATGAACACTCATGTAGAAGTTCTTGTGAGGACATACCTTTTTCAATTCTCTTGGGTATATAACTAATTGTGGACCATATGGTAACTAATATTTTGAACAACTGCCAGACTTTTCCATAATATCACTTTACATCTGTATCAGCAACACAGAAGGATTCCATTTTCTCCATATTCTCACTAACACTAGCTATTTATTTGATTATAGTCACTTAGTTGTGTGCAGTGGTATCACATATAATTTTGATTTGCATTTTCCTACTAACTAGTGATATTGAAGAACTTTCAATGTATTTATTGGCTATTTGTTTGTCTTCTTTGGAGGGACATATGTTCATATACTTTGTTCATTTTTAAACTGGGAAAATTTTAATTTTTATTTTAAAATTTAAATTAAAAATTTTGTTTTTATTGTTGAGTTGTAAGAGTTCTTTATATATTCTGGATACTAGTTCCTGTATTTATTTATTTACTTTTTGTATTTTGGTTTACAATTTCTAATTTTTTCTTTCTTATTTTTTAAATTATGAAAGTATAATAACACATTTACAGGAGACTTGGAAAATACAGAACAAAGTTACATATCACAATTATTACAATTACAATTACATATTATAATTATTTTTAAGTAGATAAATTAAGATTTTCACTTAGAGTTTCAATATCAAACTTTCAAAAATTAATAGAATGAACAGACAGAAAAGTAGAAGGACATAGTAGACCTGAAAAGCACAATGAACCAATTCAACATAATTAAGATTTATACAATTTTCACACTATAGCAGGATACAAATTCTATTCAAGTTCCCATAGACTATAAAGAAGACACTGGAATATTTCCAGGGATATGAAACAAGGTGCAAAAATTTCATGGTCTAAAGGTATTGAAATCATAGAGTCTGTTCTCTTATCACTGGAATTAGGTTAGAAATCAATATCAAAAGATATCTGAAAATAACCCACATATTTTCAAGTACAATGTGACATCTACCAAGAGAGATCTTTGGCTTACTCATTGAGAGCCTCAATAAAGTCAGAAGACTGAAAAAACACAGAGGATGATTGCAGAGAAGAAAGTGTTTAAATGAGAAATTAATATCAAAGATAATTTAAAAATCCATGTATCAGGAAATTAAATGTCCACTTTTAAATGAGGGTGTATCTAAGAAGACATAACAAGGAAAATTAGGAAATATTTGTAACAAAATAAAAGTGAAAAGAGAATTTATCAGAATTTCTTGCATGCAGCTGAAGCTGCTCAACGCAACTAAATGCAATGTAGAATATTGAATAAGGTATGAAAACAAATAATGGACACTAGCATAAAATTTTGTGAAATTTGAACAAAGTCTGTAGTTAATAATACTGTGAAAGTGAAGTCACTCAGTCGCTCACTTGTGTCTGACTCTTTGTGACCCCATGGGCTGTAGCCTACCAGGCTCCTCCATCCATGGGATTTCCCAGGCAAGAATACTGGGGTGGGTTGCCATTCCCTTCTCCAGGAGATCTTCCCGACCCAGGGATTGAACCCGGGTCTCCTACACTGTAGGCAGACGCTTTACCATATGAGCCACCAGGGAAGTCTGGGCCACCAGACTTCTGGCTCAGACTTCTGGCACCAGCCACCATAATACCGTATCATACATTAATTTCCTGTGTGTGTATGTGTGTTTACAACATAGTATTTCTTTATATTCTCAGAACTTGATTAGAAGTTCTAAGTTTCATTCAAAATATTTTTTTAAGAAGTCACTAAGATGATAGACTTTCTAGCCTTTTCGCAGTTACATTAGATGCCAAAATACATGAAGCTGTATCAAAGTTTTAAGTGAATATAAATTAGAAATCTGGTATTCTACTCATACTAAGTCAAACAAGTGGAATCACGATGTCATAAATTGTTTAGCTAGGCAAAAATTCATAACTTTTCTATATAATTTATAATTTTTGAATATGTTTTATAGTAAAAACAATAATACAATAAATATATATTATTTATAACTAAATTTGGGGGAGTGTAGTTTAGTGAAAGTCACTCAGTCGTGCCCAACTCTTTGTGACCGACTATACAGTCCATGGAATTCTCCAGGCCAGAATACTGGAGTGGGTAGCTGTTCTTTTCTCCAGGGGATCTTCCCAACCCAGGGATTAAACCTAGGTCTCCCACATTACAGGTGGATTCTTTACCAGCTGAGCCACTAGAGAAAGACTAATAGTACAATAAGTATATATTATCTGTAACTAAATTTGGGAAAGTGTACTCAAAAGTATTTTTTTATGGTTAGTGGCTTACAATTAAATCTCTGTAGAGCACTGGTTTAGACCAAAATTATTATTTTTCCCATTTGTTGTTTTCAAGAAGGGAAAGTTGAGTTGTTAAATTTAAGTTCATGTATCTTTTAATCACTGTCCTATTGAACTATGTCTGGTAAATACAAAGTAATTTAGGTTATGCTAGGTAATTAATATTTAGGACTTAAACTTTAAATACAGGATATGAGGAAGGGTGGCTAAAATGTGCTACCACATAGTGACCACTCCAGTAATTATCAGTCAAGATAGACATCATCATCATTTAGATTCTACAGATAGAAGATGAACCATGTTAAGTAATGTGGACAAGTCATACAGCTCATGAATGGTAAAGAAAGAATTTGAACTCAAGTCTGACTCCAAAGCCCATTGTTTTCTATGTGACATTGCCTATCAGTTAAATTATAGGTGAGATTTCAGGAATGAGCAAGAAATTAGACTAGATGACTTCCCTTCCAAGCCTGATGTTACAATAACATTTTGATATAAAAAAGCATTCAGGTCTATGTCCCTGGTAATGTTCATAGTTAATAAACATCTAGGGGCAATTACCATTTTATTTTACTGCCTGTGAATAATACTCAGTACAGTGACATGTATAAGGGGAATTAATAACTGTCTGGCATGGTGACATGCCAAACATTCACTTTAAAAAAAGATATGGAATTGCTATTTCTGAATTATTATTTCTGTAGATTTTAGTCATCATTTATGTAAGTCAATAAATTTTATTTATACTTATTATACTTAGAATGTGACTTTATATTTATAGTACACATTGAATTTATACTTATTAAAACTAAATTTCACAAAATAAATGTGACATACTTTCATTCTAATGAGGGAGTCATACTCCATGTCTAAATAAATGAGATGAATGGATTACAGCATGAAGATCAATTCATTTTAACCAACTAATTTTTTACAAATCACCACATAAGTAAGCTATCACTATCGGTCTGAACTAAATGGCTTTATTAGTGTCTGGTTAAATCATAACAGTTAAGCCTAACCAATAGTCTGCTGCTGCTGCTAAGTCACTTCAGTTGTGTCCGACTCTGTGTGACCCCATAGACGGCAGTCCACCAGGCTCCCCTGTCCCTGGGATCCTCTAGGCAAGAATACTGGAGTGGGTTGCCATTTCCTTCTCCAATGCATGAAAGTGAAAAGTGAAAGGGAAGTCGCTCAGTCATGTCCAACTCCTAGTGACCCCATGGACTGCAGCTTACCAGGCTCCTCTGTCCATGGGATTTGCCAGGCAAGAGTTCTGGAGTGCCATTGCCTTCTCCAACCAATAGTCCAGGGCTTAGATTATACTGCTACCCAAATTATATCCTGAGCAATAAATCCATTTCATACAGATAGCAAATTAGAGGAGAATAATAGTACAATTATTCTCCATGGAATAGAGAAAGTTCATTTAATTTTACCCAACAGCAAAAAACAGATTTTAAAACATTCCATGTTTAGTGAAGCAAAATCAAGAATATATAAAGTCAAATAAGTTATTTTATATACTCAATGCTTTTACTTGCTCCCAATGTTAATCTTTCACTTAACTGCCATCATTTTAATACATTGACTGGTACATGCCTCCTTTGTCAAAGGTATTGAGAAATGCATAATAACTGGTATTCTATAATATATAAGATTTCTGTTGGGAATTACTTCTTTTCAGATGAAGGTTTTTTTTTTTTTTTTCCAATGAAGGACTTACACCATAATTAGAAAAATGATGGTCTAAACCCCAGTGGAAAGATTATAATACTTTAACTGGTATTCATTTGTTTCAGGCAAGCCCATGGAGAAAACTAGAAACCACTTTTTATTGAAGTTAAATTGCCAACTGTGAAATCAACTAAATCACATTCTCACTTATATATCTGAAATAATTGGTCCATTTAATTACTTTTTAAGAAGAGCTAGTCATCTGACATTAACTGAACAATCCTAAACAAAAAATTTTAAAATTCTTCAGGTGAAAATATAGGCTCCAGGTAAACTTGGAGAGGCAGTAGAATATTTTAAGTATACTTAAAGTTACTATCTGCTAGAAAATCTTATATTTTAAATATGTCAAATGAAGTAGTATGTTTCAAATTTTGAGGGTTTCTTAGCAGAAAGATTTAGCTTAATGTCATATGAGCCAGGATTAAGGCCTGTTAAGGGCAAAAAAATTACACTTGAACTTCTCATTCATAAGATAAGAATGATAGCATGTGCTGCTCAGCCGTATCCTAACCTTCCATGATAGGATAAAACCACATTTCAAATTAATTTAGATGATATTTATTGAGTTCAATTTGCATGGTGACCTGGAATTTTTAGGGCAATCAAGGTAACATTCAGTCTGCTTGTCTATATAAATCATCCAGATGTCTGGGAAAATCCAAAATGTCATCATTCAAACTATCTCTTAGACTATGTGTTATACATGAAAGTAACAAAAAAAAACCTTTTACCATAGAATGCTTATTCCATAACAGTATGGTTTTCAGTGATTTTGCCACTGTCAATGCTGAATAAGATTTTATTGACCAAATGTGTTAGTTCCTAGTAAGAACAAGTGCTAATAAAATGCAAGTTACTTATTTTGGGTCTGGAATATTCCAAATAGGTCAGTTACTGGCAAACACTATTCATATCATAGAGATGAAGAAACTGTGGAACATCATAGATAACTGATTGGGTCCTTAGAAATAATAAATTCAGCAGGAGAATTTATAATATTTTGCATTTGTATAATTCTACATAGGACTTCATTCACCTCTCTGCCATCCATCCCTGCAGTCCTCCATAAGTAATCCCAACCTCCAGCCTTACTTGAACTTTCATATTCACATTTCAGTGAAAATTTATTGAATATCTACTCTTTGCAAAGTACTGTGCTAAGTGCAGATACAAAGATGAATGAGATATTCTCACTAAGCTTAAATCTAGTAAAGGGATCATAATATCACAGATAATATTATAAGAAAGATACAAATAAATATGTGAATATAAAAGAGGAAGAGAGCATTTTCACCATGGCAGAATCAGAGCAGTATTAGGAAAAGTATCCAAAACTTAAAAATAAGGCAAAAAGATTGGGGCCACATATTTTCAATGTCATAAGAAAGTGAGGGTCATCCAAGAACTGTTAGGGCAATGATCAGAAAATGTTTTCTATAGAGGTCCAGACAGTAAATATTTTCACTTTTCTGGGCCATACAAGTACTCAACTCTGTCATAACATAGAAGCAGCCACACGCCATTTGTAAACAAATGAGTGGCCAGACTTGGCCCACAGACCAAGCCCTGATCTGGGGGACCTAGCCTGTAATTTGCCAGCCCCTGATCTAGGGGACCTAGGATAATAACTTGTTCAGCTCACTATTCACTATTGATTCAAGGTTCCAGACTTAGTGACATTCTATGTTAACTTGTAGATTTTTGTCTTGTATAAATGCAAATAATTTCTGTCTGTAGACAGATAACTCCAAAATTGCACATTACTCAGTTTGTATCTAACTAAGTAATCATATATTCCTATCAACGTGCTGTGCTCTGCTTGACTCAGTTGACTCAGCTGAGTCGGACTCTCTGTGACTCCATGGACTATAGCCCGCCAGGCCCCTCTGCCCATAGGGATTCTTCAGCCAAGAATCCTGGAGTGGATTGCCATGCTCTCCTCCAGGGGATCTTCCTGACCCAGGGATCGAACCAGTGTCTACTTGCTGCAGGTGGATTCTTTACCATCTGAGCCACCAGGGAAGCCCATGAATACTGGGGTTGGTAGCCTGTCCCTTCTCCAGGGGAACTTCCTGACCCAGGAATTGAACCGGGGTCTCCTGCATTGCAGGCAGATTCTTTACCAGTTGAGCTATCAGGGAAGCCCATTCCTATCAATATTCTGTTTTAAGATGGTCTTTGATCCAGTCATGACACCTTAATGGTTCCTTCATTAGTTAATGAGTTAAATAAAATCTTTGACATGTATTCATTTTATATATGCTTGATTAGTATCATTTTAGTTGCTTGAAAGTTATGCTTTGACAGTTTTGGAGGTTCCATGTGAAGTAAAAGTCGCTCCCTCATGTCTGACTCTTTGAGACCCGATGGACTATACAGTCCATGGAATTCTCCAGGCCAGAATACTGGAGTGGGTAGCCTTTCCCTTCTCCAGGGGATCTTCCTAACCCAGGGATTGAACCCATGTCTCCCGCATTGCAGGCAGATTCTTTACCAGCTGAGCCACAAGGGAAGCCCAAGAATAATGCAGTGGGCAGCCTATCCCTTCTCCAGGGGATCTTCTCAATCCAGGAATCGAAACAGGGTCACCTGCATTGGAGGCAGAATCTTTACCAACTGAGTGATCAGGGAGATTCTATGGAGATGCTCAAATTGACTCACCTGGTAGATACAAAATACTACATTATGGGAGACTGTAGTCTGTTTAAGACCAAATACATTTTTCTTGGCTGTCAGAGGGAATCCCAAGCAGCAGTAGAATAAAGTTCAAGTAGAACTTGAACTTTGCTTATTCTGTTTCTATAGATTTTATTTTCTCCTCTCTAGTGATTTTTCTGTTTTTCTTTCTTGTTTGTATTTGAAAAAAGTTATTTACCCTTGGTGGTAGTAATGATTTAGAATTTGTTTTTATTATCTGACCATTTGGTGATTTCTGTTGGATAGATGATGGAGAGCTATTCTCTCTTGAATGAGAAACAGAATCTAGCTTGTTTAGACTTTTTGTTTGCTTATTTATGAACTCAAATCAATTAAGAACTTTTTGCCCATTGTAAAGGAGAACAGCTCTTTCATATCTAGACCTATGAGTTTTTCTGTTTACTCTTAATCTGTGACAGAAGTTGTACAATTGAAGCCATAAGCTTTCCATATATCTGTGTTTCTGTAAATCACAAAGACCTGTTCATGTGAACATGAAATAGTTTCCTTCCTATGAAGTTCAGTTCAGTTCAGTCGCTCAGTCGTGTCTGACTCTGTGATCCCATGGACTGCAGCACGTCAGGCTCCTCTGTCCATCACCAACTCTTGGAGCCTACTAAAACTCATGTCCATCGCATCGGTGATGCTACCCAGCCATCTCATCCCCTGTCGTCCCCTTCTCCTCACGCCTTCAAACTTTCCCAGCATCAGGCTCTTTTTAAATGAGTCAGTTCTACAGATGTCAAATTAAAATAATATTCACTAGCTCCAGTGGTCTGGGTTGTACTGAAGGCTAGATTTGTTAGTATTATATGATAATGAAGACAAATTCCAACTCTGTAATGTAATGTGAATGTGTCCTCGTCAATCTAGAAGGTGGGGCACTGAGATACTAACAAAATTTTAGACAAACAAGAGTCAGATTTTCTGACCTCTACTTATGCAAATAATATCTAAAAGCAGGCATGTTAGGATCCAAAGATAGATGAGCTGCCAAAATGCCGACCATTTGTCTATAATGAGGAATAGCATCTAGGTACATCTACACCATATTTAAAATGTATAAGAGACTTAAGTTTGCTAAAAATCATTGAATGATATACTTGAAATGGGTGAATTATAGGATATGCAAAATATGCCTAAATAATGTTATTAAAATATCCAGGATACTGAGAAAAATCATATTTTTCAAATATGGAGCTTAGAAAATATACAGATATGAAATAAAGTCAATTATAGTCATAAGAAAAGGCAGTCTGTTAGGCATTATAGATATTTAATTCAAACAGATGTCTTACACAGTTGCATTTTAATGTAGGTGAAGCATGCCACTAGAAATAAATTTATTAATGAAATGTCAGTTGCAATTACAACTCTAGCTATTTAGGAATAAAATTTTTCAACAAATTTTTTTTCTTTTTCTGGAACTTTTCCTATGGTGCATATTTTCAGAAATTTGCAACTCATATAACCAACTCATCAATGACTTTCACCTTGACCACAGATTTATTTGTATGGAAAAACACAACAGTATTTGCTAAGTATATGCAATATCTTCCACCTAATTAGTACCTCAGGGCAGGTTGTTTATAAACAGAAAACAATAAGGGACATGTTAAATATCCCTAGCAGTACTCTCTGCATACTATCAGCTTTAGAAATAGAGAAGACAGTTTATACTTTAAGCTACCAAATTGCCATTAAGTACAAGGAATCCAACTAGAATAACAGTGTGATTCATGGGGAAATAATGCTCTCTGCAGCTTTACACACTGGAGAAATGAACAGTTTCCTTTAGTTTCAAATTAGAAATATGTTTAGAGGGCAACATGGAAATAGATACTATTATTTCTGTTTTCAATATTAATGTAAAAAAGAATGCTAGTAAAAATGTTTCACACTTGATACTAAATATATCTCAGCTTTGCACATCCCCCACCTTCCTCCAATCACTGCCAAGTGACAACCTAGTATCCATTTACTGGATCACTGTAGAAATCAGCCATTAATCAGGGAGCATTTGGCTCAAGGGACCTGTTATGGGTTGCAGAGGATTGCACATCATGCTTCACATGCAGATGAGGTTGCCATCTGGTGGATTTTCTCTAACCAAAAGCTAACAACATTTATACTGCTACTGCTGTCACTTCAGTCGTGTCTGACTCTGTGCGACCCCATAGACGGCAGCCCACCAGGCTCCCCCGTCTCTGGGATTCTCCAGGCAAGAACACCGGAGTGGGTTGCTATTTCCTTCTCCAATGCATGCAAGTGAAAAGTGAAAGTGAAGTCGCTCAGTTGTGTCCGACTCTTAGTGACCCCATGGACTGCAGCCCACCAGGCTCCTCTGTTCATGGGGTTTTCCAGGAAAGAGTACTGGAGTGGGGTGCCATTGCCTTCTCCAAACAACATTTATAGATAAAGCAAAATAATCCTTTTCTAGGTGGGAAAAGCTGCTGCTTTTAGAAAACATCTGATTTCTTTTGACATTTATTAAATGCCCATTATGTGATTTGCTCTGAATGGGTGCCAGTTTTTTATAACTTAAATATGAGGAAGAAATGCCTCATATTTATATTATATTATAGTATATTAAAACTTTGGATTTAAAAGGTAAACAATGTGGGATGGAAAAAGATATTCCATGCAAAGAGTAACCAAAAGAGAGCAAGAGTGGCTACATTCATATCAGATAAAATAGACTTTCAATCAAAGTCTGTCACAAGATACAAGAAGGTCACTATATATTGATAAAGGGATCAGTTCAGAAATGGCAATCCAATAATAGTAGGGGAGTTTAATACTCCACTTGCAACATTGTATAGATCATATAAATAGAAAATTAATAATGAAAGAGCAGATCTGAATAATACTATGGACTAAATGGATCTAACAGACATACAAAACATTGTATCCAATAACACCAAAATATACATTCTTCTCAAGCACACATGGAACATTTTTCAGGATACATCATATGTTGGGCCACAAAGCAAGCCTTACCAAGTTTAAGAAGACTGAAATCCCATCAAGCATCTTTTGCAATCACTAAGGCATAAAGCTAGAAATCAATAAAAAGAGGAAAACTGAAAAATTCACAAATATGTGGAAATTAAATAACATACTCTTGAACAACCAATGAATCAAAGAAGAAATCAAAGGGGAAATCAGAAGGCATCCTGAGATAAACGAAAACAAAAACACAACATACCAAAATAAATGGAATGTAGCAAAAGCAGTTCTAAGGGTGAAGTTTAAAACAATAAATACCTACATTAAGAAAAAAAAAAAAAGATCTCAAGTAAACAACCTAACTTTACACCTCTAGGAAACCAGAAAAAGAACAAATTGAGCCCAAAATTAGTAGAAGGAAGGAAATAATAAAAATTAGGAGAGAAATAAGAGACTAGAATGACAATATCAAGAAATCAATAAAACTAAGAGTTGGTTTTTTGAAAAGATAAACAAAATTTAACAACCTTTAACTAGACTAACCAAAAAGAAAAGAGAGAGGACTTGAAAAGTAATAAATGTGATTTTTTAATTTAGCAGACTCTTGCTAAACAAAATTTTATGTTAATAATAAAAAAACATCTAGAAGTAATTTCTATGACATCTCATTGGTTCTGTTTTAAATGTCAAAGTGACTTCTGATATTAAGTGTATCTTTACCTAACAGCCTTACTATGAAGATTCAGGAGAAGATACATGGCAGAACTACGAATGGTTCTTTCTCTAATTTACTCTAATACCAAATGACTGTTGATTCAGATATCATCACCTAATGTTTCTACTTTTACTCTTCTCTTCTTCTTTTCCCTAATGAAACTACCCAAAAGTCATTTCCCATGTATTGAAATATAAAATCTATCCCTCAGAAGGTGTGACAGTTACTTAAAACAATGTGTTATGAAACCACAATTACTTCTTCCATTCTTACACAAAGGCTAGTTAGCTAACTAAATTCTCTCTCATGGCCATTAGTCAGCTATTTCACAACTACTTATTATTTATTGATCATAAAGGAGAACAGGTGAAAAAGAGCATGGGCTTTGGAGTTGGATCTGGATTAAAATCTGTTTGCTGAGACTCATTTCTCAGCTGTAAGACAATTAAGTGGGGGAAATGACACTAGAGGAATAGTACTAGGTTGTTTTACGTATGAGAGCATCTAACAAGTAGATTTTTAATACATCTCAGTAAATATGAGAAATGGGTATTTTTTGTCAGTTGTTAATGTTGTTGTTGTGTGTGTGTTTTACTGAAGTCCTATTTACTTTTCCATCCTGAATGTTTCTATTAACATGACTATGTCTGCATGAAATGCCCCACATCAAAGTTAGTTTAAAAAATAAATCAGCAAGCAAATACATAATATGTAGATACATAAATATATCAATACAAATTTAATACAAATGTAGTGACTACTCTTGGAAATATGACATTGCCACTGCAGATGGGATGTTATGTGAAAGGGTATTTGTGACTTTGGATAAAATTACTTTTACAGTAAGATGATGCATGTAGTTTTGTATGTAGAAGTGAGGATGATGAGCTCTGGAAAACAGATGACAAGAATAGGCTCTGGTGATGCAGATACTAATGTTGAAAACACATGTGAAAAATCAGGTATTCCATGAAATAGGGGAGAAAAGCAATACAGCTAAATTAATGTATTTAATTTAGAACTTAAATAGAACTTATTTTACTAAATTTAAAATGTAAATGACCTAAATAGATATTCAATTCATTCATCTATATTTCTAAACTTTTTTACAAACCAGTTGACAAGAAAACCTTTTGGTATCTTCTTATTGAGGTCTCCTTATATTTGAGGATCTATAACACATGCTGCAGAGAAGGTGATGGCACCCCACTCCAGTACTTTTGCCTGGAAAATCCCACAGACAGAGGAGCCTGGTGGGCTGCAGTCCACGGGGTCGCGAAGAGTCGGAGATGACTGAGCAACTTCACTTTCACTTTTCACTTTCATGCACTAGAGAAGGAAATGGCAACCCACTCCAGTGTTCTTGCCTGGAGAATCCCAGGGACGGGGGAGCCTGGTGGGCTGTCATCTATGAGGTCGCACAGAGTCGGACATGACTGAAGCGAGTTAGCAACAACACATGCTGATGACTATATAATCTGTATCTCTAACCTAACCTTTCCTCTTGAACTTCAGACTCAGATACCTAAATATCTCCTAGACAGCTCTACTAGCATGTTCCACAAAAGAGACAGAAAACCAAATTATTAAGAGTGTACACTAGGGGTTAAACAGACTGGGTCCAACTCCTGATTCTATCATTTATCAGCTGTGTAACTTTAGACAAGTTATTTCTCTGATCTTCAGTTTCTTCATTTGTAAAACGGGGATAAAAATAGTACTGATCTTGCAGGATTATTGTGAAAATTAAATGAAATATATACCTAATGCACTTGGCTGAATGGACTCTAGTAAACAATAAGTTATACATTCCATTGTAAGAAACACATGCATATATCTCCCTGAAACCAGTTATTTTTCTGAAGCGTGCCTTAGCTGGCAGTTCTTTTTCTAGACTTGTTCTACCTGAACTGGTTTTAATGATGTTTTGCAGTGATTGTCAAAGGTTAGCATATATGAATAGTATACAAAGAAACATATATATAGAATGTCACCTATAAATTCATTACATTGCAAGTTGGCAAAACAGAAAAAATAAAAATATTTTGCATCATTCATGTAGTATTTGTCACATAATATCATATAGAGTATAGCAGGTATTTTGTATATGCTTTACCTTCAACACTACATTATGAGCAGCTTGAACAACATTTTAGGCATTTTCATATCCTTTCTCCCGTAATGCTAATCACAATGCCTTGCAGAGTATATATTCAATAGATACCAATCAAATAAGACAAATTTACCTTGTCTTTTTTTTTAAAGACAAATTTTCCAATCTTAAACAATTGGAAGGCTGAAATATATTTTACTAATCATTGGAAGAATTATTTTAAATTCTCATTTCTTCATATTACTTCCTTTATTCCTAAACCAATTTTATACATGTTCCAGACCCATGCATTCTTAGTAGCTTGTTTGACTGAATGTGTATTAATCATCACAGGTTGCTATTTTGTAAAGGTTTGATCACTTGGAAATATCAGCCATATTGCTTTAAAAATGTTTAAAAATTATAGAAATGCCTTGATGGCTTTCTCTTTTTTCTCATTTTTATTCCATATCCTCTCTTATGAAATACTTGATGGTATATTTTGCAAAACAGTGAACTATTGCAATCAAAACTCCTGCTTGAAGTTCCAAATCATTAACCTTCAAATTCAAGTACCTAAGATGAATCACTTAATATCAACACACTGAAAGAATAGCAAAAAGCAAGGATAGAGTACAAAATTATGCCAGGAATACAAATAAGTCTACAGCAGTACTTGAGAAAAAGAGGGATGGGATAGGGAAAGGAAATGAGAATGTTGACCATTTGGTGGCATTCTTTTCCCTCTCCTTCTCCTTACAGACTTATCCTTCCTTTTTTTTTTACTGTTTAAAGAGATGTTGTGGGGAGAGGGGTGGAAGGGGGGTTCATGTTTGGGAACGCATGTACACCCGTGGTGGATTCATGTCAATGTATGGCAAAACCAATACAGAATTGTAAAGTAAAATAAAAAATAAAAGAAAATTAAATTAAAATTAAAATAAAAAAAAAGAAAAAATAATAAATTCACATGTCAAATAATCACTAACCATTTATTATGAAATAATTCACAAAAAGTTTTTAGCATAGTTACTGACATACAGCAAACACTCAAAGGTTAATAAATATTAGCGACTAGTATTATTATTACTGTGTACAAGCCCATTTCTTTGCTCTTACCCTGACCTCTTTTCCCAAATGTACATATAGGCAGGTGTGTGGTCAGGGTTGAAATAGAGGAGGATCACACATATTTTGATTTTTAATACTTAAGGTTTGTCTGAATGAATTTTTTAAAATAGTGTCTTGAATTCACCCACTTCATGAAATCAGCACTAAAATGCCTGTTCAGTCTCTCAAATCAGGAGTCTTCTCCAACAAGTAACTAAATGACATGCTTCTTAAGATTCCTCAACGAGGGCAATTTATGTCTAAGGGTAGTTTTTCATAAAAATGTGTTCTGTATCCAAAAAATACTAGAAAAGCACATATAACTTATATTTGTGTATCCAGTTAAATTACCTATAATTTTAAGTATTTGAAAGTTAATATAACTCAGTTTTCTGTAGCAACAGACTTTTCCAGTACAGTAAATAGTCATATATATGACTTACATATTATAGAACTGCTTATTTCATGTTTCTCTGAAACAGATTTTATTTTTGCCAGTGGGCTTCTCAGTCTCCCACCTTTAATGTTATTAGCTTGGATGGCATTATTTCTCCATATAAAGTGTGCTATAAGACTTCCAGTTAAACTAGGGAGATTAGAAACATCATTTATCTCTGCTGCTGTATGAAGCTCCACTGAAGTGACAATAAAGGAATTTTTTTTAAGGTATAAATAGAGAAGGACAAAGAGAACAGGAGAGGAGAAAACAGCAGACAAGTGAAGTCAACAAAATTTTGGAAGCTGGAGAGCAACAGATGAGATGAGTGTTAAGCTTACTTAAACTGGAAAAGCTGAAACCTAAGGTTGATGTTGACAGGTTCAGTTTTTAATTTAAAGTTACTGGATATCTCTGAGGTACAGGTTGAAGGGAGAGCTAAAAAGAAGAGGATTGATCAAAAGTATGTATAAGAAAAAAATTAGATCCTCAAAGTTCCTTATCAATTTCAACAAAAGATTCAAGAGTTAAAGCAATATTCTTTTTCACTGTGTGGAGGGTCAGGTGTTTCTTGTTGTTAAGGAAGCTTGTTTGTTGATTTAGTTGAAAGTAAAACAATGGTTTTGGTTGAAAAAAAAGAGTCAAGTTTTATTTTCTATAGTGCTTTAAACATCTTTCCAGAAAAGAAGCTCTAGTGTTGAAAACAATAAGCATAGCTGACGGCTGGATTTTGAAGTTTAATGAAAATGGGGATTGAGTGTCAATTCAATAAATTTTAAGACTGCCCTCTGTCACCTTTCTGCTGGCTGGTTTCTAAGATACTATCAGTTGGGGAGACAGGATTCTGGAGAAGCTAATACAAGTATAAGGCCCTACAGACACTGATATTTGTGGTCTCCCATTAAAAAGACTGAATTTCTTCCCAGTTACTACACAGTGAAGTCCCAACAATGAAGACAGAACTTTTTTGTGCATCACTCTTAAATATTTAAGGCTAAGTTCCTAGATATTTGAATAAAGTTTCTAAAATGCAAGACAGAGATCAGAACAACAGCAGCAGCAGTAACAAAAGTCAAAGAGAAAAGAAACAAAAACAAAAACCTATTAATAATATCTTCAGAGAAATGAGATGATACTAAATTCAAGATAAAAGAACAGTATGCTATAAAAAGGGAACTTTAAATGAACAAGAAAGAGCTCTTAGGAATTCAAAATCTTATAGAAGTGAAGGAGAACCTCTTGATGAGGGTGAAAGAAGAGAGTGAAAAAGTGACTTGAAACTCAACATTCAAAAAACTAAGATCATGGCATCCTGTCCCATCACTCCTCAGCAAACAGATGGGGAAAAAGTGGAAAAAGTGACAGATTTTATTTTCTTGGACTCTAAAGACACTGTGGACATCACTGTAGCCATGAAATTAAAAGAAGCTTGCTCCTTGGAACAAAAGTTATGACAAACCTAGACAACATATTAAAAAGCAGAGACATCACTTTGCCAACAAAGGTCTATATAGTCAAAGCTATGGTTTTCCAATAGTTATGTATGAATGTGAGAGTTCCCTCAGTCTTCTCCTGGTTGGCTCCTTATCTTTTGAGCCTCAGCTTAAATGTCAGTTCTGCAGAGAAGCTTTCTCTGACCATTGAATCTAAAATAAATTCCCATGCCACCCCAACCCCCATTATTCTCCCCTGCATTGCTCAGTCCTTTATTGCTCTTTATCACCACATATTTGCAAATATCTTTGTGTGTTTTCACTAGATTCTAAGCTGTCTAGTCTATCTGTGTGTAGCAGATATATACATTGATTGTATATATTAAGTGCTCAATGAGTAGTTTTGAATTAATTTGTTTTTATTAAGCAATCTAACCATGACTCTGATATTTATAAAAAATGATATGTTATATTCCATAGTTTTTGCTATGTTAGCAAAAATTAGATAAAGAGAAATAAGTAAAAACAAATTAACTAAAAACAACTCAGATCTTTTAGAAAACTTGCATTCTTGAAAAACATCTAAGTCTTAACAGCTTTTGATTCATCTAAGCGCTAGCCTTCTATCAGATAATGGATTTAAGCAATGTCTGGAATTATGTTTTATTCAGTAGAGTCTCTTTTAATCAAACATTTTATCATTTATAGTTAGGCTGATTATGATAATTTTACACAACAGGGCTTAATTAACATCACTGATCCATACAGGAAGCATATACTCATATAATCAGGATCACATAAATGATTTTTCCTTCTTCCAAAAATAGTTGGTAATAAGATATATAAATTAGTCTCATAGTCACAATAATAGAATTAAATCCTTCATTTAGGTGACTTGTTTCATACTCAATTGGATTTTACCTAAAGAAAGCATTTCATGGTATCTGATCTTTGTCTTTGTAGCCTAGGAAGGAATGTGAAGTAAAAACCACAAAGGTTCATTTTAATTATTTAAGTAATATTGTAGCTTTGATATGATTTGTAGTATAATTTTTTATAAGCAGAAATTTCATGTACAGATAGGATTTGGAAAAGTCTTACAATTTAAGTCTGATAAAAAAGAGATCAGATGTGTAATTTGTCTAACACATTGCTTGTCACATTAAGTGTGCTCAATAAAAATTAGTTTTGTCCCTGCCTGTGATAACTCAAGTAGTGGTGCAGCCAACTCTCACTCATTACAGTTCAATAAAACCTCAATTTTATACCTGTATAGTGTTTTTTTTTTTAAATTTAAGCCAAAACTTTCATCTGATTTATTTGAAATTATTGTTTCTGCTTCTTCGTATTTTCTTTCATATCCTTTTTTGGGTATCCTTTTGAATCTTGATTTTATAGCCCTCTTGTATACTCTTGGGTAAATGAAGTACTTCATTTTATTCATAGGATCTTGAAGAAATTAGGAAGTCTAGTTGGAATTTTAAAAACATGGTTGAAATAAAAATATCTATTAATAAACTGTCGAGGAGGAAAAAAATCTTTTTTGTCCCTCTACCTTTCTCCAGCTGGGGCTGTGTAAATTAGATTGACAAAAGACAGATTAACAAGAGAACAACAAACAGAAGTTTATTAATCTGTTTATCAGGCACATTCTCCATATATTCAATAATGAGTAACTGAAAGGGATGGTTAGAGTTTGACATTATATAGCAGTTTTGAATAACAACAAATTCTTATAGAAGTGACAAGATGAAGGAAAAGGACTTTGAGTTTTTGGGGTGACAAATTAGGAGAAGGTAAATATATGGGGAAACTAAGGGACCATAAAAGCTAATTAGTAAAGCTTGTTATATAGGTTCCTCTGATGTTGACTTCAGGCTGTAAGGGTCTATACTTGTCTCTGATGGTTAACTTCTGCCCATCCTGTTACAGAGGGGAGGTGGACACCTTTACAACTCAGTTCAGTTCAGTCGCTCAGTTGTATCCGACTCTTTGCGACCCCATGGACTGCAGCACGCCAGGCCTCCCTGTCCATCACCAACTCCTGGAGCTTGCTCAAACTCATGTCCATTGAGTCGGTGATGCCATCCAACCATTTCATCCTCTGTTGTCTCCTTCTCTTCCTGCCCTCAATCTTTCCCAGCATCAGGGTCTTTTCAAAAGAGTCAGCTGTTTGCATCAGGTGGTCAAAGTATTGGAGTTTCAGCTTCAACATCAGTCCTTCCAATGATTATTCAGAACTGATTTCCTTTAGGATGGACTGGTTGGATCTCCCTGCAGTCCAAGGGACTCTCAAGAGTCTTCTCCAACACGACAGTTCAAAAGCATCAATTCATCAGCACTCAGCTTTCTTTATATTCCAACTCTCACATCCATACATGACTACTGCAAAAACCATAGCCTTCACTAGATGGGTTTGCAGAGTCGGACACAACTGAGCAACTAAACTGAACTGACTAGATGGAACTTTGTTGGCAAAGTAATGTCTCTGCTTTTTAATATGCTGTCTAGGTTGGTCATAACTTTCCTTCCAAGGAGTAGTTATCTTTTATAAGTACTTTTAGGCAAATACGGTAGGGCAGAGTTTTTCCTGTATCTCCCTCTTCTCAATTACCTTCAGCTCAAAATAATTTTTATGTCAAAGTACCATATTTGCAGTGGCATATGTTGCTACTCTTTAAACCATTTTCTCTATAGTTCTCCAAAAATCGACTCTATTCTAGTTCTTTGATTTGACCAGTGTAGACAAGAAATAATTATTTTTGTGTCCCTAACAGTAAGAAAATTACCACCAATAATATTTGGAAGGAGGAGAAACAAAGGCAGAGTCAAGTTTTGGCAAATTTTCAAGAACACATTGGATCCACAAAGCATGTCTCAGCTTTGCTAAAAGACACTTAATTTAATAATAAAGGATATATAGAAATTTTGGATGAATGATGAAAAATTAAGGAAATAAATCTAAGCACAACAGGTAGTTTAAGGATTCTATAACATGTGGTACTTAGATTAAGAAGAAACATTGTTGGTTTATCAGACTTTAAGATCATGTTGCTGTTATTTCTTTATATTATAAAACAGATATCATTACTGTAGGCTCATCTCTAAAGGATAAGTCACTGTAGTATGCCTTGGCAAGCATCTATAGACTTAGATTCAACCCACTGCTAGTATTATTAGCCCTGCTACTGGGGAAAGAATCACAATCTATTTGAATCTTTGTTTCCTGTCCATAAAATAAAAAGAATGGATTCCATGGTTTCTTAATTCTAAAAGTGCACAAGCCTTTGGTCAGCCTATGAATAAATTCATCTGTTGTTGAGTTAGAAAAGGTACTATGTTTTATTTATCTTTGTATTCCCCATAGGACCTAGCATGGTACCTAATAATATAATTCTTTTTGTTCAATAAATATACATTGAGTATCTTCTAGGTTCCAAGGACAGTACTAAATTCTAGAAATTCAGAGATGACTTAGACCTGGTCTCCACTCCTTTTAGACTTTACAGTCCAGAAGAAGAAAACAGTGTACAGGTAATTTAAACATCAAGAATTATGACAAGGGTAGGCAAAGAGCAGTATTTGCACATAATGAACATACCTTACAAGGGTCAGAGAAGGGCTTCCTGGAGGAAATTGCACGTCTTCTGAATCTTGAAGGATAGCTAACCAAATTGATGGGGAGGCAGAGAAAACAGGAAGAGGAGAAACAAAAAAATATAAAAAGAATATGAATAAATATGGCATATATTCATTGCAGTTTTCTTCTGAACTATTAAAAAATAAAATAACTCCTAGGTTATAAGGGGCTTCCCTTGTGGCTCAGCTGGTAAAGAATCCACCTGCAATGTGGGAGACCTGGGTTCGATCCCTGGGTTGGGAAGATCCCTTGGAGAAGGGAAAGGGTACCCACTCCAGTATTCTGGCCTGGAGAACTCCATGGACTGTATAGTCCATGGGGTCGCAAAGAGTCGGATATGACTGAGTGACTTTCACTTTCAGTTATATAAAACCAATATGAAACCACCTTTATCATAAGGATAACTAATGCTACTTTATTTTCCATATTTTCTTTAGATTCTCAGCAGTAGCTCTATGTTTATTTTACCTGAGCAAGTATATATGATATTCCTTCTAAAACGCATGTCAGAAAACCTAGGCTTTATATCTCATGAAAAACTATGAAAGATTTTGAAAGGGGGGAAAAAGGATTATTGGGTATCTTATGGAAGGCTTGGCATTGTTTAGCACATCCTTCCTGGTTATCTGACTCTATAGTGTTCTGTGCTTTAACTGGATTAAAAAGAATTCTGGAAATTTTGCCTCAGTCCACTGTTCTGGTTTGCAAGTAATGTTAGCTCATAAATCTACTCTTTGAAATGGCACTCATGTAAAGTACCTGGTATGGTCCTTTTCCATGAGGCTCTGAGATTATTCTTCTTTGTTGATGATACAAACTCTAGCCTATAGTAGAACCTTCAGGTAAGCTTTAGAATACAACAAGATCATTAAGAGATTTAACGGCTGTGGTTAATTGATTGCTATTGTTTATTCTATCATAATAGAGGTCCACCTAGTAAAAGCTATGGTTTTTCCAGTAGTCATGTACGGATGTGAGAGTTGGATTATAAAGAAAGCTGAGCGCTGAAGAATTGATGCTTTTGAACTGTGATGTTGGAGAAGACTCTTGAGTGACCCTTGGACTGCAAGGAGATCAAACCAGTCAATCCTAAAGGAAATCAGCCCTGAATATTCATTGGAAGGACTGATGCTAAAGCTGAAACTCCAATACTTTGGCCACCTGATGCGAAGAACTGACTCATTTGAAAAGACCCTGATGCTGGGAAAGATTGAAGGCAGAGGAGAAGGGGAGGACAGAGTATGAGGTGGTTGGGTGGCATCACCAACTCAATGGACATGAGTTTGAGTAAATTCCTGGCATTGGTGAATGACAGGGAGGCCTGGGGTGCTGCAGTCCACAGGGTTGCAAAGAGTCAGATATGACTGAGTGACTGAACTGAACTGACTGAAAATTCTGCATATAACCACTTCATAGTATATAACTACTTCACAGGAGTTTTGATGAGGGTTATTTCTGAAAGTAAAACAGTATTTTGGAGGGCACATTCATCACAGAGGGCACTGACAAATTGCCAGGGATTTCCCATAGAGCATGTAATTTCTGAAATGTTTATACCAATATTTTACCAAAACAAACTTAATTTAGTAAAGGCTAAATGTCCTTCTGATCTAACAACTTTTCCCATGCACCTTTACTATAGTAACATATTAAACAAACCTAATTATTTCTAGTATTGTTATCGAGTCCAAGCTCACTCTGCTCACCACATGATAGGCCAATAAGTCTGAGAGACCAGGAGTTGAGGCAACAAACGCTAAGTCACTTCAGTTGCATCGTTGTGACCCTATGGACTGTGGCCCACCTCTGCCAATGAGATTTCCTAAGCAAGAATACTGGCATGGGTTGCCATTTCCTCCTCCAGTGAATCTTCCTGACCAATGGATCGAACCCGTGTCTCTTAGGTCTCCTGCATTAGCAACTGGGTTCTTTACCACTAGTGTCACCCAGGGAATATAACTTTAATCAGAGAGCCGACTGGCCTAGAAGATGGCAGATTAATGTCTGTAAATAACTATCTTGTTGGGGCTTGGATGCCAGGTTCTTTATGGATCAGAGATGGGGGGAGGTTAGCAAACAAAGTAAAATGACCATTTAATTCTTACAAATATCTCCCAGAATGGTCAGTTTCACTTACTTACAGTCATTTCACAGGTGTATGAAATGGAATATCTCCTGTCATATCAATAAACAAAGATGCCACAACTATCTGTGATTCTGGCCTCCCAAATGTGATTTTCTGAGCCATGCCAGTAAGCAGCAGATGAGGGGCACCATTTCCCACACAAAGAACTTAAGAATGTTACAATCCTTCACAGGTGGGCAGGGTCAAGCTATCTCCTTATGAGCCAAACAAAGGCACCCTGGCCCAAGGGTCAGTCAGATGGATGGGCAAGCAGGGCTCTCTGAGGCAGGCCATTATGTACAGTTATAATAATAAATAAGGGCTTCCCTTGTGGCCTAGCTGGTAAATAATCCATCTGCAATCTGGGAGGCCTGGATTTGATGCCTAGGTTGGGAAGATCCTTTGGAGAAGGGAAAGGCTACCCACTCCAGTATTCTGGCCTAGAGAATTCCATGAACTGTATTCAGTTCAGTTCAGTTCAGTACAGTCGCTCAGTTGTTCCTGACTCTTTGTGACCCCATGAATCGCAGCACGCCAGGCCTCCCTGTCCATCACCAACTCGTGGAGTTCACCCAAACTCATGTCCATTGAGTCAGTGATGCCATCCAGCCATCTCATCTTTTGTCGTCCCCTTCACCTCCTGCCCACAATCCCTCCCAGGATCAAAGTCTTTTCCAATGAGTCAACTCTTCGCATGAGGTAGCCAAAGTACTGGAGTTTCAGCTTTAGCATCATTCCTTCCAAAGAACACCCAGGACTCACCTCCTTTAGAATGGACTGGTTGGATCTCCTCGCAGCCCAAGGGACTCTCAAGAGTCTTCTCCAACACCACAGTTCAAAAGCATCAATTCTTCGGTGCTCAGCTTTCTTCACAGTCCAACTTTCACATCCATACATGACCAGTAGAAAAACCATAGCCTGGACTAGATGGACCTTAGTTGGCAAAGTAATGTCTCTGCTTTTGAATATGCTGTCTAGGTTGGTCATAACTTTACTTCCAAGGAGTAAGCGTCTTTTAATTTCATGGCTGCAGTCACCATCTGCAGTGATTTTGGAGCCCCCCAAAATAAAGTCTGACACTGTTTCCACTGTTTCCCCATCTAATTTCCATGAAGTGATGGGACCAGATGCCATGATCTTCGTTTTCTGAATGTTGAACTTTAAGCCAACTTTTTCACTCTCCTCTTTCACTTTCATCAAGAGGCTTTTTAGTTCCTCTTCACTTTCTGCCATAAGGGTGGTGTCATCTGCATATCTGAGGTTCTTGATATTTCTCCCGGCAATCTTGATTCCAGCTTGTGTTTCTTCTAGCCCAGCATTTCTCATGATGTGATCTGAATATAAGTTAAATAAGCAGGGTGGCAATATACAGCTTGACGTACTCCTTTTCCTATTTGGAAAAGTCTGTTGTTCCATGTCCAGTTCTAACTATTCCTTCCTGACCTGCATACAGGTTTCTCAAGAGGCAGGTCAGGTGATCTGGTATTCCCATCTCTTTCAGAATATTCCACAGTTTACTGTGATCCACACAGTCAAAGGCTTTGGCATAGTCAATAAAGCAGAAATAGATATTTTTCTGGAAATCTCTTCCTTTTTCCATGATCCAGCGGATGTTGGCAATTTGATTTCTGGTTCCTCTGCCTTTTCTAAAACCAGCTTGAACATCTGGAAGTTCACAGTTCACGTACTGCTGAAGCCTGGCTTGGAGAATTTTGACCATTACTTTACTAGCATGTGAGATGAGTGCAATTGTGCGGTAGTTTGAGCATTCTTTGGCATTGCCTTTCTTTGGGATTGGAATGAAAACTGACCTTTTCCAGTCCTGTGGCCACTGCTGAGTTTTCCAATTTTGCTGGCATATTGAGTGCAGCACTTTCACAGCATCATCTTCCAGGATTTGAAATATCTCCACTGGAATTCCATCACCTCCACTAGCTTTGTTCATAGTGATGCTTCCTAAGTCCCACTTGACTTCACATTCCAGGAAGTCTGGCTCTAGGTGAGTGAATACACCATCATTGTTATCTTGGTCATGAAGATCTTTTTTGTACAGTTCTTCTGTGTATTCTTGCCACCTCTTCTTAATATCTTTTGCTTCTGTTAGGTCCATACCATTTCTGTCCTTTATCGAGCCCATCTTTGCATGAAATGTTCCCTTGGTATCTCTAATTTTCTTGAAGAGATCTCTAGTCTTTCCCATTCTGCCGTTTTCCTCTATTTCTTTTCACTGATCTCTGAGGAAGGCTTTCTTATCTCTCCTTGCTATTCTTTGGAACTCTGCATTCAGAGGCTTATATGTTTCCTTTTCTCCTTTGCTTTTCGCTTCTCTTCTTTTCACAGCTATTTGTAAGGCCTCTGCAGACAGCCATTTTGCTTTTTTGCATTTCTTTTCCATGGGGATGCTCTTGATCCATGTCTCCTGTACAATGTCACGAACCTCCGTCCATAGTTCATCAGGCACTCTGTCTATCAGATCTAGTCCCTTAAATCTATTTCTCACTTTCATTGTGTAATCATAAGAGATTTGACTTAGGTCATACCTGAATGGCCTGGTGGTTTTCCCTACTTTCTTCAATTTAAGTCTAAATTTTGCAGTAGGGAGTTAATGATCTGAGCCACAGTCAGCTACTGGTCTTGTTTTTGCTGACTGTATAGTTTCTCCATCTTTGGCCGCAAAGAATATCAATCTGATTTCAATGTTGGCCATCTGGTGATGTTGGCCATCTGGTGATGTCCATGTGTAGAGTCTTCTCTTGTGTTGTTGGAAGCGGGTGTTTGCTATGACCAGTGCATTCTCTTGGCAAACCCTGTTAGCCTTTGCCCTGCTTCATTCTGTACTCCAAGGCCAAATTTGCCTGTACTCCAGGTGTTTCTTGACTTCCTGCTGTTGCATTCCAGTCCCCTATAATGAAAAGGACATCTTTTGGGGGTATTAGTTCTAGAAGGTCTTGTAGGTCTTCATAGAACCATTCAACTTCAGCTTCTTCAGCATTATTGGTCTGGGCATAGACTTGGATTAGTGAATGGTTTGCCTTGGAGACAAACAGAGAGCATTCTGCTGTTTTTGAGATTGCATCCAAGTACTGCATTTCAGACTCTTTTTTTTTTGACCTATGATGGCTACTCCATTTCTTCTAAGGGATTCTTGCCCACAGTAGTAGATATAATGGTCATCTGAGTGTCATCTGAGGAAAATTTTTCAAGAGATGGGAATACCAGACCACATGACCTGCCTCTTGAGAAATCCGTATGCAGGTCAGGTAGCAATAGTTAGCCCTGGACATGGAACAACAGGTTCCAAATAGGGAAAGGAGTACTTCAAGGCTGTATACTGTCACCCTGCATATTTAACTTATATGCAGTGTACATCATGAGAAATCCGGGGCTGGAGGAAGCAAAGCTGGAATCAAGATTGCCGGGAGAAATATCAATAACCCCAGATATGAAGATGATACGACCCTTATGGGAGAAAGCAAAGAAGAACTAAAGATCCTCTTGATGAAACTGAAAGAGGAGACTAAAAAAGTTGGCTTAAAACTCAACATTCAGAAAACGAAGATCATGGCATCTGGTCCCATTACTTCATGGCAAACAGATGGGGAAACAGTGGAAACAGTGATAGACTTTATCTTTTTGGACCCTGAAATCACTGCAGATGGTGAGTGCAACCGTGAAATTAAAGATGCTTGCTCCTTGGAAGAAAAGTTATGACCAAGCTAGACAGCATATTAAAAAGCAGAGACATTACTTTGCCAACAAAGTACCAAATAGTCAAAGCTATGTTTTTTGCAGTAGTCATGTATGGATACATGAGTTGGACTATAAAGAAAGCTGAGCACTGAAGAATTGAGGCTTTTGAACTGTGGTGTTGGAGAAGACTCTTGAGAGACCCTTGGACTGCAAGGAGATCCAACCAGTCCATCCTAAAGGAAATCAGTCTTGAATATTCATTGGAAGGAGTGATACTGAAACTGAAACTCCAATACTTTGGCCACCTGATCGGAAGAACTGACTCATTTGAAAAGACCCTGATGCTGGGAAAGATTGAAAGCAGGAGGAGAAGGGGACAACAGAGTATCAGATGGCTGGATGGCATCAGCAACTCAATGGACATAAGTTTGAGTAAACTCTGGGATTTGGTGATGAACAGGGAGACCTGGAGTGCTGCAATCCATGGGGTAGCAAAGAGTTGGACACAATGGAGCGAATAAACTGAACACTATTAGAATTAAAGAGTTATGTTCTGTAGTTATTTCTCCCTTAAATATTCAAGGATACAAGAAAGGCAACTTAAGTGATAGAAAATTATTCTTGTAAGACAGAATTTTTGCTATTTAGGCAGATTTTTGTTGTTGTTTAGTGGCGAAGTCATGTCCAGCGTTTTGCCACCCCATGGACTGCAGCACACTGGTCTTCCCTGTCCTTCACTATGTTCTGGAGTTTGCTCAAACTCATGTCCATTGAGTCGGTGATGCCATCCAACCATCTCATCCTCTGTCGTCCCCTTCTCCTCTGCCCTCAATCTTTCCCAGCATCAGTGTCTTTTTCAATGAGTTGGTTCTTTGTATCAGGTGGCCAAAGTACTGAAGACTTTAGCTTCAGCATCAGTCCTTCCAATGAATATTCAGGACCAATTTCCTTTAGGAATCACTGGTTTGATTTACTTGCAGTCCAAAGGACTCTCAAGAGTTTTCTTCAGCACCACAATTTAAAAGCCTCAATTCTTCAGCACTCAGCTTTCTTTATGGTCCAACTCTCAACATCTGTACATGACCACTGGCAAAACCATAGCTTTAACTAAAGGAACGTTTGTTGGCAAGGTAATGTCTCTTCTTTTTAATACACTGCCTAGGTTTTCTTCCAAGGAGCAATCATCTTTTAATTTCATGGCTGCAGTCACTGTCTGCAGTGATTTTGGAGCCCAAGAAAATAAAATCTGCCAGTGTTTCCACTTTTTCCCTGTTTCCCATAAAGTGATCGGACTGGCAAGGTAAAGAATAATCTTTTCTATGGTAAGTGGAAGCATTATTTACTAAATAAAGGAAGTAACACCATCTAAACTAATTCAGTAATCTAATCATTTTAACATTTTGTAGATTCTTTTCAGATTCAGGTATTATAAACAAATCTAAATAAATTCATTTTCTAAGTTCTGTCTTTTTTAAGTCTCATATTCCTTTACAGGATCTGTGAGGTCAAAACAATTTTCATAATAATATTAAGATGTTGTGTGTTTTGTTTGACTCTCATCCTCTCAAAGTGGTAAAATTTGGTATCAAGAAAGGGTTAGCAACATACCAGTTCTTTCATGAATATATAGTGGAGTTTTACAGAGGCTGTGTGATGTGTGATAATGCAATGGATTAAATGTCAAAGCAGATAAAAGGACCCAGATTCCTTTCTTTTGTAAGCCCAGATAGTAAACAGATTCGCAAAAATGCTCTTCTTCTCATGCTCTTCTTCTTCTTCTCATGAAAATATTTGTTTTGAAAAATAGTTATTGTTCATAAAAATAGGTCATTTATGTCAACATCCAAGATGCTCATCATTGCTACTTTTCAATGAATCAATAAATATGTTAAAATGTTCTCATTATTTTAATCTCTAATATGATAAATATCAATAGTTATAACTAACATTATAATCTACATAAATCCAAGCTCTTTGAGGTTCTCAATTTTAAAGCATATAAAGAATTATGGAAATAAAAAACTTGCTTTAGGAAAAAAAAAACAACTATTCTTTTTCCTTGAAAAACAAAAGCACAGATACTGTCATAATTCTCTGCACTGCTACTTCTTGAGAAGTCTTAACCACCCATATTAACTATAATTTTTAACTAAAGTGACTAATTTCTAATTTAAAGAGAAAAGTGCAGGGTGGATATAATCGAAAACTGTCTGACATATAAGCATGTTAATAGCAGAATTTAAGACTACACATGACAACATCTTCTCCAAGCCACAGAAATCCTATTGACAACTTCCTAAAGTAGCGAAAAAGAACAAATTCATTACACAACTCCAAGACATAGCTTCTCTATAGCATTTCAAATAAGAAGCAAAAATATATAAAGTCAGAATTATGTTTAGTTTAAACCAGTTTCAGTATTCTATGTAACTTTAAAAAGTATCTAGTTGTGCCACAATCATCCACTAATTATTAACTCAATTTAATGTCAGTACACAATTTTTTTTAAAAGTGCTTATGGAGAAGGAAATGGCAACCCACTCCAGTACTCTTGCCTAGAAAATCCCATGGATGGAGGAGCATGGTGCAGGCTACTGTCCATGGGGTCGCAAAGAGTCAGACACGACTGAGTGAGACTCTTCTCAAAAATAAACCATTCTTTAAAAAAAAAAATTAAAAAAAAGTGCTTAAAGATCTTGGAAATAACCTTCAAACTGACATACCAGGAAGCACAGTTACTAGTGAAATAAAGTTTGCCAGAATATTAACTTAATGCAGTTTAAAAGAAATTTACATTATTCATAATCATAAATCTTTTAGAAGTAATATTAATTTATTAATTTTAGAAGTAATATTAATTTTAAAGTAATATTAATTTATTTGATCAGTAAGCCTGTATAAGAAAAACACACCCAAGCAAATAAAATACATACTTAACACTTACAAGACAGAGAAAAGACATAATTGCCAAAATTTTACATTAATTATGTAATCTTGGGTTTTTTAAATGTTTCTGGATCAATTTCTGCAAGAAGATTTTTAATTAACGTCTAGCACATTTAAAGTATTAATATAACCAAGCAAAGGCTCATGTACTTGTGCCACAGTAAGCCAAATTCTTGACAGCAGGAGTTTGCAGCAATGTAAGGATTTATTTGCAGGGCATTCAGGAGGGTGGGTCTCCCCTGGGGGTTCAAACAGTAAAGAATCTGCCTGTAATTCGGGAGACCTGGGTTTGATCCCTGGGTAGGGGAGATCCCCCGGAGAAGGACATGGCAATCCACTGCAGTGTTCTTGCCTGGAGAATCTCATGGGCAGAGGAGCCTGGCCTGCCACAATCGATAGGGTCACAAAGAGTCAGACTTGAGTTAGCCAATAAGCACTGCACAGTAAGGGAGTGGGATACAAATCTCAGGTCCACTCCTTCTTGGTCTTTGAGTTTTGGGGATGTTTTAAAGGGGAAGAACAAAGTGACATTTCTGATATTTCTTAATAATGATTTCAGGAGTCAAAATGTCTCTGGTTTAGAATTCTCTGCACCGTTGCTCTGGGGTCTGTGAGCTAATTTTGCCCTGGAGAAATAACCTGAGATTTTATCAGAATGATAATATCTGCAACAACAGCAATTTTAGTGGACTGACTCTGGTTGGTTAGTGCTCCATTAGCATAGGATTGAGATCAGAGGGGACAAGAAAGAGATTGGGACCAGAAGAGACAGCAAGGGGAAAAAGTTTCAGATAAATTGTCACTAACTCAGTATGGAAACTCAGTTTTGGCGAGGCTCTGTTTCATTAGATATTCGATTTTATTTTCTAGAAATTTAAGAATATTCTACTTCTACATGTGCTTATTACTCTCCATGAGCGCATCAGAACAGTGCCCCTTTAATTTATATCTTCCAGATATAGGAAAAATATCACAGACACAAGGCGAGATCTTTCTGAATTACAGAATATTTTGGAATATTTTGTCTTTATATTCCAATAAATATTCATACTTTATTCCTTTATTTGGCAGAAAATATGCTTATGCTTATATTTTATTATTTAACCATGATCTTTCTTTATTTACTGTTATGATGAAACTGTACGTACCTATGCTAAATCACTTCAGTCGCGTTGGACTGTAGTCCACCACGCTACTCTGTCCATGGGATTCTCGAGGCAAGAATACTGGAGTGGGTTGCCATTTCCTCTTCCAGGTGAAACTAGTTTTATTAATTCACGAAATTCGGTATCAAGAAAGGGGTAGCAGCATCAGTTCAGTTCAGTTCAGTCGCTCAATACCACCCCTCAAAAAGACGTTTATTCAAGTCTCAAGATACAAAGTCTTGTTAGAAATACACTTGAAAGTGAATGTGAAAGTGAAGTCGCTCAGTCGTGTCCTACTCTTTGTGACCCCATGGACTCTGGATTACCACGCTCCTCCATCCATGGGATTTTCCAGGCAAGAGTACTGGAGTGGGTTGCCATTTCATAGGTAATTTTAGCCCATGTTTAAGGTCTAATTTACCTCCAATCTCCTCTGGTATTTAAAAGAATTTCTTCTCATAGCATCTCTTCTGTATATAACCAGGCAGTGTAAAGCATACATATCAGCTAAACTGAAATTTTAGGTAGGACATACAGAAAACATTAGAATAAAATAAAGCAGGCAATGATCCTAGTCATGGTCATAGGACAAAGAAGCGTCTTGAAATATCACCTCTCTACCCGACTGCCTAAGTGTAACACATTTGTTGTATTCACTGATGCTAACATACAAGTTTATATTTGCTTAGAATTTAAATTTATGGTAATTTTACGTTTTAAATAGTTAAATGGATGGGTTCCAAGAAGGAGACATAGGCTCCAGGCCTTAACGCCTCTATTTTACAGACAATGCTTGCTAATTGAGATTACTGTCTTTCTGTAGCTTCCTAGAGACTCTGTAGGGCTCCGGCTACTTGAGAACCACAGATGTAAGTGCCCAAGATAATGAACGATTTTTAAAAGGGACTTTTTTTTTTTTTTTCAGATGCCCTGAACAGACTTGGAAGTAAAACCATCTCTCAAATGTCTCTTGACAAAACAAGGTAGTCAATAAAGAATCCCAAACTTCTGTATCATTAAAAGATCTGTGGTACCGAACCAGCCTGCAAACATAAGGGTGTGAGACTTCATGATTATTATTTTAAATCCCACTTTTGAAAAAAAAAAAAAAAAAGAATTGTCAATTTCCCACCTCCTTACTATGAAGGTCCCGTTAACTCCTACACGCAAAAGGCTTACAAAAGTGGCCAGCACTTAGGCCAGGAGCAGTCGTTGCTTTCCTCCCATCCCCGGAGACACAGACCAAGAGCCCATTGCCCCCTGGTGGCCATGACCGACTTCCGGTTCTTGCACACAACGCGGCCGCCCGCGTGGCCTCCGATACGTCACATCCGGCCCTTGCGATTCGGGGTTGCGGAACCCGCGCTATGAAGTGCGTTTTTGTTACTGTAGGGACCACCAGCTTTGACGACCTCATTGCGTGTGTATCGGCGCACGACAGTCTGCAAGTGAGTGGGGGAGGCGGGCGGGCGGCGGCTGGGCTCGCCGCTCTGCGCTCGCCAGTCGCTGCCGCCAGCCTGACCGCTAACCTCGGTAACCTTGCCTGACCGCGGCGCTCGCGAAGAACCCCTAGTAGCTCGACCTCAGGTGCCGCCGCCCCTCGGCCGGCTCCTCCCAGCGCCTGACTGGGCCCTCCTTCCGCTCCCCCGCTCCTCAGAATCCTCCGCCTCCTCTGCCTGTTCCCCGCCGCTTTCCTGGGCCGCTCCTCCCCATCCTTCTCCAGCTCCTCCTTTCCCCCCTGGCTTTTCCCCTCGATTCTCCGCCTCCGCCTCCCCTTCCTCCGGCTTCGCCCCTCCTTTCAGCGGCTCCGCCTCCCCGAGCCGGGGTTCCGGCCCGCCTCCCGGACCCGGGCCCGCCTCGCAGGCTCCTCGGGCCCGCCTCGCAGGCTGCTCCTCAAGCCCGCTCAGGGACGCGCCTTCGACGCGCAGCGTGGGGCCCGGCTCGGCTCCAGCCGACCGGTCCTGCTGGCGCGCCGCCCCCGCCTGCCCCAGCCTTGCCCCGCCGCCCGCGGTCCGAGGCCACTGCGCTTTCCCTCCGCCTCAGGCGCCTTCCTGTCCGGCGTCCCAGGAGCGCGTCCTCTCCTCAGGGCTCGTGTTCCCGTAGCCCCAGTTCTAGGCCACGACAACGTTGTGCCTCACCCTTCCTCCCTAGTTTGCAACGTCTCTTTAAGAGTCTTTGCCTTGCTTCCTCTATCTCACAGGGCCATTTCTTGCCTGACGTGGTGAAATGGGGCGTTTAGATCGTTTAGGGTTAGTGAGGCTCCACGTTGGGGCCCAGGACGGGAAAAAGGAGCTTTTTGAAAAAGTAGCAAATAGGCTCCAGTTCGACTAGTTGGCATCCTGTGCTTCGATTGGGGGATTTGTTGTCGTCATTGCTGTTTTCCAGTGGCCTGTTTAAAAAGCCTGCTTTTTCTTTTTTTTTTTTTTCCATTTCAGGTAATCCAGAGCCTCGGTTACAACCGACTTGTCCTACAAATAGGTAGAGGAAAGGTGGTACCTGAACCATTTAGTACTGAGTCATTCACTCTGGATGTTTACAGGTATAAGGAGTCACTGAAGGAAGACCTTCAGAAAGCAGATCTTGTTATTAGTCACGCAGGTAAAGTGCTTTAAAATCACCCGGTTTGGTTTTTGATCGACCATAAATAAGAACAGAAACTCGAACCTTTCTGATGTAAAATAAAATCACTAGGATAACTCACCAGTAGCCCTTTTGAATATAATACTGATTTCAATATAACAGTCGAGACCAAGAACGTTATTGGAGAGGATTTATAATTTCTGGGTGATAAGAAAATGGGAAATCAGTCACTGAAGCCCAGCTTTATAGTTAGGAACCCTAAACACAGAGAGGCAAAATAATATATCCAATGACATGTGTTAAGAGTTGTCAGTTGAAATTAATATCTGGGCTTAGATCTGCAGGAATGTTCAGCAGTTGGTCATTGAGATGCTGCTGGCTTTGGAAGATTTTTTATATTTCTGTTAAAAGGTTAAGTAACTTATCCAGTCAGTAAATGGTAGGCAGGTAGCAGTCTGGTGCTGGCATCATCTACCCTAAAAGAATTTTTCACTTAACAGTCTCCTTGCTCCCATTTGAGCTATCTAAATGAGTTCAGACTTAAAAGTTGAATTGACCCAAATATCGTATATGTGCATGTTTGTGGAGATTTATCCTATTTTGACAGGCAGACTCATAAGGAGTGTCAAAGCCTGAACAACAACAACAGCTTTGTGTACAGTATGTTGAACCTGAACCTTATTTGTATTCAGGGCCCATGCCCAGGGCCTACTACTGGTGGGCAAGTTGCAAAGCACTGAATCATAGGTCTTAATATTGTTGGCAGTGATAAAGAATGTATTTTTCAAGTCAGGTTTGTAACACTTACTAGAGAGCAACACATAACTATTTTTTGTCATTTTGACTCTATGATTAAAAGGCTTGTAGCGTTGCCTTGAGTTCAAGCTATAAAGCCTGGTGAAGCACCTTAACTTTTTTTAAAACTATATTGACAAATTTGGTATATTTTTGTAGGTGCAGGAAGCTGTTTGGAGACTTTGGAGAAAAGAAAGCCACTTATAGTGGTTATAAATGAAAGGCTGATGAACAATCATCAACTGGAATTGGCAAAGCAGCTACACAAAGACGGGCATCTCTTCTACTGTACCTGCAGGTATACTAGAAACTGATTAGTTGACCTCTTGTTTTAATTCCTTCCTAGCTATTCTTACCTGCCTACCTAACCAAGCTGTGTCTTTGACTTCTTACTTTCTCCCACTTAGCAAACATTTTGAGTTTCTCACCAGTAAAACCTGCTTGTTTGTCTTCTACTTTGACTGTGATCTCTGTGTTGTATTTCAGTGTCTATGCTTATTTCATTGCATGTGAATATCTGAATGTGTGTGCACATGTGTCTATTTATGTTCATCTAGGTGTTCAGGTCTCTGAGGATATAAACTTTTGAGTTCATTATTTTTCATTATGCAAGGAAGGCATTTGCGTATTTTCAGTTAAGGTTTTGACTTCAGTAAATCCACTGGAATCCATGAATTAAATTTACTCATTTATTCATTCATTCAACTATACCTAATGCAAAGCAGGCATTGTTTTGGTGTTGTGGAAAGTGAAAGTCACTCAGTCGTGTCCCATTGTTTGCAACCCCAGGGACTGTACAGTCCACGGAATTCTCCAGGCCAGAATACTCGAGTCAGTAGACTTTCCCTTCTCCAGTGGATCTTCCCAACTCAGGGATCGAACCCAGGTCTTCCACATTGCAGGCAGATTCTTTATAGCTGAGCCACAAGGGAAGCCCAAAAATACTGGAGTAGGTAGCCTAGCCCTTGTCCAGTGGATCTTCCTGACCCAGGAATCAAACTGGGGTCTCCTGCATTGCAGGCAGATTCCTTACCAACTGAGCTATCAGGGAAGCCCTTGGTGCTGTGGATATAGTGCTGAACATGACATAAAGTCCCTGCTCTCATAGTGCCTGTGTTCCAGTGGTGGGAGATAGACATTAAACAGTTCATAAATAAGCAATCCAGAGAATTTCACATGGTGAAATGTGTTATGGAGAAAATAGGGCAGGGTGATGTGATAGCTGGGGTGAAGATTAATTAGAATGGTCAGGGAAGGCATGACTGGGTGTGCATTTGAGCTGAAACCTGAATGTCTAGAAAGAGCCAGTCATGTGAAGCTCTAGAGTCAGAGCAACAGTGGAAATTGCAAAGGCCCTAAGTTGGGAATGAGCTTGGAGTTTGGTGTGTTTGAGGAATAGAGGGTTAGTGTGGCAGAAGTATAGTAAGCAGGGGTGGCTGTAATATGAAGTTGAAGCTGGGCGGGGAGAGCTCACATAAAAATTGTGGTTTTATTCTATGTTTAATAAGAAATATAAAGAGTATTTCAAGCAGAGGAATTGCTTTTTCATGAGGAGGAGTATTTTCTAGAAGTATATTAGAATTCAGCAAGAACTGATCAACATCACAATAGAAAGATGAAGAAAATTCCTGGTTTGTTTTCTATTAATTCTTCTTCAGACACTAGAAGCTTGCCAAAGGGTCAGGTCAGTAATTCCCAATTATTTTATTTTAAATATAGTCCTAATTTGATGTTTTAAAAGGAAAAAACCTCATGGAAGTATAAGTTAATATTTCTTATGTTATTAAAAGTTGAAATTTAAAATAAACTTTAAACTCTAGAAGAAACTGGCTAAAATGTAAGCTTTTCTTTTAATTTTATGCTTTTTTCTCTTAGGCACTCAACAAATACTTGTTCATTCATTACTTATTGAGCACATGTTATGTGCCAGGCATTATTCTAGACACTTGGCATATGTCACTGAACACAAAAACAAAGATTTTTATTTTCTTTGAGAGGAGACAGATTCATTAATGTTGCAGGAGCAATGGTTGATGTTCTAATCCCTGTAATGATGGAGGAGAGGGAATGTCAGGGTGGCTTTGTAATATAGAAGCAATTCTTACAATATTGTGAGTGTGGGGAAAAGCCAGATAATAAACATTACTTGGGCTGCAGATAATTGGCATAGCTGTCCTTAGGTAGTTGAGATTGTTACGAGTTAATACCATTTTTGAAGTAGAATAAATAATCATCTTCCTTAGTTTATGCAAGTTAATTTTTCCAGATACCTTTGATGAGTATTTTCATTCTAAATATTAAATTAGCTTTGATTTTTATGTTAGTACATTAAAAAAGGGGAAACAGTGATTTCATAAACACTTTCTGACTTCCAGGCTGAAAGGGCAGTTGTACAAGTCTCCAGTTTATTAATCTTTTTTCAGTTCTAGAATTCTTTTTTACTTGTATTAATTTCAAGAAAGTCACACGCATGAATGCCATAAGAAGAATCAATAATTGGTTGTATTTTCATTTTAGGTGTATCATTTGTTTGCCGCAACTCTAGGCTGGATGACTGTATGTCTGTTCTAACTTAAGTGGCTGCTGTAATATTAAATTTCTTGAAGTAATAATTTTATGTTGTGATTGAAACCTTATTTCCAACATGCATGGCGATTGTACGTTGCTTAATTATATATGGATTTATAATAGTAAATTACTAGCAAAAAAAGTTATTTTACAATCTTCATGCATGGTCTAGTAGTCTCCCAGCTTATTGTGCTTGTCTTGTAGCTGTCACTCTTGGTTTCATTTATTCTGTTTTCATAAATTAATTTACTTCAAGTTATATCTGCGTAGTCCTGAGAAGTGTTCCAAAACCATATGACCACATTTTTCATGAAATAACATTTCTGAAATCTTTTAGTTGACATAAAAGATAAAGTGACTGTTGCATTGCTATTGACATAAGCTCTTTGTGTTGTTTTATTATTAGTGTATATACCTGTAATATTAAAACACATTAAAATTCACATAGTTTGAGAAGCATCACATTATTCTTGGAAGTTAGATTCAGTCATCAAGTGGGCAGAACTGCATTATGAAATTTTCTCCCATGTTACCTAATATTTTTCTTCTTTTGTTTTAGCATGCTTCCTGGGCTGTTACAGTCAATGGACTTATCAACACTGAAATGTTTTCCTCCTGGCCAGCCAGAAAAATTTTCTGCATTTTTGGATAAAGTTGTTGGATTACAAAAATAAACACTAAACTCTCAACACTTTAAAACACCCCTCAAATTCAACCTGTGGAATGTGGTTAAATCAAGTTTAATATAGAGTATATGTTTATAGAATAATATAAATTAATAAGTCTCCTACATCTGTAGAATGTATAGAAAATTTTATTTGTGAATGTTAGCATTTGGGTCCAAATTCTAATTGCAGTTTCACAAGTTTATTAGATTTTTTCCTAATCTTCATATTTTAGTAAAAGAAATATGTAGTGAACATTCACACAGTTTATCCTTGAATCCCAAAGGGCTTGGAATCATGAAAAAAAGAAATATGAAAGCTTTGACAAAAACCTCAAATGTAGTTACTTTATGTTCCTTAGAGTAAACAATGAAACAGTAACAGACTTGTAAAAAAACATTTGAGTCAGAATCTTTAGCTTCATACTCCAAGAAACCAAATTAAAACAAAACAAAAATGATGGGTTGTGTTCTGTGAAATAAATTATTTATATAAGCTCAGTAATTACCTTAAAAAGATTAACTTTCGAGTCAGTTGATCTATTATACTTCAAGAAACTATTATCCTGAAGAATAGAGTGGAGTGGATGTATTCATTTTGTTCCTATAAAGTATAAATAGAAAGTGACAATTAAATATCAAGAAATAATTTTTAGGGGCTACCTCATGTGAATTAAAAGTCTGGGAAGAAAAGGGTTAGAGAAATAAAAGGAAATACAAAAATTGCAAGGAATTTTGTAACGGTATAATCCCACCCTTATTAATAAACACTGAGTACACAATGATAAAAAAAAGTGACAAAAATAATCTTACCCAATGTCAAAGCTTTACTGGTTTTAGAAGAGTAAATTAAAAAGCATCTGTGCCGATAGGAATTGCTATTTTTTTTTAAGGACCACCCTCTTACAGTGGTATTGAAACATTTACTGTAGCATCATAGAGGAATTATTTATGTCCTTATAAAATTAATTTTACAAATAAATGATCTGAGGTGTATAATGGCCTAAATGTATGGTTTTAAAAGTCACATAGCTCAAAATAGATAACTTTAAGAAATTATGAACAGGGTAAGTCTCAAGACCTATAAAATAAACTAGATTATCCATAAATATTGACAGTTTTTTGGTAGAAAGTTTAGATATAACTGATCCATAAAAGAGCATTCACTATAAAGATTTATTTTCGATAGTATTATCCCAAGATGTTGAATATTCTAAACATCTTACTCGGGATGCATTAAATAATGCTTTTGTAGATTTATTTTCCTGATTGTGTTTTACTTAGGCTAATACTAAAATAAATTGTTACTAATGGTAGAAGGTGGTGGCTGAGAAGTACTCTGGGTAGCAGGAGGATGCCAACTTGGATTAAAATTTTGCTGAGATTAATCTAAAAAGTGAGTAATCTATATCTACATGGTTGGGAATTTACAGCACCATAATCATAATTATATTGTATATTAGTGTTAACCAAATGCTATAGGAAAGTCCCTATTCAAATCCATAGAGTTTCACTTTTCTGGGCTTTTCTTTTAAATGTATTTCTCTAGTTTGAGAAAAATTGTGGCTTAAAATTTATGTTGATCACTCAGTCTTTAATTATCTTATGTCATGAAGGATTAGCCATAGGGAATCAGAAATAAATGAAAGGGTCTACTTAAACATTAGACAACTGAAAAGCCCTAAATCCTCTGCTTCTTTCCCACATGAGTACATAACCCAGATTTCATTATTTCATTTAGCAGAGGCTTCAACCAGTGGTGTCAGTTGTGTGTAGTGACATCTCGACTACAGCTTTGTGGGAAATTTTGTATCAGTTGTGGGGTTTAAAAATCAGCAAATATCTTAGAATCATTTTGATTTGGCAGGAATCCTCAAGACCGTCTAGTTCATTCCCATCATTTCTCAGGTGAGGAAGAAGGCAAGAGGTTACAACTTGTCTAAAATAATAGCCTTTGACAGAGCTGCCACTAGAAGCAACTTCTTGACTCCCATTCCTGTGCTCTTTGTACCGTACCATAATACATGTTGGAAGCTTTTTGTTTTCTTTTTATGTTTGCCTAGTATTTAGTTACTTTAATCACATCCAGGGGAGATTTTCTTCATTTCCAGAAGTTTATTTTAGTGGGAATTTCACAATTTACTAAGTTGGGTTTTCCTTGTGTTGCTGCAACCTTACCTTGGACTTAGAAACCGATTACTCCTGAGTTTTTGGCATCTGGCAAAATGCCATGGATAGGATTGATACTAGATTGAACAAATAGACTTTAAGCCAAAGAATTCTAGACTTTTGGAATTGGTAGAGAATTTTAAAAATACCTAGTACAAACCACTCATTTTACAGATGAGGAAAGAGGCTAGGATAAATTAATTGCCAAGTGTTTGTCTGATTGATCCTTATGAAGAAATTAATGGTAACCAAAATTCTATTTGAAATATGTATCCACTAAAATAAAATTTGTTTAGTTTCATTACCTGACAGGGTTTCAGATTTTTGAAATCAATGCCTAAATACAGTGCAGTTTATTTAGCAGTTTTATGTTGAGAGATATTGAGAGGTTAAGGCAGTGAAAGAGAAAGTTTAGCATTCGAGAAATTCACGTTGTTGGTAGGTTCAGAGGTGGGCAGGTAATGGTAGAAAGTTGATTGATGTTGGAGTAGGTGAAAGGTGATGTGAAGTTATGGATGCTTGGAATAAAGAATTTATAATAGACTGTGCTTATAATTTGGAAGGAAAAAAGAGGATTTGGTGTTAGGTAAACAGAACTGATGAACTTGTGTGGTTCTGCAACATTGAAAAGTAATCATCTCAAAGTACTGTCTAGTGATTCTAGACACCTAGAACCGAGAATCAGAGCACTGCTTTGTATGTTTTTAAAAGCAAATCATGTAGAAACAGGGCAATATAAAAATGTGTACCACTTTGATAATTTGAGGAAGTTTTTCAAGACTAAGGATGTCAGGAATGACTAACAGTAATGTAATTTTTCTTGGCCCTTTATCATGTTAATAATGTAAGCACTTAATCTCTGTGATTTGTTAAAAATAGGAAATTATCAGAGATGACGAAAAATCTTCATATGGTCTGAAAAATGAGATGTATGGGCAGATTATTTGAAATTGTGTTTTGGAAACGATTTGGACTGGGTGGTCCTGATAGCTGTGTGGTAATCGATTTTCTGCTAAATAGTTAATGCCATATTTTTGTGGGGGAGTGGGGAGTGAAAAATAGTAGTAACAGTTAATACCCATTGCCTGTTTACTATGTATGGTGTACTATTTAAAACGTTTTATATAAACATACTCATTTATAATATAACCTTATGAAATAGTTACTGTTCCATTTTGCAAGTGAGGAGACTGACCTCAGAACATAATGTGAAAAAGTAGTTTTATGCTTCTTAAATATCCAAAAGATGGTCTGGGAATTGTGATTGTAGCTATGTAATCTATTTCAGTTTTTACATTGCTTATTTGAAAGCATACTGATTGCTAAACTCCCAGTTGGTTACCTGGTTGCAGCTTATTTGCCAGGCTCTTGTTTTCTCTTAAAATGTTTATATTTTGGTCTCTATTTTTGGTCCTCTTTATATACTTTTTCTTGGTATTTTCACTCCTAGGGTTTCTCTTATTGTCCCCCATATATATCCCCCAAATGTGATTTGAGCTCCTGCATGGTATTTCCAGTTGCCTATAGGTCATGTCAGTCTCATAAATTTCTGAAGTATCCTAAACTTGATGTGCCCTAAACAAATCTTACTTCTTTTCATGCTTCTGAGATCCTTATCTCTATTAATGGTGTCACCATTGAGTCAACCCTCCAGGCTGTAACTTTTACATCTCCAATCCTTTATATATGATTTTTTACCAGATACTCTTAACTTTACTTTCTAAATGTTTCAAGTCCACTTGTTTATTTGTTCTCTTACTTTTTTTTGTTTTAATTTTTAAACATGAATGCATGATAAAAATCTACTTTTTGTATCAGCAGGACTCTAGACTTGGTTCCTGCTCTGGAGGAACTCTTACAGTATGGTTGAGGAGGAACTATATTTATGAGTCTTCTGCCAGAAAAACAGTAGGCTGTCTGTAAATGATAAATGCACTTCTGTAATTTAGTAGTGTTTTCTCATTATCTTGATTAGGTATTGGGGCTAGGAAACATTGTCATCTTGCACACTTTCACTTCACACTGTCTTTGACTTGACTTCAAAATCTCTAGTATGCCTCTCATTCAGAAGATGTGATGACCATCACATAATATGGTGAAGTTTGTAGGATCAAGTGTTTGTAGAAATAGCATCTAAAACATAGCAGTGCTGATCCTATGTAATGTTCTAGTGATATTTAAGGATCTGTCAAATAACGATACCTGTTGGGGATTTTTGGACAAACATGGTGTTAAAAATCAGAGATTTATAAAAAGCAGTAGCTATAGTGTTTTCCAGTAAGAGAGTACAGAGGATAACCACAAAATCACACTTAATTCCTTGTTAAATGGTTCATTCCTTACATGAATATTCTAGTACAATCTGGTATAGTTCTTTCAATTATGATTTTTTAGGTGGCTAGATAAAAGCAAAAAAAATTAGCTTCAGACGGCAAGGTAAAATACATGTTTCTTGATGTTGATATTGATTCTTAAAAAATATTTTGAGCAGTTTTCAATACCATCATGTCCTACCTGTTTTGGTATTTCATTTCTAGATCCTTACTGTCTTTATGAATTTCTACTATATCCTGGCAGATTGATACTCTGTCATGATTGATTTTTTGGGCGGGGGTTGGGGGGATCAGTGTTCTGCAGCCTACTAGATCTTAGTTCCCTGAGCAGGGATCAAACCCATGCCCCTGGCAGTGGCAGCAGAGAGTCTTGACCATTAGGCCTTCAGAGAATTCCCATGTCATGATTGTATTTTGATGGCTACAGTCCTGCTTTCAAAGGCAGTCATTCTTAAGCTTTTGGGAGATCATGAAACCCTTCAAAATACTTAAAACTACTGCTTCTCTGTACTAACATTTTGCCATGAATTACAAGGAATTTACAGGTAACTTGAGGCTGTGCTAGGTTAAGAATCCCTAGATGGAGGCCAACTTCAGTAATTTGATTCCTTGGTCATTGTTCATTAATATTTAATGATAACAGACTTATTTATAATTAAACCCTCTGATTAAATACATTTAAGTTTAGTGACTTCCAGGTTTTATAATATAAAACAAATTATAAATTTTTCTCATTTGAAACATGCCAAACAGCATTTTGAAACTAACCTGAATACTTTAACTCAGTATCTATAACCCAAAAACTTTTGTAGTAGTTTTTAATTGATAAAAAGAGCTAAATGAAAATTATATACATTTATAGTAGTTATTTTAGGATATATTACATTAGGCTATTTGTAAAGCAACATATTATGTAAAGCAACATAGTGTTGTAATTTACTCACTTACTGTCAAGTATGCTTCTAAGGTATTTGCTGAACTGATAGTCACTGTTGGAATGTCTGTGAGACGCCATATATTGCATCTTTTTCTGTTCATTTCCTCTTTTTTCCAGAATATACTGATTGTTTCTCTACTACTGTATGAAGAGAGTAGATAATACACCTACTCCCCAAATTTAGGAGTGAAAAACATTCTTATGTTTCAAAGTGGTTTTCTGAATTTCAGTTTTTCCATTTGTAAACTAGTAAAACTAGCTTCCTTCATAGGTGACTTCTAAGACATGTGTGGCATGTTTGAAAATTAAAAAAAAATGTTGAAATAATACATTCCTCTTTGTTAGAGTTTTTGTTTTAAGAAGTAGGAGTAGGCTTAGAGATACTTTCCTAGAATTCAGTCCTAAGTAATAAAGAAAGCAAAATCTTCCTTGAATTTCATATTTAAATTCATATTCAGTCTCTAGCTGGGGTTGTGGTTAGAGAATTAAAGTTTACTTAGAGGAGTAAGGGAATGAGTCTCTTCAGTGCATCAAAACAAAAGAATGTTCTGATCTTTATTCTCCCTTCCTTTAATCCCCTGTCTGTCTGTAGACTGATTAGACACTGCAAGTAGCTTAAAAAACAACAAAAAACAACCTTCAGTATTTCTCTGTCAATATATTTTTAAACATACTATTTTTCTTTTTCTTTTTTTTTCTAATCTGTATTAGAATGCTTCGGGTGGAACTAGGGAAGAGAGGAAATGAAAGCAAGTGGCTCCTGATAATGTTTCTTCTGTTCTGCATATCTGAACAAGAATAACTGTTCTGGGAAGTCAGTTATTTTTCTTTATTGCCTCCTTCCTAAAACTTTGAGGAGTTGGTATAGGGCCTTATGGCTGGATTTTGTTTTAGAACCATTGTATTTCTTTTCTTCACTAATCTTGCATTGCTAATTCTGTCTTAAATGTTCACCATGAAAAGAAGTGACAGGTTCTAGTTTTAGGGTGCTGTTAAAAATGTTTTTTTTTAAAAGTTTACCATTATATTTTTCAGTAATGAAAGACCATAACAGGTTTCTATAGAATTGCAGAGCAGTTTCCCCCATTGGCCCCATGTTATTTCATACTGAAAAATGACTGAAGTAAATGATTTATAAATTTAAAAAAAAATGCTAATTGCCTTTACAGCAGGCAATGATGTTGGTTTTTTTTTTAATGATGTTGTTATATACATATATCTATTAATTTTTTCAGTTTTGTTGACTTATAATTGACATGTAACATTAAGTTGTATAACAGTAATTTGATATGTATATATAGTGAAAAATAAGGGCTTCCCTGGTGGCTCAGCTGGTAAAGAATCTGCCTGCAGTGCAGGAGACCTAAGTTCGATCCCTGGGTTGGGAAGATCCTCTGGAGAAGGGAATGGTTACCCACTACAGTTTTCTGGCCTGGAGAATTCCATGGACTGTGTAAGTCCATGGGGTCACAAGAGAGTTGGACACGACTGAGTGACTTTGACTTTCATAGCAAAAAATGATTACCACAATAAGTTTAGTTAACATCCATCACCACACATAGTTATGAATTTTGTTATGTTTAAAAATCCAAGTCTATTTATTTCATTTGACAAGGTAAGATTTATTATTTATTTTTATGTGGGCCATTCTGCCCCACAATTTGCCAGGATAATATGTTAATCCCCCTACAAGCTATGGTTAATGTTGATCACAAATTTGTTCATCTAAAGGGAGGGCATATCTGTTACCTACTTTTGACTCGCAGAGAATCACACTTCTTTAGACCTGAAAGAGCTTAGAGATCATATAGCCTGTCAACTTTATTTTACAGTTAAGTGGCAACCCACTCCAGTATTCTTGCTTGGAGAATCCCATGGACGGAGGAGCCTGGTGGGCTACAGTCCACGGGGTCGCAAAGAGTTGGACACGACTGAGCGACTTCACTTTCACTTAAGGAAACCAATGCAGACAGATTGAAATGGCATAACAAATTTCATAATCGTTTCATGATACTGTATTGTCTCTTAGAAATTAAAATAATTACTCAACATTTTTATACATTTACAACTATACCATATATGTCACAGTGTATGCTTTTAAAAAAAATCCAGACATATTTAATTTACTCATAGAAACATGAAGGAGTGTTATCTTTGAATTAAAACTATTAGTATTTATAGTCTTCATAGTACAGAGAATTTCCCTATTTCATCAGTGAAGAAATAGACAATTCAGTTAAAACAACAAATCTCTTTTTCAAGTTGAATTATGGTATGAAAAGTAGTTGTAAAAACACATCAATTTTATGACAGGTCAAATGATTTGCTAATTATTTTTATTTTCTTCAATTTATTTTAATCTGTACCCATAGTACAGTGCTTAAAAGGTCTTTTAGGCAATTGTTTTTCTTCCTATTTTCAATGTCAAAAGGGAGGAGATGCATTAAGGTTTGGGAAAGCGCCTCTGAGAACCTATATTTGAATTATGGCTTGATTTTCAGTAGAATTTAGGTGAAATTGTTCTGTTTCTTACCTTTTTTTTGGACTAAAGAATAATTTCTTAGTGAACCTTTTTATTTGGCAGATAGCAGTTAACAGGGGGCTTCCCTGGTGGCTCAGGGGTAAAGAATCCGCCTGCCAGTGCAGGAGACACAGATTTGATCTCTAGGTCAGGAAGATTCCCTGGAGGGGGAAGTGGCAAACCACTCCAGTATTCTTGCCTGGGAAATCCCATGGACGGAGGAACCTGGTGGTCCATGGGGTTGCAAAAGAGTTGGAGATGACTTCGCAACCAAACAACAACAGCAACAAATACTTATTAAGCAGTTATGTAAGCACGTGACATACAGTATCTAATGTAATTATTCCAACATCCTTAGATTTAGATCACAGAAAAATTCCTGGAGTAACATTCTTCAAACTTTGAAAATTTGAAAGCATTAGCTATAGTGCACTAAAAACCATTAGTAACTTGAATGCTAAAGTTGCCTGTTTAACTTTGAAAGTGAAAGTCGCTCAGTTGTGTCCAACTCTTTGCGATCCCATGGACAACACAGTCCATGGAATTCTCCAGGCCAGAATACTGGAGTGGGTAACCTTTCCCTTCTCCAGGGGATCTTCCCAACCTAGGGATCAAACCCAGGTCTCCTGCATTGCAGGTGGATTAACTTTGACTTGGCCTTTTTTTTCCCTTATGGAAAAGACCAGGTCAAAGTTAAGTAGGTAACTTTGGCATTCCTTGGAGCCTTTAGAACTGGACATGGAACAACAGACTGGTTCCAAATAGGAAAAGGAGTGCGTCAAGGATGTATATTGTCACCCTGCTTATTTAACTTATATGCAGAGTACATCATGAGAAATGCTAGGCTGGAAGAAGCACAAGCTGGAATCAAGATTGGTGGGAGAAATATCAATAACCTCAGATATGCAGATGACACCACCCTTATGGCAGAAAGTGAAGAGGAGCTAAAAAGCCTCTGGATGAAAGTGAAAGAGGAGAGTGAAAAACTTGGCTTAAAGCTCAACATTCAGAAAACTAAGATCATAGCATCTGGTCCCATCACTTCTTGGGAAATAGATGGGGAAACAGTGGAAACAGTGTCAGACTTTATTTTGGGGGCCTCCAAAATCACTGCAGATGGTGACTGCAGCCATGAAATTAAAAGACGCTTACTCCTTGGAAGAAAAGTTATGACCAACCTAGATAGTATATTGAAAAGCAGAGACATTACCAACAAAGGTCTGTCTAGTCAAGGCTATGGTTTTTCCAGTGGTCATGTATGGATGTGAGAGTTGGACTGTGAAGAAAGCTGAGCACCGAAGAATTGATGCTTTTGAACTGTGGTGTTGGAGAAGACTCTTGAGAGTCCCTTGGACTGCAAGGAGATCAGCCCTGGGATTTCTTTGGAAGGAATGATGCTGAAGCTGAAGCTCCAGTACTTTGGCCACCTCATGCGAAGACTTGACTCATTGGAAAAGACTCTGATGCTGGGAGGGATTGGGGGCAGGAGGAGAAGGGGACGACAGAGGATGAGATGGCTGGATGGCATCACTGATTCTATGGACGTGAGTCTGAGTGAACTCTGGGAGTTGGTGATGGACAGGGAGGCCTGGTGTGCTGTGATTCATGGGGTGTCAAAGAGTCAGACACGACTGAGCAACTGAACTGAACTGGAGCCTTTAATTTTGCTAATGGACATATGAACTTCAAAGACAGGATTATAGTATAGGGCCTTGAAACTCTCTTTTCAGCAACACTTATTAATAACTGGTGGAACATCTTGTTCTAGAGCACTGGTTCCCAAAGTGTGATCCTGAGCTAGTAGCATTAGCACCACCTCAGAACTGCTTATTTAGTTGCTAAGTTGTGCCCAATTCTTTGCGACCCCGTGGACTGTAGCTCACTAGACTCCTCTGGGAAACCAGGCAAGAATACTGGAGTGGTTTGCCATTTCCTACTCCAGGGCATCTTCTGGACCCAGGGACCAAACCGCATTTCCTGAATTGGCAGGAAGATTATCACTGAGCCACCAGGGAAGCCTTTAGAAATGCAAATTCTTGGGACCCACCCCAGCCCTGGCTGAATCAGAGTTTCTGGGCATGGGGCAATCTTTGTCCAAGCCCTTCCCTTGAGAACCACTGTTCTAGAGGTTTGCAGTATTGGAGTAGTTTGCTGCGGAAGAATAGTCAGCCAATTGGGATTTCAAATATAATAGATGTTTCAAAGGACAGTATTTATTACTATGAAATTGCTTTCTATTACATTCAGGAGGAATTTTAGTATTGTCCTACAAGTCTTTTTTTAAAAGTCCTATTGTACTAATTTGGGGAACATTACTTGTAGTTACCATTTCTGAGTCTTAGTTCATATCTTCTTTAGAATGCATTCCTTCTATAGTAATTGCAAAAATCAGGAGACAATATTTAGTTCCAGTCCTAGTACTATTGCCAATTTGATGTGAAAACATGAACAAGTCTTATAATTATTTGAAACTTATTTCTTCATCTGTAAAGAATGAAGAACTTCTCCTGTTTAAAACAAGAGGTTCTTTTTAGCTGTAACATTCTGCTTATCATTTTTCCAGTTTATTATGTTCTGTTTCTTGCTCACTTTATTGAATTAATTTATTATTTCCTAAGATAATACATGTAAATATGTAAAATATCTACTACTACATTTCTAGTTCTACAAGGCTTATAACAAGAGACAGCAGTTCTGTGTCCCATTCCTCCTCATCTCTGACCCTGCTTCCTGCAGGTAAACATTTTATATGTTTTGTAAATGATACATTCTAACTTGTTTCTTATATTTAAATATCATCTATAGACTTCCTTCTGTGGAAGAGAGGCCTTATCTCCTTCCTCACTTTCTTCCATATTAGGAAGTCTGTTGTTTAGTTGCTAAGTCCTATCCAGCTCTTGCAACCCCATGGACCACTAGGCTCATCTGTCTATGGGATTTTCCAGACAAGAATACTGGAGTGGGTTGCCATCTTCTCCAGGGGATCTTCTGACCCATGGATTGAACCTGCATCTCCTGCATTGGCAGGCGGATTCTTTACCACTGAACCACCTGGGAAGCCTCAGGAAGTCTATAGGTGATACTTAAATTTAAAAAACAAAAATTTAGTTTATCAATTATGGTGAGATCTGTTTTCAGCATTGACGTTATGATTTCTTTAGTAAATATTCACATATGAGCCATGTTTTGTTGACTGATTACATTTCTATAAAACTATTTCATTTTTGTTTTTTTCATTGCTCAGTTTCCTATAGAACTATTCTCAAGCTTTCCATCTGAGGAGGTCATCTTTCCTAGTATGTTTAAACATGCTAGGTTATCTGTAACTTATTTATTTTTTAATATGTCTGTGCTGTAGTTTTATTTTACTTCAACTGGTGGTTCTCTATCTAGTCCTGCTTAAAAGTCTGTCCTCCTGGAATTTCCCCTGCAACCTTACCTTAAAATTTCTTTTGCTTCTCTTTTGGAATCTTCTGTTTCCAGGATTCCATGCACCCCACCCCTTTTTTGTGGTTTAACATACTAATTTTGGTTTCAGATGTCCTCCACTAGCTTTCTGATAAAGGATGGCACATTTTTTTAATCTTTCAAGTTTGAAAATGCCTTCTTCTAGTCTCCCCATCTGATTGACAGCTTGGTATAGAATTCAAGGTTGGAAATAATTTCCCCTCAAATATTGAACTTCATTGTTTTCTAGCTTATAATTCTTCTGTTGAGAATTTATTATTGTTCATATGTGTGATCCTTTGTATAAGATCTGCTTTTCCTCTCAGAAAGCTTTAGAATCTTTATTCCCTGACTTTAGGAATGTTGTTACATGCATTGCAGATCATCTTTCTTGCTTTCATTGTTCTGACCGCTTCATGGACTCCTTCAGTCTAAATATAGACAGTCATACCCTGCAGTGGAGAATTTTCCTTATGTCGTCATCATCATTTCTTCCCCTGCACTTTCTTCATCTCATTTGGGACTCCTGTTGCTTGGATATTGGCTTTCCTAAATTGATCCTCTAATTTCCTTGTTTTCATGTCTACAACCTTGTCTGTTTTGTGAGCTCCTCGACTATAAATTCTATTCCTTCTACTGCTTTTGTTTTATTCATTTTTACATTTAAATATAGCAGAATTAGCATTTTCATGTATAGTTCTATACATTTTTTTAAAATGTATAATGTAAGATACAGAACTCTTCCACTCCATCTTTAAATCCCCTCCTGTCATCCCTTTATAGTCAACCCTTTCCTGCAGTCCTAACAACTGGCAGCAACTGATCTGTTTTCCCTTTCTGTAGTTTTTGTCTTTTCCAGTATGTCATATAAATGCAGTCATACAGTATGTAACCCTTTGAAGCTCTCTTCATTGGCTTAGCACAGTGCATTTGGAATTCACCCATGATCTTGTATGTATCCATAATTATTCTTTATTGTTGAGGAATATTCTGTTTTATGGATATACCACAGTTTTTCCATTCACTATTTGAAGGATGTTTGGATTGTTTCCATCTTGGGAGGAATCATGATTATTAATAAAGCTGCTATAAATATTCATGTGCAGGTTTTTGTGTGAACTTAAGTTTTCATTTCTCTTGGATATTTACCCAGAAGTGGGGTTGTTGGGTCATATGACAACTCTGTTTTATTTTACAAGAATCTGCTAAACTATTTTTCTGGAATGGATGTACTATTTTATATTCCTACCAGCAACATATGAGAGTTCCAGTTGTTCTTCATCTTTGTCAATACTTGCTATTGTCATTTAAAAAATATTTTGGTCATTCTGTGATGTATGTAGTATTATCTCATTAAAGATAAACACATGGCCAATAGGTACATAAAGAGATAATATTATTAGCCATCAGGGGAATGCAAAAGAAAAAAAAGCAAAACACAAAGAAGGCACCATTTCATACCTACATGGGATGGCTATAATCCAAGAGACAGACAGTAATGTGATTTGGGAACTCTCATATGCTACTGATGAGAATGACAGTAGTGCAGCTGAAGCAATTCCATTCCTCAGTATTACCCAAGAGAATAGAAATGTCCAGACAAAAACTTGCACATGAATGTTTATAACAGCATCAATCATTTGATTGTCAAAAAGTAGAAACTACCCACATAGCTATCAACTGATGAATCGATAACTAAAATCTACCTTAACTATACAAAGGATTGAAATACTGATACGTAGGTGCTCCTTGAAAACATCATGCTAAGTGAAAGAAGTCAGTTCCACAGGACAGTATATTATATACCATTTGTTCAAAGTGTCCAGAATAGGCAAATACATAGAGACAGAAAGTAAATTAGTGGTTCCTGGAGTTGGTGGGGATAGGAGGATTGGAGGCTGATGGTTGTGAGATGTGGAGTTTCATTTTGGGGATAATAAAAGTGTTCTAAAATTGATTATGGTAATGGATGTATAACTGTAAATATACCAAAAAATAATTGAAATGTACCATGTGAGTGAATGGTATAGTATGTGAACTATATTATAAAGCTATTTAAAAATCACCAGAGTTTTAAGTACACAATTCAGTAATTTTTAGTGAATATGCAGAGTTGTGCAGACATCACCACGAAAGTTTTATAACATTTTTATCCATCAAAAAGATCCTTTGTGCCTGTTTGCATTTAATACTTATTCCCATCCTAACTGTAGGCAACCACTAACCTGCTTTCTTTCTCTTTAGACTTGTATTTTTGGTATGTTTCATATGGGTGGAATCATATCTTTTGGAATCATGCCCCTTTTGCATCTGGCTTCTTTTACTTAGGATCCAGTTTCTCCACAACCATGCTACCACTTGTTATTAGTGATGTCTTATTGTGGTTTTAATTGGCATTTTCCTAATGACTAAATTAGAGATACCAAGGGAACATTTCATGCAAAGATGGGCTCGATAAAGAACAGAAATGGTATGGACCTAACAGAAGCAGAAGATATTAAGAAGAGGTGGCAAGAATAACAGAAGAACTGTACAAAAAAGATCTTCATGACCGGGATAATCATGATGGTGTGATCACTCATCTAGAGCCAGACATCCTGGAATATGAAGTCAAATGGGCCTTAGAAAGCATCACCACGAACAAAGCTAGTGGAGGTGATGGAATTCCCGTAGAGCTATTTCAAATCCTGAAAGATGATGCTGTGAAAGTGCTGCACTCAGTATGTCAGCAAATTTGGAAAACTCAGCAGTGGCCACAGGACTGGAAAAGGTCAGTTTTCATTCCAATCCCAAAGAAAGGCAATGCCAAAGAATGCTCAAACTACCGCACAATTGCACTCATCTCACATGCTAGTAAAGTAATGCTCAAAATTCTCCAAGCCAGGCTTCAGCAATACGTGAACCATGAACTCCCTGATGTTCAAGCTGGTTTTAGAAAAGGCAGAGGGACCAGAGATCAAATTGCCAACATCTGCTGGATCATGGAAAAAGCAAGAGTTCCAGAAAAACATATATTTCTGCTTTATTGACTATGCCAAAGCCTTTGACTGTGTGGATCACAATAAACTGTGGAAAATTCTGAAAGAGATGGGAATATCAGACCACCTAACCTGCATCTTGAGAAATCTGTATGCAGGCCAGGAAGCAACAGTTAGAACTGGACATGGAACAACAGACTGGTTCCAAATAGGAAAAGGAGTACATCAAGGCTGTATGTTGTCACCCTGCTTATTTAACTTATATGCAGAGTACATCATGAGAAATGCTGGGCTGGAAGAAACACAAGCTGGAATCAAGATTGCCGGGAGAAATATCAGTAACCTCAGATATGCAGATGACACCACCCTTATGGCAGAAAGTGAAGAGGAACTAAAAAGCCTCTTGATGAAAGTGAAAGAGGAGAGTGAAAAAGTTGGCTTAAAGCTCAACATTCAGAAAATGAAGATTATGGCATCTGGTCCCATCACTTCATGGGAAATAGATGGGGAAACAGTGGAAACAGTGTCAGACTTTATTTTGGGGGGCTCCAGAATAACTGCAGATGGTGACTGCAGCCATGAAATTAAAAGACGTTTACTCCTTGGAAGAAAAGTTATGACCAACCTAGATAGCATATTCAAAAGCAGAGACATTACTTTGCCGACTAAGGTCCGTCTAGTCAAGGCTATGGTTTTTCCTGTGGTCATGTATGCATGTGAGAGTTGGACTGTGAAGAAGGCAGAGCACTGAAGAATTGATGCTTTTGAACTGTGGTGTTGGAGAAGACTCTTGAGAGTCCCTTGGACTGCAAGGAGATCTAACCAGTCCATTCTAAAGGAGATCAGCCCTGGGTGTTCTTTGGAAGGAATGATGATAAAGCTGAAACTCCAGTACTTTGGCCACCTCATGCGAAGAGTTGACTCATTGGAAAAGACTCTGATGCTGGGAGGGATTGGGGGCAGGAGGAGAAGGGGATGACCGAGGATGAGATGGCTGGATGGCATCACTGACTCGATGGACGTGAGTCTGAGTGAACTCCGGGAGTTGGTGATGGACGGGAAGCCTTGTGTGCTGCGATTCATGGGGTCACAAAGAGTCAGACATGACTGAGCGACTGAACTGAATGATAAACATCATCTTATGTGCTATAATTAGCCATTCCTGTATCTTTGGTGATATATGTAGTCAAATCTTTGCCCATTTTTAAATTGTTTAGTTGTTTTCTTATTGTTGACTTTTGAGTTCTTTTATATATTTTTGGTACAAAGCTTTTTTGTCAGGTGATATACAGATATATTCTTCCAGTCTGTGGCTTGTGTTTTCACTTTCCTAACAGTGTCATTTGCAGAGCAAAAGTTCTTAATTTTGGTAAAGTCCAGTTAATCAGTTTTTCTTATATTATACCTAAGTTCTCTTTATTAACTCAAGGTCTTGATAATTTTCTCCTTGCTTCTAAAAGTTTTAAAGTTTTGTTCTATATTTCGATGTTTGATCCATTTTGAGTTAATTGTATCATAGAAGATATGAGGTATAGGTTGAGGATCTTTTTTTTAAATTTTGCATATGGCTGTCAAGTGTGTCTTCTAGCACTGTTTGATAAAACCGTGATTTTTTTCTGTATTGAGCTGCTCTTGCAACTTCGTCAAAAATCATATTTTTATGGGTCTCTGTGTGTTTTCTCTGTGTGTTTACATTTACTTTCCTCTATCTTTGTCTTCCTGCCTCTAATATTTTTTCTGTTCTTTCTGTTTCTCCTCTTTTCTGATTCTCCCATTTTCCCTTTTTCTGTCTCCTTTCTCAAAATGAAATGTATGGGTTAATACTTTTAGTTTAAAGGACAGTAAATATGAAGAATGTCTATTTTCTCTACAAGTAAGAAATGCCCAAAATGAAATAACTTTTTCACTGTAACTCAGATTTTCTCAGTGAATTTGGGGTCTTAAAGATGGTGATCCCTCTTGCCAAACCATGTTTCAGGACTTTGCACCAGTGTTTTGATTTCTTTAAAAAAGAAGTTAGTCAAGGTAATTTCAAATTGGCATGCTAAAGAAGGTAAAGGTTTTATTTTTTTCTACCATGCTTTTCATTCCTAAACTGTAAAATTGATTATTGATGCTTTTCCTATAGGGGCAGTGGTTATTACTGCTGGAGCCACAGATAACAGAAAAACAATTTTGAAAGCAACTTAATTTTACAGCTTCTCCAAAACCAGCTTTAGATCTATTTATTTTTAAAAAACACTTAGTAAAAGTAAGGATGAAATTAGATTTTGGCATTTAATTAATACTTGACAGTAGAATCAGGTAATGTGAGTGACCAGTCATTTTTGAGGCTTACAAAGGTCATATTTACTTTGGTTTTCTCAGAATTCAGAGCAGTTTTTTTCCAGAAAAGTGCCCCAAACATTGAATCACGCCTCTAGTGCTGTGCCACAGCATTTTAAATGTAGCCCATTAGAAAGTTTGTGGGTAAGATATTTTTCGTTACACTTCATTTTACATTTTAATTGTTTGCATTTTCAGAGAAACACCCTTTTTTGCAATTTCTCTTTCTGTTAATGTTATACGATAGTTTGGAGACATTAGTCAAGACCTATGTCAGTAGTTCCTAACATAACTAATGGATTTAATTTCTGTCATCCTGAAAGTGGCAGTCGCTCAGTCGTGTCTGACTCTTTGAGATTCCATGGACTATACAGTCCATGGAGTTCTCCAGGACAGAATACTGTAGTAGGTAGCCTTTCCCTTTTGCAGGGGATCTTCCCAACCCAGGTCTCCTGCATTGCAGGCGGATTCTTTACCAGCTGAGGAAAGCCCATTCTATGATCCTAGCATAGGGTTATTATCTAGGAGAATTAAATAAGATTACTTAAATCTCATACCTGAAATAGCCAGATAACTGCTTTGGCACTTAAGTTGTGACCTCTACCACTTTAGATTAAGGGAGTCTGCCACCCCAACCCCACTTTCTTTGGTTTTTAAGATAGTACAAAAGCTTACTTAGTTAATTGTGTTCAGATATTTTTCCCCTCTCATCTCCATGAAACTATGAAGAGAGCAGGGAACTTGGCCAGAGACTGAAAATTCGGCAGAGGTCTTAAAGCAGTGTCACGTGGGCTGCACTGCATCATACACACCTGAGCCTTATTGCAGTTCCTTTGCAACCTCGTGCAGCAGTTGCCTTGAATTAAGCTGCAAACTTAGGTTCCTTTTGGTCAGAAAGCTCAGCTGCTTGTGCATACTTCTCTCAACCTTGGGCTGGTTGGGTTAATCCCACCCTTCCCCAGCTGGGTAGCTCTGCAAGTTCCTTCTCCCTCTCATATCTTCTTCTCAAATCAAGTTCTCTGTTTGTAGGAGCATCGGCTCTTCCTCTTCTTTTCACAGGGTCCTGACTTAACCTGGGCAAGCCAGCCCGTTGCTTCTGCTCCTGAGAAGTGCCAAGATTCTGCAGCGCTGACTCCAACTGCCTTCTCATGCCTAGACTTTGGGCTGCTTTCCGGATACCTGCATAAGCAAGCCCTTGTCACTGCTACCTATTTCTTCCTGCGCTCTGCTTTTTCCTTCTTGCCACACGTGTGTTTCCTTCTCCCCCTGCCCACCTCTATCCCCTGTACACAATGCATAAAGGATGGAAAAAGTACTGCGGCCAGAAGCCTCTGAATGAGGCATCAATGGATGAATATTTAGGCAGCTTAGGGCTGTTTCGAAAGCTGACTGCCAAGGATGCCTCTTGCCTCTTTCGTGCTATTTCGGAGCAGGTAAAAGGAAAACAAATATACCTTTCCCATGCTAAGTTTTTGGAGTTTGAGACTTGGCACAGTACTGTAATTGAAAGAACTGTAACCCACCAAAACAAAATTCCCTTCTCTTTTTTGTATTTAAAACATTACGTTCTCTCTGGTACTTAACTAGCTTGGTGTGTGTCTTTGCCGATTAGTTCAAATATATTGCTGTGCCTTTGTTGTCTTTTCTAAATGCCACTTTGGAATATAAGAGATAACATAATGGGGTTAAAAAGTCTTTGAAATGTATCTTGATCCTTTATAAGCAACTCTGTCTTCTTCTAAATTTTGTACCTAAGGAAAAATTTATAGATGGTGCCCATAAGTAGTAGAAGCAGGGAGCATGACAGAATCATGCCGCCTCAGTATCACTAAAGATGACAAAAACAGATTTTAGTAAGATCAGGACTTAATTTCTGAATTTCCTACATATGTTCTGCATGGAGGGGGAGGCTTGAGTATCTAGTTAATAGTCTTAAGTTAGAAGCTTCTATTTCAAATGACTGCTGACAGTGAGCTGGTCTTTCTCTTTTAGTTGTTTTGCAGCCAGGTCCATCACTTGGAAATCAGGAAGGCTTGTGTGTCATATATGAGAGAAAATCAACAAACTTTTGAATCTGTAAGTAGAATATATATCCAAGGAAGAGTTGTTTGTAGAATATGCAGCAGATAGGAAATGGATTTTGAGCACCTATGTATGAATATTGTATCCCACAGTCTCCTCTTGGTAGCAAATATTTAATTTTTCAGTTAGCTTCTTTTCCCCTGGGTAGCATACTTCCGGATCTCCTCCCAGAACTAGATTGTTTTGTACTCTAAAAATTATGAAAGCTTACCTTTATCCTTCCCACCATTTATCCCCCTCATACCCCAACAGTTACATTTTGACCATGTTATCCATGTCACGGTTTTCTTAAACAAGTAATCATAGTTCACAAAAGGTTTGGCTATGTTAATATTTTTAAACGTGCATTTTAAAATTTGTACAAATGAGAACTTCTGTTCTTAATTCTATGCTCAGTGATCATCAGTCAACTTGATGAATCATGTAAAACTTAACTGTAAGGGAACAAATTAGTCCCAAACATGTCTTTTCATGTGACAAACTGGTAATTAGAGCTCTTCCACTAATTGACTTTAAAACAACTTCTAGAACACAGCTTTGTATATGTTGAAGTGTAAGTTGGAGTATAAGTTGAAGTCTTGTTAACAAAGTGAGGTTTTATCAAGGTCTGATTTGAAGTGTGCCTTTTCCTGTGGCTGTTACTTTTGTTGTTGTTCTTTTTTTTTTTTTTTTAATACACTCCTAGCCATTCCAGTGCTATTTGTTCTCCTGACTATACTATGGATATTTGCCTGCTGCTCGAGGTTTACTCTTAATTTTCTCAATAGGTTTCAGTGAGTTGTAAAACTATATGAAGCCTTGATTTTGAAGCATTTTACCTTGAAGTTAATTAGTCTTCACCACACCTGGGGAAAGGGTTATTCGTGAAATTACTTCAAATGCAAGACCATGGTGTAAAGCAGTGTATCTCAAGTATTTTTGTGCATACCAATCACCTGGGGATCTTGTTAAAAAACAAATTCTGATTCAGTAGATCTGACCTGGGGCCCAAGATTTCTGCAGTTAACAAATTCCTGAGTGATGCTTCTGTTGTTCATGGACCACGTTTTGAGTAACAAAGATGTGGGTAAAATTTTAAAACCATTTGGATGAATCTCAGATTAACTAGGCAGAGTGAAAGAAGCCAGACTTTCCAATATGTTGTATGATTTTTTTTATATAAAACTCTAGAAAATACAAACTACAAACCAGTCTATAGAAAAACAGCAGATCGATCATTGGTTGCTTTGGGATCAGTGAAGTTATACAGGCACACAAGGAAACTTATGGGGGTGATGGACATACTCCCTATCACAATTGTCATGATGGTTTCATGGGTGCATACATATGTTAACTTAATTGTGTCATTTAAATATGTATGGTTTATTGTATGTCAGTTATACCTCAAAACTGTTTAAAAAGATGGTTGAGAAAAATTGAAATGATTTTTTAAGTCTAGTGATACACATAAATGGAACTAGATGTATATTATCTCATATTCCCTGAGATTAATTTTTATTGAGGTATATTTTACATCCGATAAAATTCACCATTTTATGTTTTAGCGTTTTAAGTTTTGGCAATAATATACAGTCATATAGCTGCCACTGCAGTCAAGATATAAAAATATTTCCATCATCTAAAAGTTCCCTTTTGCTCATTTTGAAACGAATGAAATTCCCTTTAAAGTTCCTCAGTTCAACTTTGTAAATGAATGTCTGCTGTCAAATTTTAAATACTTATAATTATTACGCTTGCTTGATTTATGCAAATTGTTGCTTAAGTTGGCATTTCAAAAGAAACTCAAAGGCATACCATTTGATGAAATGCACTGATATGTGGATAAGCCAGGACATTTTCTAAGATACTTTTAATAATAGTCCAGCTTTTCTCCACTGTACTTTTGTGTATGTGCAAATCTTCTTGAGGTGCTGTGCAAAGTAGTCATTTAATATCCTAATTGTTCAGCTGAACAAAAACTCACTGGAGGATTATATTGCAGAATATACTCAGATTTCAGTAATGCTATGTATTTGGTTAAGTCAAGTTTGTTTTATTTTTGAAGTATGTGGAGGGATCTTTTGAGAAATACCTGGAACGGTTGGGAGATCCCAAGGTAAGATCAAATATGGGGTTTAATCTTTTCAGAGTATTTGGAATAGTAGCCTAAATATCATTCAGCTGTGTCACTTGAGCTAGCGCCAATCTATTTTCTTAAGTAGCCAGCTGTGTTGAGTCAGATACTTCTTGCAAAACTCGAGAGGCTGGCGATTGACCTGTTGTTTTGTGTTGAATATTGAAAATTGTGTGCTAACAATTTTATCATCCATAGACTAGCGAAATTATACACTGCTTGGAAACAGGACTGACCTAAACCTTTTCACTTTAATGTGGGAGGGGGGTGGTAATGAATATTACTAGGAGCTCATTGTTTTTATTAAATAATTTCTCTGATTTGTAGTTATCTTTCTTTTATGTGTGACTAAGATTCATAAACATATTTAATTAAAAAATAATTTTATGTGATTAAATTACATAGTTCTAGACTTAACACATTTACTAAATGCCTTGTTAGCTTCTATTCTTACACTAATTGCATTTTTATTGTGCCTTTTAAATCTCCCATATTACTGTCCTTATAGCAAACTAAGATCTTTAAGTCGACTTTTTTTTCAGAATAAGTTTATGTTAATAAGTAACTATCACAGTATCCCAAGCTCAAAGAAAGTTATAGTGTGTTGTACAAATTCTTCATCTAAAACAGTGTTAAGCGCCTAAAAAATAATTGTTGAACTTGCAAAAACTTCTACGTCCTAGGTACAGAATGTTTTTAAAAACTTTATGTACTCTTTATGTTTAGGAAAGTGCTGGCCAGCTGGAAATAAGAGCTCTTTCTCTAATTTATAAGTAAGTTGAATCTGTTTATTGAGAGAGTGAGTGTGTGTGTAAGATTTCTAATAGAGTCCCTCAATGATTGAGAATATTTGAGGTTTGATATATTGATAAGTAAAATGAAGCAGTCTAAGCAAAGTCAATGACAAAATTTGTGTCCGTTCGAATGGGATAATAAAGGATTTTAAGAATTGCCAGTATTATTCCTTTAGAAAATCAGAATACTCTAGAAGTTTTGTATATTTAACTTTGTACCTCTTGTGCATGCATGCTCTGTGGGGCAATATCACTTCCAATAGGGTAGAAATTGTTTCCTGAGGACAAAAAAATACTAGATATTACATTGGTTTATGATCCTTCAAAGGATCACGGTTCATAAACATGATTATAGTGTGTGTGTATGTGTGTGTGTATATATATATATAAACTAGATATATAGTATATTTGTTGTAATTTTTATAAGGAAATTAAAAGTATTTCTTTGTTCTTTAGAGAGGCAGTAATGGTGTAAAAATTTGAAGGACACTGCTCTATTGCTTTGAAAGTTCTGTTTAGGTCTTTAAAACTGAAGTGGCATTTCTGAAAGCATAGACTTTTGAAAATAGCTATAAAATGTGGGTTGTAGGGAATCTTGTTCATTTAAGGAGTTGGATCTGTGGATGACTTCTTCATTCTTAGGATGTGAGATGGAACATAGCTTGATAGAGTCAGAACTCTCTTGTATGGGAACTTGTTCAAAGGTAGTGTTTTGCAGTCTGCTTGTCCTTCCCTAAATCCAGCAAGAAGTAATACAGAAGAGGTATCGAGCAGGAAGCTAATCAGATGGTGGTTTTAAATAAGGGACCAGTTTTTAAATTGGCCTGCTTTTTGTTTTTATATGGCTCTAGCTAAGAATGCTTTTTAAAATTTTTAAAATGGTTTTAAAAAAAGAATAACATTTCATGGCATATGAAAATTATGTAAAAGTCAAATTTCAGTGTCCATAAATAAAGCATTATTGGAACATAATCATGTACATTTGTCTATACATTGTCTATGGCTGCTTTCAGACTAGAAAGTCAAAGTTGAGTAAATCATATAGCCTGCAAAAGCCATATGTTTGTTATCTGGTCATTTACCAAGAAAATCTTTCATTTACTAAGAAAATTTTGCCAACCCCTGCTTTAAATAAATAGGAGCCTCCAAAACTTACAGATACTCATACAGTGGAAAGTTTATCTTCTTTATTCCTCCTTTCCTCAAATTAAAAAGCATTTTTAAAATGCATAGGACTTTAGGGACAGTTAGCTAGCTATGCTGAATTAAAATTTAACCTCTTAAACATTTGAGTTATTTTATATGAACAAAGTAGGCAGTTTAAAAGCACAACTATTTGTTCCTATAACTATTTCTTGTGTATACTAAATTGTCTCTTCTCACCCATCTTTTTTTTCTACCCATGTAGTCGGGATTTCATTCTTTATCGCTATCCTGGCAAGCCTCCAACTTATGTCACAGATAATGGCTATGAAGACAAGGTAAGATAAGTGAGTGTTTACTAAAATAAACACTTGAATGATACTACCAGTTTGCTATCAACAAATCATCCTTTTTTAACCCAATTAATGAAAAATAAGCACAGTCTAAAAGCCAAGATTTTTTACAACCAAGCCTTTTCCTCTCCAGTTAGCCTTAGTATTCTTAGCTTTCTTTCTGAACAACCTGATCCTGTCACGCCTCTGTAGTAGGAAAAACCCACCCCAAACCCTAATTGACTCTTCACTGATTAGAAGATAGGATCAAACTCTGAAGCAAGACATTCAGTGCCCTTGTTGTTGTTCAGTCGTTCAGTTGTGTCAGACTCTTTGTGACCCCATGGACTGCAGTACGCCAGGCTTCCCTGTCTTTCACCATCTCCTGGACCTTGCTCCAACTCCTATCCATTGAGTCAGTGATGCCATTCCAGCTGTCTCCTTCTCTGTCTTCCCCTTCTCCTACCATCAATCTTTCCCAGCATCAGGGTCTTTTCCAGTGAGTCAGCTCTTCTCATCAGGTATTGGAGCTTCAGCTTTAGTATTGGTTCCTCCACTGAATATTCAGGACTGATCTCCTTTCGGATGGACTGGATGGATCTCCTTGCAGTCCAAGGGACTGTCAAGAGTCTTCTCCAACACCACAGTTCAAAAGTATCAATTCTTCGGTGCTCAGCTTTCTTTATGGTCCAACTTTCACATCCATACATGACTACTGGAAAAACCATAGTTTTGACTACAGACATTTATCAGTAAAGTAAGTCTCTGCTTTTTAATATGCTGTTTAGGTTTGTCATAGCTTTCCTTCCAAGGAGCAAGCATCTGTTAATTTCAAGGCTGCAGTCACCATCTTCAGTGATTTTGGAGCCCAAGAAAAACGTCTGTCACTGGTTCCACTGTTTCCCCATCTATTTGCCATGAAGTGATGAGACCAGATGCCATGATCTTAGTTTTTTAAATGTTGAGTTTTAAGCCAGCTTTTTCACTTTCCTCTTTCAACTTCATCAAGAGGCTCTTTAGTACCTCTTCACTTTTTGCCAGCGTCCCAAACCTTCTCTCCAGCTTCATTGTCCTTCAGCCTTAGTATATCATGAGGCCAGAGTGTCCAGCTTTCATGATTTCCTATGTATCTAAAATGTCAGTTTCTTTGAAACTTTACCAACTCCCCTGGAGTTATTGCCTCCTTTTTTGTTCCCCTAGCATCACCCAAGTAATTATAGTGTTTATCACCGTATATATGTTTTCATGTCTGTTTTTCTTATTAGTCTGAAAGTTTCTTAAGTATAGGGACATTGTGCTAAACTGTCTAGTAAAGTGCCTGGAAAAATAGTAGGAGGTTGTTGTGTTGGTTGAGAACTCTCAGCAGGTAAACAAGTTGTTTTTCAGCATACAGCTTTTCTTCCAAGAGTTTTTAAGAACACCCTTCCATCCACATGATTTGATTAGTGAATACAGATTACACAGTACTTGAGTTTTGTCTGTTTCATACCATAGAGCAAAATTCAGGCATCATTTTGATAGTAAGAAAAGACTAGACAGTGGTAGAATTGTTAGAATATTACATTAATCTAGATAGAATATTACATTAATCTAGATAGAAGACCTGAACTAGGCAAGTGGCATTAAGAATAGAAAAGACTGAATAGGATACAAGAGATAACTTCAATCGTAAGTATAAAGTGGAACATGTTAATTACCAATGTGTGCTAAGTTGCTTCAGTTGTGTCCAACTCTTTGTGACCCCATGGGCTGTAGCCCACCAGGCTCCTCTGTCCATGGGATTCTCTAGGCAAGAATACTGGAGGGGGTTGCCATTTCCTTCTCCAGGGGATCTTCCTGACCCGGGATTGAACCTGTGTCTTTTATGTCTCCTGCACTAGCAGAAGGATTCTTTACCACTAGTGCCACCTGGAAAGTCAAGTACTTCCCTTTTTTCTTTCATCAATAGTATTTAAAATACTGTTTTACCAGTAGTACTGCCAATTTGTTCAGTAAACATTAAGCCCCTATAGTGTACCAGTCAATTGACTGGGCTTTATGGATACCAAAATTAATAAAGCAGAATCCTTGCCCTTTTCTTATGAAGACAGACATGTAAATGATACAGTGCAGTGATATATTTTATAATAGAAATAGATGCAAGGAGCATAGAAAAAAAAGCCCTTCACTGTGCTTGAGGGAGTACAGAAAGTTTCCTGGTAGTTGTAATATTTAAGTGGAATATCCAAAAAATGAGTATAACAAATATGAAGGGCGGTCTATTCAGAGGAAACACTATATGCAAAGGCATAGAAGCAAGAGTTAATTTGTTAGTGGATTCCTTCAATCTCTAATTTTTTCAAACAATTTAAAGGCCAGGCTTACTGGCCTTTAATTATTTGCCAATTTGCCAAGATTATTTGCCAAATTATTTCAGTAAAAATGCTTACTGGCCTTTAATTATTTGCCAATTTGCCAAAATTATTTGCCAAATTATTTGCCAAAGTTATTTCAGTAAAAATGCTCCCTAGCTCCATATGATGAAATCTGTTTATATAAATCTGTCTAAGACCTTTTTGAATTTTTGTTCAAAAACCTCTATCTTGTGTAAGGGATGTAATCCCAAGTGATCAAGTCTGTTTCATTTTGAAGCCACCTCTGGCATCACCAACATGAGGTAACAAAGAGAATTCTCTGTGATCTGTAAGAGGATAGTGTCACCAAGTTTCCTTAGTAGAAAATTATCGTAAGCACTCTTTTTTTTTTCTACTTTCCTACACTACCCTGGCTAATTTCTCCCAGTAAACCAGTTCTCTGACCCCAGGTCTATTATTCTTCCCTATTCTTCTTCTTTTTTTTTTGAAATCACAACTCTATCAGTATAATCAATTTCAAAGTTCTGAGAGGGCATATCAAGCTAAAGTAAAACACAACAAAATTTAAGTTGCAAAGTTTCACCCACCCCAAGCGGTATTTGCATTTAAGAGAAGGTTTAGTAGTATTGCTCCTATATAGCATATTGATACACTGCTATACAATATAGTGAATAACATTTTGAATAAATTGAAATTCTTCCCCCATAGTCTTTTAAGTTTGGGATTTTGGTGTATTTGTCCTGTTTTCTCCATTTTTAGAAGCTAAGCTATATCTTTTGACTTCTGTTACACTTTCTGTTATATTCACTCAATTTGTAAAAGTTCCCATCTTTTGCAAATTTATAAATCAGGACTTGTGTGGTATATTATCAGGAATGTTATTGAGGCTCAGAGTGTTACCTTAGTAGTGGTTTTAATCTTGACATTTAAAAGTAACTGTCTTACCTCCCTTAGCACGATTATCTCTAGGTCCATTCATGCTGCTGCAAATGCCATTATTTCATTCTTTTTTTTTTTTGTCTGAGTAATGGTCTGTTGTGTGTGCGTGTGTGTATAAACCACATCTTTTTGGAAATCAACCACATACAAAGATGGTAAGAAGGTTAAATACAAAGTAGAGAAATATCTATATCCATAATCAGTGAAGGGATACACAAAATAGATGTAAAATATGTCAAAACAGTAGTGAGGGGAGAAGGGTAAAAATGCAGTTGATAAGATGCATCTGGAATTAAGAGATCAGCAGTTTAAAATCATCACGTATATGTAGATAAATTGCCATATATAAATTTAATGCTAACCACAAACCAGAAATCTATAATAAATATACTCACATAATAGAGAAAAGAATCCAAATGTTAAGATTAGAGGAAGTCATTGGCTCATAAGGGAAGAGAACAGAAGAAAGGAACAAAAAATTACAAAAACAACTTCAAAACAGTTAAAAGAATAAAAGGATGGAAAATTGTGTCAAGTATCTGGAGTAACTTAAACTCTCTGGTATACTGCTAGTATGAGTATAAATTGCATAACCACTTTGGAAAATATTTTTTTTATGGACATGGTTGGTTTACTGTATTGTGCTAGTTTCAGGTGTGCAGTGGGGTGATTCAGTTATATATATATATTATTTATATGTATATTATATATGTATATTTATTTTTCAGATTCTTTTCACTTATTAAAAAATAAAAGTAAATAAAGGTCACTGTCCAGAAAATCTTTTAATGGCATACAGGTTTCATTTATCTGTATTTAGATTTTAAAACTCGCTTTTTCCCCAGCTCTATTGAGATTTAATTGACATATATGCTAAGTGAAGTGAGTCAAACAAAGAAAGACAAATACTGTATGATATCACATGTGGAATCTGAAAGTTACTTTTTAAATTTTTTTAAAAGCAAATACTTTAAATTTTGATTTCTGATTAGCAGCTTCAAATATTTCAGAGTTGTAAGATATCTAACATTACTTGTTCTGTGTGTTGTTTTTTTTTTTTCCAGATTCTACTCTGCTATTCAAATAATGGTCATTATGATTCAGTGTACTCAAAGCAATTTCAGTCAAGTGCAGCTGTTTGTCAAGGTATGTGAAGGCTTTATAAATGTTTGGGTGTGCTTTCAGATGATTTGTTGCCAATCTTCAAATTGGGGTGGTCTACAATAAATAGCTCTTCTAAAACTCTGTTGGTGCCTGTTGAATTTGTATACTGGATTATAGCTATTTTCACATTGTTATGAAAAACTCTTGAACTGGAGTCTTGATTATTTTTTTTTCCTTTAGCTGTATTGTATGAAATTCTCTATAAAGATGTGTTTGTTGTGGATGAAGAAGAGTTGAAGACTGCAGTTGAGTTGTTTCGAAGTGGTTCCAAGAAGAACAGGAACAACGCTGTGACTGGCAATGAGGATATCCATATTGACTACAAGAGTTCAACTCAAGATAGGTAGCAAAGGGAAGAGGGATGTCAGCTATAGGATCATCTTGTTTCTGTGCATCATTGGAAATTGGAAGGGACCTGGCAGGCTTGTGATTTAGAGTATTTCTCTACAGTCATCTCTCAACATTTGCAGAGGATTGGTGCCAGGAACTCTGCAAACACCAAAACGCTCAATGCTCAAGTCCCTTATATAAAATGGTGTAGTATGTGCAGTCGGCCCTCTCCATATCCATTGGCTCTGCATCCACAGGTTAAACCAATTCCATCTGCTGTTGTTTGAGAATGTGGAACCTGCTGAAATGAAGGGGCCAACTTCATGTACACACACATGTATGTATATATGTATGCTCTTGTGTACAGGGATATACATTTTTTAATGGGAGAAGAGATGTTTTACCGAAAGATATGTTGCATTGTGAAACACCCAGACTTTGGGTGTTTGATCCAAGTCAGAATCATTCTTTATTCCTTTTCTCCTGTTAATATGTCTTGTGTCAATTTTTAGTCCAGCCAGAAGAACTCAAGAGGGGTGGGGAGGAATTTTCCCCTCCTGACAAATCTCGAGTCTGACCCCAGAATCAGTTTTTTAGTTGCTAGAAGAAACTTTAGAACTATCTAATCCCATGATTCTCAAACTTACATACAAATTACTTAGGGTGGTTGTTTAGAAAGGCACATTTTGGGGCCTCCTTTTAAAATTGAAGGTCAGAATAGGGCCAGGAATCTACTTTTTAAGCAAGTATACCCAAATACTCTATACAGTTGGGCCATGACCACACTTTGGGTGGGGGCGGGGGCAGGTGGTGACAACTAGTTCTAAATCAGTACATTGATTTGTAGATGGTAACTGAGGTTCATAGTGGTTACTTGATATATACATCCAGCTACCAGAAAAGAATCTCTCAGGCTAAAGGGGAGTTTTAGGCGCTTTTGAGTGTCTGCCTTTGGTACTCACTAGAAGTATACATTGTGTGGCCTCTTAGGAAGCAGCTGTGTTGAAAAGATTTAGTCAGAAACTTTGAGATCATAAAGTAGCTGTCATTTTATATTTCTTCCTGATTCTTCTGTCTGGAATTCAGATAGGTTTGTTGCTAGTCAGATGTAAACTTTTTGTTGTCTTGTAGTTCTGTTTCTTGAATGTTTAATGCTTAGTTTTTTCTTTTTTTGGATAAAGAGGTTTTTGTTTTTCAAACAAACAAACTTACAGTCAGCACTCCTAATCCAGATGTGGAGCCTGTGGATATAAAAGGCTGACCATGAGGGACTTGAGAATCTTGACTCTGGTACCTGCCTGCAGTCCTGGACCCAATCTCCCATGGATACCAAGAGATGACTGTATTAGGGGTGTGGGGGGTGGCAACCATTTATATCAGGGTAGAAGTTGCTTCATGCTTCACTGATTATTCATCCTAAGAACTTGAGGCTTAGTTTTAGGGAACAGACTGGTGGACACGGTGGGGGAAGGAGAAGGTAGACAAATCGAGAAATTAGCATTGACATACATACACTACCAATGCGTAAAATAGATAACTAGTGGGAAGCTGCTGTATAACACAGGGAGCCCAATCTGGTGCTCTGTGATGACGTAGAGGGGTGGAATGGGGGAAGGGAAGGAGGTTCAAGAGGGAGCGGATATATATACACATATATATATATAATTATGATTGATTCACATTGTTATATGGCAGAGACCACCACAACATTGTAAAGTGATTATCCTCCAATTAAAAAAAAAACCTGGGGCTTACAGAAACTTGTAGTAGGAAGGCAAGGTGTATTAGTTATTTTCTGCTACATAATATTTCCACAAACTTAGGAGCTTAAAACAACATTCTTATCTCATAGTTTATGTGGGTTAGGAATCTGGGCACAGCTTAGCTGGGTCTTCTGCTTAGGATGTCACAAGAATGTAATGAGGGTTTTGATCAAGATTGAGTTATCTGGAGCTTTGACTGGGGAAAAATCCAGGTGGTTCTTGGTGGTATTCAATTCCATGCAGCTCTAGGACTAAGAACTTCAGCTTTTTGTTGACAACCAGAGATAACCCTCAGCTCCTTGCTGCATGGGGTTGGTGAACATGGCTGATTCCTTATAGTCAACAAGAGAGAGAGAGAGATCAGCAAGACAGGCACTACATTGTTATGCTGTATAATGATACCAGTTCAGTTCAATTCAGTCACTCAGTCCTGTCCAGCTCTTTGCAACCCCATGGACCGCAGCACACCAGGCCTCGCTGTCCATCATCAACTACCAGAATTTACCCAAACTCCTGTCCATGGAGTTGGTGATGCCATCCAATCATCTCATCCTCTGTCATCCCCTTCTCTTCGGACTCTCAAGAGTCTTCCACGACATCACAGTTCAAATGCATCAGTTCTTTGGCACTCAGCTTTCTTTATAGTCCAACTCTCACATCCACACACGACTATTGCAAAAACCATAGCTTTGACATTTGTTGGCAAAGTAATGTCTCTGCTTTTTAATATGCTGTCTAGGTTGGTCATAACTTTCCTTCCAAGGAGTAAGCATCTTTTAATTTCAAGGCCGCAGTCATCATCTGTAGTGATTTTGGAGCCCCCCCCAAAATAAAGTCAGCCACTGTTTCCCCATCTATTTGCCATGAAGTGATGGGACCAGATGCCCTGATATTAGTTTTCTGAATGTTGTGTTTTAAGCCGGCTTTTTCACTCTCCTCTTTCACTTTCATCAAGAGGCTCTTTAGTTCCTCTTCAGTTTCTGCCATGAGGGTGGTGTCATCTGCATGGTTATTGATATTTCTGGCAGTCTTGATTTCAGCTTGTGCTTCTTCCAGCCCAGTGTTTCTCATGATGTACTCTGCATAGAGGTTAAATAAGCAGGGTGACAATATACAGCCTTGACGTACTGCTTTTCCTATTTGGAACCAGTCTGTTGTTCCAAGTCCAGTTCTGACTGTTGCTTCCTGACCTGCATACAGACTTGTCAGGAGGCAGGTCAGGTGGTCTGGTATTCCATCTCTTGAAGAATTTTCCAGTTTGTTGTGGTCTACACAGTCAAAGGCTTTGGTGTAATCAATAAAGCAGAAGTAGATGTTTTCCTGGAATTCTCTTGCTTTTTCTATGATCCAGCAGATGTTGGCAATTTGATCTCTGGTTCCTCTGCCTTTTCTAAATCCAAGTTGAACCTTTGGAAGTTCACAGTTTACGTATTGTTGAAGTCTGGCTTAGAGAATTTTGAGCATTACTTTGCTAGCGTGTGAGATGAATGCAATTGTGTGGTAGTTTGAACATTTTTTGGCATTGGCCTTCTTCGGGATTGAAATGAAAACTGACCTTTTCACGTCCTGTGGCCACTGCTGAGTTTTCCAAATTTGCTGGTGTATTGGATGCAGCACTTGCACAGCATCATCTTTTAGGATTTCAAATAGCTAAACTGGAATTCAGTTACCTCCACTAGCTTTGTTTGTAGTGTGGCTTCCTAAGGCTCACTTGACTTCACATTCCAGGATGTCTGGCTCTAGGTGAGTGATCACACTATCGTGATTATCTTGGTCGTGAAGATCTTTTTTGTACAGTTCTTCTGTGTATTCTTACCACCTCTTCTTTGTATCTTCTGCTTCTGTTAGGTCTATCCCATTTATGTCCTTTATTGAGCCCATCTTTGCGTGAAATGTTCCCTTGGTATTTCTGATTTTCTTGAAGAGATTTCTAGTCTTTCCCATTCTGTTGTTTTCCTCTATTTCTTTGCACTGATCACTGAGGAAGGCTTTCTTATCTCTTCTTGCTATTCTTTGGAACTCTGCATTCAAATAGGTATATCTTTCCTTTTCTCCTTTGCTTTTCACTTCTCTTCTTTTCACAGCTATTTGGAAGGCCTCCTCAGACAGCCATTTTGCTTTTTTTGCATTTCTTTTTCTTGGGGATGGTGTTTATCCCTGTCTCCTATACAATGTCACACACCTCTGTCCATAGTTCCTCAGGCACTCTATCAGGTCTATTCCCTTAAATCTATTTCTCACTTTCACTGTATAATCATAAGGGATTTGATTTAGGTCATACCTGAGTGGTCTAGTGGTTTTCCCTACTTTCTTCAATTTAAGTCTGAATTTGGCAATTAGGAGTTTATGATCTGAGCCACAGTCAGCTACTGGTCTTGTTTTTGCTGACCGTGTAGAGTTTCTCCATCTTTGGCTGCAAAGAATATAACCAATCTGATTTCGATGTTGGCCATCTGGTGATGTCCATGTGTGGAGTCTTCTCTTGTGTTGTTGGAAGAGGGTGTTTGCTATGACCAGTGCGTTCTCTTGGCAAAACTCTCTTCGCCTTTGCCCTGCTTCATTCTGTACTCCAAGGCCAAATTTGCCTGTTACTCCAGGTGTTTCTTGACTTCCTACTTTTGCATTCCAGTCCCCTATAATGAAAAGGACATCTTTTTTGGGTGTTAGTTCTAAAAGGTCTTGTAGGTCTTCATAGAACCGTTCAACTTGAGCTTCTTCAGTGTTACTGGTTGGGGCGTAGGCTTGGATTACCGTGATATTGAATGGTGTGCCTTTGAAATGAACAGAGATCATTCTGTTGTTTTTGAGATTGCATCCAAGTACTGCATTTTGGATTCTTTTGTTGACTATGATGGCTACTCCATTTCTTCTAAGGGATTCTTGCTCACAGTAGTAATATAATAGTCATCTGAGTTAAATTCACCCATTCCAGTCCATTTTAGTTTGCTGATTCCTAAAATGTCAACGTTCACTCGTACCATCTCCTATGTTTGACTGCTTCCAATTTGCCTTGATTCATGGACCTAACATTCCAGGTTCCTATGCAATATTGCTCTTTACAGCATTGGACTTTGCTTCTATCACCAGTCATATCCAGCACTGGGTAGTGTTTTTGCTTTGGCTCTGTCTCTTCATTCTTTCTGCAGTTATTTCTCCGCTCATCTCCAGTAGCATATTGGGCACCTACTGACCTGGGGAGTTCATCTTTCAGTGACCTATCTTTTTACCTTTTCATACTCTTCATGGGGTTCTCAAGGCAAGAATACTATACATCATGTATATAATGATATACATCCTGTCTATTCGTTAGATGCAGGCTTAGAGGGGAATTGTACAAGCATGTGAACACCAGGAGGTGGGGACCATATGGACCATCTTAAGATTTTTTTTCCCCACAGGAGGAGTGAAATACAGAAGGTGTATGTAGCACGTACTTTAAGAAAAAGAAGCATAATGTTGGGATATTGGGATGAAATGTTGGGATGAAAAATTTGCCTCATTTTTAGAACTGAACTACTTTACCACTAGGTGGTGGTATAGTCATTAGACTTAAGACTTCTTAGCTACTGCATTTATATAAAGCTCTTTGTTCTAAATCTTTTCAATTAGGACTGAAGAGTGGGGTGCCTGCTGCAATGTTGAAAATATACCAGAGGGGCACAATCAAGGAACAGCCGAAACAAAGGTTTGAGATCTTCTAGGGCAAATAATTTCATAATCTTGGCTTGCAATATTATAAGTTAAACTAGTAAAGGTCAGATGGTCCATTATAGTTATATAGGGTGGGGGAGGAGCTGATGTTTTCCTTTGTGGAAGTCTTGATCTGAAAATGTAAAATGTGTGCTTAATATTCTCTGAATTTTTATTCTTATGGAGTTGTAATTTTTTTCCAAAGCTTACTCTGAACACTTCAGAAATTTCAGAAGCTGTTGTTTTCAAGTTAAAGTAATATTAGAAACCTGGTGGATATTTGGTTTGCAGTCAGTCTTCTGTTGCTAAGGTTTCTTTTTGTCATTAAAGAGAGTAATGTTTATTCCTGTTTCACTCAGAGAAAATAGGCAGTAATCCTAGTTAGAGAAGCAAGAGGAATTTTACCATCTGTATAGGTCTAAAATCAAGCAGACCTTCAGTTTGAGACTAGCTAAATAGGGCAAATATTACTAGAACAATCTTTGTGTATGCCCTCAAGTGCTGGTATTTTGGAAACAGTATGGGATACCATGACATTCTAGGAAAGCAGAAGAAAAAGCTAAGTCTTTGGAAATTGTAACAGATTTTGTTCAGAATGAAGTAGTTTTCAGATTTGTCCAGGTGACTTTAGGGTACAGAAACACTTGCACCTCTGTGTGTCTATCAAGATGAGACTTGTTGAATAGCCCTGACTGAATCTTTAATTCTTGTCTGTGTTGCATTGGTTTATATATGTCCTGAGTTATTGGATGCTTTAGAAAATATTTCCCTTCTGTCATCTATAACCTTTTAGATTTCTGCATATTACTTAGACTCCTGATTTTTAAAATACACAGTAAAACTTATTGTGGTTTTTATTTCTTTTAATAAAGAAGGAAAGGCCTATATGTACAGAGTTTTATAAAAAGGAAAAGAACCTTTTTTCTTCTTTCTTTATAGAAGGAAGACTTAAGGATGGTGAGTTGTAGCATGATTATTTTTGTTTTAGTCTCCAGAAAATCCATCAAAGATGCTCTTCCCCTATAAGGTGCTCAAATCCCTGGATCCAGAAATCTATCGTAATGTAGAATTTGATGTTTGGTTGGACAGCAGAAAAGGTAATGAAATAACGGGATATTTTTGAATCCTGACAGATCTAGGAGAACAATTTTGCAAATTCTTTTAAAATAAGAGATGTTTTCAAACCATGGTTATGAAAAACACTTTTATATGTTTATATGGTACTTTTTAGCCTACTCAATACATTATTTAAGTCCAAAGGAGGAAGCAAATAGGTATAGAATTGGTGAGGGATCTTTTAGAGTCTGATGTTCATCAGGGACTTCAACTTTGCAAAGATTCTGTCTTAGATAACTTGAAGAGTACCAGAATTGTAAGTGGAAATAAATTCCACTTAAGTTTAATGTGTTAAGATGGATGATAGATGAATAAGTCAAGTGTTAGCAAACTGTGACATGTGAGTCAAATCCAATCTGCCACCTGTTTTTGTATGGTCCATGAACTAAGAATGGTTTTCTATTTTTAAGTGGCAGGGAAAAATTAAAAGAACAATATGTTATGACACATGAAAATTATATTCAATTTTCAGTGACCATAAGGTTTTATGACAGATTTAAATAGTTGCAACAGAGTCTGTATGGCCTACATTCTTTAAAATATTTATTATCTGGCTCTTTACAGAGAAAATTTGCCAACCTTTGAAGTAGGTAATTGTTTCTCTCTCCTTATTAACTAAGATGATCAAATTAGGTCTTAAAGTTCTGCCATCAGTGTAGCCTTTAATGTTTCGTATTCAACTCCTTGGACCTTGGTGATGAGCCTAGGTATAGTTAATAATCTAGAATGAGATTAATACTTTGTAGAACACAATAAATTGCTAAAAATACAGTTGACCCTTGAACAACATGAAGGTTAGGGTCACTGATCCTCCAAGCGGTTGAAAATCCAGATATAATTTGTAGTCTGCCCTCAGTATTCCCAATTCCTCTGTATCCACAGTTCCACATCCTCCGATTCAACCAGCCTCGGTATTTGTAGTACTATTGAAAAAAATCTACATATGAGTGGATCCCTGCAGTTCAAACCCATGTTGTTCAGGGGAAAACTGTATTGCTTTGAAGAAGCTGCATAGTGTTTCTTTTTCTTTTTTTTCTTTTCTTAAAAAATTGAAGTGTTACTTTCAAATTGAACCTTATTGGTGTATGACTAATTCTAAGATTACAATCTCCAAGTTTGCACTTATTTGTGTCTTAAAGCACAGAACTATTCTGGCAAATCTCCTTAAATTGACCACAGTAATAACCTGTTAAGAGTGATGGAAAGACCTTTCAGGACAGTGGTCCCTCACCTTTTTGTCACTAGGGACTGATTTCGTGGAAGACAGTTTTTCCATGGACCAGGAGGGGAATGGTTTTGGGATGGTTCAAGCATGTTACATGTATTGTGCACTTTATTTTTATTATTACATCAGCTCCACCTCAGATCATCAGGCGTTAGATCCCGGAGGTTGGGGAACCCTGCTTCTGGACATTTTCCCTACAGATTTTATATTATAGGGTTTGGTAGCATTGTCAAAAACACTGTGGTAAAAACAAATTAGAAAATGAACTGTTGTAAAACAGGAAAGGAACCAGTTCAGTTGAGCTTGAATCTTCATTTTCTTTTAATAGAACTTCAAAAATCTGATTATATGGAGTATGCTGGGAGACAGTACTATTTGGGAGACAAATGTCAGGTTAGTTTCTTCTTTAAAGAATCAGTAAATTGTTTTTCTGAGATTGTCGTTTTAGTCATTAATATGTGATTAACAAAACTAATTAATGTTTATGTTAGGTTTTAATTACAAGCTTGTGATTATATGTAAAGTGTAAAGCTTTTTCAGCTTGTGCTGCCTCCATTGAACTGGACTGGCAGTGTTTATTATCAGCTGCTTTAATAAGTAGATACGGAACTCCATTTCAGGAGAAAGTATTTTTGCTTAGCAAAAGCCAGATCTGCTGATAGACTCAAGACTAGATGTGTTCTTACTGTTTCTTCCCTTCTTTCAGGTTCGCTTGGAATCAGGTGGAAGATATTATAATGGTCATATTCAGGAAGTTGGAAATGAAAACAGTTCAGTAACAGTCTTCATTGAAGAGCTGGCAGAAAAGTAAGAATATAATAATTTGTTGAATTAACTAAAATCTATGGCTCTTGATGCCTTTTTATAGTATTAAATTGAGAACTACCAGGATGCTAGTAAGAGAACAAAGTTATATTTGGTACTGGCCTAAGATGACTTATTTTGAATTGTAAAAGCATGTGATGAAGTATGAAAGTTCAGTATCTCTATGCATAAGTTTTGAAATCCTAGGTAATAGCCAACTTATTAAAAATAATAAGTACAACAAAATTCTGATATAAATTTATACTAATTTGAAAACTAGTTTGCTAACTGAGCCTCTGCCAATATCAAATTAGGGTAGTCCATTCGTTCTCAAACTTTAACATACCCCAGAATTACATGGAGAGCTTGTTAAAATTCAGATTGATGAGTTCTGTCCCCAAAGTTTAATTTAGGAAGTTTGTGGTGGGGTCCAAGATTTTGAACTTGTAATAAGTTTCCAGGTGATACTAATGCTGTTGGTCCACTTTGAGAACCATTAAACTAGGCTGTGCTGCCCTAACAACCAGACTCTCAGCAAACTTAAGAAAGAGTTCATTTCTTTCTCATTTAGCATGTTCATAGTAGGTCAACAAAGGGGCCCAGGTTGACAAGGGCTCTATCCAGACATACGCTGCCATGATCACAGGCAGGTGGAAAATGAAAACTTGAGAAACCATGTGCTGACTTTTAAAGCATATGCTCACATTTTACTGGCTAAAATACGTTACATAATTAAGCCTAAAGTCAGTGGGGTGAGAAAATATAATCCTTCTCCAAGGAGAGGCAGCAATTATTTGTAAACTTGTCTACCACAGTCTTTCCTACTTAATGTGATATGTGCTATAAACAGCTATACCTGTGGCAGATTCATGTTGATGTATGGCAAAACCAATACAGTATTGTAAAGTAATTAACCTCCAATTAAAATAAATAAATTTATATTTTAAAAAACAGCTATGAATTTATACAAACTGCTCTTAGTTTTCTAATGTACAAAGAAAACTTCAATAAGGAGGCTAGGGGTTACAGGTTTAAGTAGAAAACACTTGAAAATGAAGCAGGAGGGATGTGTATAAAATGAGAATTGACTTTTGCAGTGGCTTCATGTTGTTATCTCTACCTTTAAGGCATGTTGTTCCACTAGTTGACTTAAAACCAGTTACCCAAGTGACACCTGTTCCTGCCTGGAATGCTATGCCCAGTATGAAAGGAAGAAGTTACCAGAAAATTTCTGGGGACTACATCCCAGAAATAGGTTTGTATACTAAAAGCTTTATTATTGTCCTCTTCTTGTACTTACCTACATTGCACTTATTTTTAAAGCTGTAACTTAAGTCTTATCCTGGTTTAGAGCTCCTCCTTTGACACTACTGAAGTTTGGGGATGGATAATACTTTGTTGTAGGGAGCTGTCCTATGCATTGTAGGATGCTTGGCAGCATCCCTGGCCTCTGCTCACGAGATGCCAGCAGCATTCTTCTCCAAGTTATGAGAACCAAAAATGTCTCCAGACATTGCCAAATGTGCCACAAGGAGGGAAGGGGCAAAATTGTCCCTAGCTGAGAACTACTGTGTGGGTGACTTTGTTTAAGCTTAAGCTGGGGTGGACTTTAAGCTCTAAAACTTGAAAAGATTTCTCAAAGAACTAGGAAAGCATCTCATGGAAGCAACCAGAGATATTAATAGGCATAATTTATTGGATAATAGTAACATAGGAAATTGAATGACTAACTGTTTTGATGACAAAAGTTGCCTGTACTAAAGACAGTGCTGAGATGTCCATCAATAACAGAAGTTACTTGTTCGTTTTGCCCTCCCAAATGGAACACCTAGTACATCCTTTTTTTCTCTAGTACATCCTTTGAAAATACAGACATTTCTTCCCCTGTATTCATATGGATTTCCTAGAAAAACATCTGCGTGTTCTAGACATTTGTGGGATACCTTGGACCTTTTGCTTTGGTTATGAAGCTTATTGCTTACTGCTTTGTTTTCTTGAAAGCTATGTCAGAGATGGACATGAAGCAACGGAAGAAGATGTTCAAGAAATTTAGAGGGAAAGAGGTTTATATGACTATGGCTTACAGCAGGGAAGAACCCCTTCTCCCACCCAGGCTTCAGCACAGTATGCATTATGGGCATGGCCCTCCAATGCACTACTCACAGACAGCTGGCAATGTTATGTCGAATGAATATTTTCATCCTCAACATTCATCTCAGAGACAAGGTCGGGGATATGGGATGCCCAGGTAGGTGTTAACTAACTTTGAAGATAATGTACATCTCTGTTTAGACATTGGAAATAATTCCTGGGCAGAATTACGGTGGAACTTAGAAATATCTTAATAGTTTAGATTTCTCTTATAATCTCTACCTGAAGGAACATAGAGAATGGAAATGATGTATACTTAAATTCTTGGCAAACTTATGGAAGACTCATATTCTCACAGTCTAGGAGAATATGGAGCAGTTGAAAACATGCTAGAAGATAGAATGCCATCAAGCTGAGTGCCATGTATATGGCACTGAATCTATCAATAATGAATAGGCCAAACCGTAATGGAAAAGAATAGGAAAAAAGAATGTGTATATATATATATAACTGAATCACTTTACAGCAGGAATTAATACAACATTGTAAATCAGCTGTACTTCAATTAAAAACAATGGATAGGCCTAATGTCAGTAGTGAGGAAAGCAAAGCTCTTTCTATTTGATTGTTTTTAGAAAGATATGTTAATTCTATTTAACTACAAAGACTGACTACTCAAGCAGTAGTAAAAAAGAGTTCTGTTTCCCCCCCCATTCTTAGGGATTCATCTCGCTTTATAAACAGGCACAACATGGCAGGTCCTAAAGTCGGTTTTATCCCTGGTCCAGGTAAAAGGTGCTGCCAGAGCTATGATAACTTCTATAGATCTCGGTAAGTGAACTTTAAGTGTGGAAGGTTAGAGAAAATGAGTGAGTTTGACTTTATTGCTATGCAATAAATATATGGACTAATATTTTTAAAGTGTCAACATAGAGGCATTTGAACTAGTATTTAGAAATTTAGAAACAAGTTAGTATCATATTTTATCTTTTTATCCCCTTCTAATTCTGCAAACTTAAGTTCCTTTAGACGTAGTCACCGCCAGATGCATTGTATGAATAAGGAATGCCAATTTAGCTTTGCTCCAGAGAATGGACAAATGCCCAGGGGCTTGGAAGAAACCATTACTTTTTATGAAGTTGAAGAAGGGGATGAAACTGCTTATCCAGCTTTACCTGTAAGTAGTTTAAAGTTTTACTCACAAAGCTATTTACTTTTCTCTTTTATTTTTTTAAATGTAATCTGGATAAATTTTAGCTATTTTGCAAATTACCAAATAAAGCCCTGCCTAGAAAACATGAATTTTCATCTTAGAGCTTTTAAAAATTAGAGAGGGGAATTTTTTAAGCTGTCCTTACATAAGAGGCATCAGAGAAGGCAATGGCACCCCACTCCAGTACTCTTGCCTGGAAAAGCCCATGGACAGAAGAGCCTAGGAGGCTACAGTCCACGGGGTCACAAAGAGTCAGACAGACTGAGCGGCTTCACTTTCACGCATTGGGGAAGGAAATGGCAACCCACTCCAGTGTTCTTGCCTGGAGAATCCCAGGGACGGAGGAGCGTGGTGGGCTGCCGTCTATGGGGTCGCACAGAGTCAGACACGACTGAAGCGATTTAGCAGCAGCAACAGAAGAGGCGTAGAGGTGGACTTGCCTATAAAAGTATGGGCTAAAATTTTGTTTTCTTGATCATTACTTCCTCACATATTTTTGATTCTCAAGTACATTTTAAATGTTTGTAGCTTTTTCTCTGACTATATAGGGGCATTGTGTTTGTGTGTATCTCTTTGGTACAGAATCATGGAGGGCCCTCCACAGTGGTTCCTGCTTCTTCGAGATTCTGTGTTGCAAGGCGAGGACATAGCTCGGGAAAACAGCCTTTGAATTCAGAGGAGGGTGATGGCCAGAGTGACAGTGGTGAGTCAGTTACAGTTCAATATTTTTTTTTATTTTTATGTTATTTTATTATTATTATTATTTTTTTTTTTTTTACTTTACAATATTGTATTGGTTTTGCCATACATCAACATGAATCTGCCACGGGTGTACACGAGTTCCCCATCCTGAACCCCCCTCCCACCTCCCTCCCCATATCATCCCTCTGGGTCATCCCAGTGCACCAGCCCCAAGCATCCTGTATCCTGCATTGAACCTAGACTGGCGATTCATTTCTTGTATGATACTATACATGTTTCAATGCCATTCTCCCAAATCATCCCACCCTCTCCCTCTCCCACAGAGTCCAAAAGACTGTTCTATACATCTGTGTCTCTTTTGCTGTCTCGCATACAGGGTTATCATTACCATCTTTCTAAATTCCATATATATGCGTTAGTATACTGTATTGGTGTTTTTCTTTCTGGCTTACTTCACTCTGTATAATAGGGTCCAGTTTCATCCACCTCATTAGAACTGATTCAAATGTATTCTTTTTAATGGCTGAGTAATACTCCACTGTGGATATGTACCACAGCTTTCTTACCCATTTGTCTGCTGATGGACATCTAGGTTGCTTCCATGTCCTGGCTGTTATAAACAGTGCTGCGATGAACATTGGGGTACACATGTCTCTTTCAATTCTGGTTTCCTCTGTGTGTATGCCCAGCAGTGGGATTGCTGGGTCATATGGCAGTTCTATTTCCAATTTTTGAAGGAATCTCCACACTGTTCTCCATAGTGGCTGTACTAATTTGCATTCCCACCAACAGTGTAAGAGGGTTCCCTTTTCTCCACACCCTTTCCAGCATTTATTGCTTGTAGACTTTTGGATCGTAGCCATTCTGACTGGCGTGAAATGATACCTCATTGTGGTTTTGATTTTCATTTCTCTGATAATGAGTGATGTTGAACATCTTTTCATGTGTTTGTTAGCCATCTGTATGTCTTCTTTGGAGAAATGTCTATTTAGTTCTTTGGCCCATTTTTTGATTGGGTCGTTTATTTTTTCTGGAATTGAGCTGCAGGAGTTGCTTGTATATTTTTGATATTAGTTCTTTGTCAGTTGCTTCATTTGCTATTATTTTCTCCCATTCTGAAGGCTGTCTTTTCACCTTGCTTATAGTTTCCTTTGTTGTGCAGAAGCTTTTAATTTTAATTAGGGCCCATTTGTTTAGTTTTGCTTTTATTGCCAATATTCTGGGAGGTGGGTCATAAAGGATCCTGTTGTGATTTATGTTGGAGAGTGTTTTTTAAAAAAGATGATTCTTGTTGTATGAACACAACAGGGCTAAAGTTTTGGTTTGGAAAGGGTCCCACTCCGTTCTGGCAGCTCATTTTGAAAGTTATCAGTTTTTTGTATCAGAGCTTGCTAGATTTTCAGGATGTCTTGATATTTTTCAGAAAGACAGACTTCTATTTCTGTAAGGCCACTACATTGTTAAAATGTTCAGTTCTCTGATAGGTCTTCAGTGAGTTTTGATTTGGTGAGATTTCAGTATTGGAAATATCTATTCTTTATTAGTAAGGAACTGTTTATGTTGTCCATACCATTTATATAATTACTTTAGATTTTCCCGTGATTGTTATTTTATAAGACTGCTATGAAATAATTTCTTTTCCTGAAGAAATCTATTTGATCTATGAACATTACTATTCATTGAGTTCTAATGGCCATATGCTGTACTAAGCAATTATATTTAAATTTTAATATAATACTTTGTCCCTCTGAGGAATGTGTATCTTTGTTTTATATATGAGGAAATTGAGATTCAAAGGGAAAATGACATAGCTAAAATCATATACTTGGTAAATGGCAGAGATTAGATTATTTATAACAGCTTTACTTAGATATAACTTACACATTTGTACACTTCACCTAACATGTAGAATTCAGTGTTTAAAATGAAAATGGTGGCTTTCAGTATAGTCATGAAGTTGCACACATTATCACAATCAATTTTGGAAGAAGAAACCCTGTACCCATTAGTGGCCTTCCGTAGTGGCTCAGCTGTTAAAGAATCCACCTACAGTGTGGGAGACCTGGGTTCGATCCCTGGGTTAGAAAGATCCCCTGGAGAAGGGAAAGGCTACCCATTCCAGTATTCTGGCCTGGAGAATTCCATGGACTGTACAGTCCATGGGGGTCCAAAGATTCGGACATGACTGAACAACTTTCACTTCACTAGTGGCTCAGACAGTAGAGGATCTGCCAGTGATGCAGGAGACCTGGGTTCAGTTCTTGGGTTGGGAAGATCCCCTGGAGGAGGGAATGGAAACCCACTCCAGTATTCTTGCCTGGAGAATTCCATGGACAGAGGAGCCTGAGAGGCCACAGCCTAGGGAGTCATAGAGAATCAGACACGACTGAGCAACTAACACTTTTACCTATTAGTGGTCATTCCCCATTATCCCCCCAGCATCCCCTTCCCTGCTACCAGTCATACGTAGCCATCAGTCTGCTTTCTGTCTTAATGGATTTGCCTGTTCTGGATATTTCACATAAAAGGATTCATGCAATATATGGTCCTTTGTGACTGGCAGAGATCAGTTTTGAACTTGGTTTTATCTGACTTTAAAGCATATATATGTGTATATATACACACACCATTAATAGTTGTTAGGAGTGCCTTGCATTGTGAAATGTGCTTTTTTTAATAACTGTTTTTCTGTAAAATGATATATGCCTATTGAAACACTTCTGGAGGAATTGGGTGGATTAAGGAGGTATGAGGTCTGAATGATTTTACTTACTGGTCAGCATCTTTTCTTATATTCTTCTTGCTGCTATTTATGATGAAGAAAATAGATATTTTTAATAATTTAATGAAGACAAAATATCTAGCCCAAGAATGATCTTTGAAGAATTTGTACATGTATGTGTATGACTGCGCTTATGTATGCATATTCTCGGCTCTTTTACTCAGGATGACCCTTTGTCTATTTCTTTTAGTGTGGTGGGTACATTCAGATGTACTGTTCACCTATAGTGGCATATTTAGAGTAACCAAATATTTTTTCTCACCTTAAATCCTGTTTTCTGGAAGAGCTGCCTGCATGTGTATTTGATAAGTGACATGTTTAAGAATCAAATCCACTTTTGACCTTTGGGGTTTTATTTGGTGGAAAGCGGTCCAACTGAAGGCTGATTTTTCTCTGAATTTCAATGATATAGCAGTCTTAGAGAAAAGTACATCAGTCCTCTAAGCCATCTTCTGACAACAAACTGATTTTCAATGTATTATATACCTGTATCAGGATGAAAAATAGATGGTATGACATATTCCTTTAATGTTCACCTAAGCAACCTATTGGTTATTATAGTCACATTGCTTTATAATCACCATTTCCTATATGTCAAGCATCATGCTATGTTCTTTTCACCCCACTATGAGCTAGGTACTATTATCCCTGTTTTATAGTGAAGAAATGAAGACACAGAAATTAAATAACCTGCCTAAAGTGATACAGTTATTCAAGATTCAAATCTAGACAGTCCTAACTCCAGAGCCAGTGAAGTTAATCACCATAATCTACTGCCAGAATTGGACAGAGTTGGGTTTTTCACGTCTGCCTGAACTCTTTAAGAAGCAAGGGAATTTTCAAAGGAGAAATTTGTACTGTTTATAGCCAGTCTGACTAATATCTGTTGACTATTATGAAAGCTTTAAATCACTTGTTTCAAGGATGTGTACATTTTAGTTTTGAACATGTACCCATAAAACTTGAGAAAAAGCAAGTGCTGGCCATCTGATGCTGCTGAGCAAAAAGCTCTACATAAATGCACTTTTTCTGTCTTTTTTAGGAGGATATCATGAAGAATATATTTATCTTTCAGGTCAGTGAGATCTGATATTCATTATTTATAAAATTTTGAACTATAAAATAATGCTCATTATTGTACTTTGGTTATATCTTCTAGAACCAGACTATGACACTTCAGGTGTTTATAGCACAGCTGAATCTACTGCAAACTTGGTAGGTATTTAATTATAGTCACAAACACATATAGCTCCTGTGTACTAAAGCACTGTTCTAAGAGCTATGCACTTAAATGTGTTTAAGTCAGAATAGTCCTATGAGGTATTAGGGTATCATTCTGACTTTGTAGATGAAATTGAGACCCAGAAATTAGCTCATCTAAAATCACATTTTTTTGGAATTTATCCTAGATGTTCCTAATATGTGTGGATACAAGAGGAAATTTGAACATTGGCAGTGATGATTTTTTTAGAGGATTTTGTCATGGGTCATTAATCTCAGGTATTTAATTTAGCAAGAGTTTGTTTCTGGGTTATGCTACTTGCATAGTGGAGGTCTTTAGGAGGGCTCTGCTTAGGGGCTTAGGCTGATGGAAGTTCCATACATGATTGGTAAGACAGGAAACAAAAGGTAGTGAATGGTGCGCTGGCTCTTACAGCTTCCACGTGGAGGTGACATGTATTACTTACTTTTCCATTTCTTTTTCATTGGACTGAGCATGTTTCCCTTGAGACTCTTAACTTCTCTGTGCCTGGAAGTTAAACACTTGTAATCCTTAGTGTTATTAAAATATTTCCAACATTTAACCAAACTCCCTCATATGGACCAATTACTTCCTTCCACATCAAAGGAGGCAACCCCAAAATCTACTTCAGTGTGATTAAACTCAGAGCCCAAGGTTTCTGAAAAATGTGTAGTACTCTTTGTATTGAGTCCAGATGTGGTTCCTCTTGATCTGGAGGCCTAAAACCAAAGATACAAAGTTATTTACCCTCTACATACCCAATTTATAGTGGTAGACCAGGGACTAAAAACTTGCAATTGAAATTCCCATCAGATCCAGGGAGAATGGGAGAAACAGTTACTGGCCTGTAGCATTTCTGACATCATGCTGGACAGACATTTTGAGGGCCCCCATCCTGGGCATTGGGACTGTTCCCTGGAGAAGCTCCCTGGTTAATTGTTTGCTGGGGCTCTTGATTATGCCACAGCCCTTCCTTCCTTGGCCGTGTTTGAAGCAGGCATTGGAGAATAATCCTTGTTGGCAGCTGAACAGCTTCCTCACACTGCTTCTTACTCATAGGAAATTGAGAGCCCAAGGCTGGTTTTAATCTTAATTGGATAGTTTTAGTTCTGCTCATGGTTTCTTTGGCTGTGTGATTAATTTATTGTACAGCTTCTCTGATTCCTTCCTGTTAGTTTCATGTGCCAGTAGCCATACTGACATTAGATTTGCTATAATTCTTTGCATTCTTATTCCTTTCATGGCTCAGTGCGTAAAGAATATGCCTACAGTGCAGGAGACACAGGTTCGATGCTGGGTTGGGAAGATCCCCTGGAGGAGGAAATGGCAACCCACTCCAGTATTCTTGCCTGGAAAATCCCATGGACAGAGGAACCTAGTGGACTACAGTACATGGGTCACGGCTGAGCGACAAAGACACACATTCCATCACATTCTTATCCCTGTTTCTCTACTTGAGTGCAAATACCTTGAGCTTATCAATCATTGATAGAAGAGTCATAACCTTTGAATACTTTCCCCATGAGCCATTTTGTCCAAGTGCAAGGACTAACTGGATGTTATATCCTTAATTGTACGCCTGGTTTGAGATACCTTAGTGCAGTCATATTTTAATGATTTGAGTCTTGCTTCAAGGCCAGCTTTTAACTTCTCTTTGTTGTTCAAAATATTTATCAATTTTATCTTTTACAGTTTTGAGTTGAAGCAGTTACCTCTTCAAACCCTAAAAGTCCCAGTATTCAAGAATTCTATTCCCTTTTATTCCTGCCTACAAACTACTTTTCCTTACACATCTTAAAATACCTTGCTAAAATCTGCCAGCAGTAATCAAAACAAAAAACTAATGTTCTGTTTCCTAAACCTCTTCCCTTAAGAGCTACAAGTTTGTAATCTTCTCAAGTCAAGTTTCTGTTACAGCAGCACCCTAATTTTAGTTACCAGTTACTGTTTTGGTCAAGGTAAGTTATGCTGTGGCAGCAATCCCCCAAAATCTCAGCAGCTTAACACAGTTGTTCTTACTAATGTTATAGGTCCAGTGCAGGTTGGTAGCAGGCTTTTGTTCATCAGAGTCACTCAAGAACCCAAGCTGATGGACCATGTACTTTCATAGTCATCTTGGCAGAGCTGAAGATAAGGAAATTAAACACTGGGTATCAATATTTCTGCTCATATGTCATTGTCCAAACAAGCCACAAGGCCATACCTAACTAGATGAGGCCAGGAAGAGCAACATACCCATATACCTAGGAGGAGAATTGGAATATCTGTGAAGAAGTTGAATGACTACCTTCTGTTCTCTGTGATTAATTTAAACTTTGATAGATAGCTTCATGTACTTAATTTTTGTTTTTACTGTTTAGGAAATACATCTTAGGAAGGTAAATAAAACTGTGATATATAATTCTCTTCCCATTATTTCTCCTTCCCTTCCTTTGTCCCTGCTAGAGAAATAGTTTTTCCCCTCCCTCTGTCATTACTATTCTCAGTATTACATGCTTTTTTTTCCCAGTCTTTTTATACCATTTCTTGAAATAGCCACCCAAGTTGAAATGGCAAGTGAAAATCTCACCTTCAGGGATGACAGTAGACATTTTCTTTTTGTGTGTTTAATTTCATTTGTTACATCTTTCTCTTTGCTCTGAACTTACTTTATCATACATTCCCAGTAGATTTCAGTCTCTTCATGATGTGTTCTGCTCCCAACCCCCAGTCACCAAGTTTCTAAGTAATTTTTCCACAGCATTCTGAGAGGAGAGGAGCTCTGCAGAACTTAAAGATTTCCAGGCACAGACTCTTCTTCTAACCACAGCATTTATTATTCTTACTTTCATGCCTAAGTATCACCTAAATCCTTCCCTAGAAATGTTTGGAATTCACACTGGGCCTTCTGAGCCAGGGCTGAGTTCACTTTTGGCAGGTATTTGGTTTGCACTTGGGGCTTCCCGAGACCAGAGTTCGATCCCTGGGTCAGGAAGATCCCCTGGAGAAAGGAATGGCAGCCCATTCCAGTATTCTTGCCTGGAGAATTCCATGGATTAGGGGAGCCTGGCTGGCTACAGTCTATGGGGTGGCAAAGAGTTGGACACGACTGAGTGACTAACACTTTTACTTTGTGCTGTACTTAAAACCAAACTTTTGAAATGTTCACTCTTTAGGTCCACGTTAAGTTGTGCTTGTCTTTGTCACATTGTGGTTCCTCTTGTTTTCTGTAATTACTTCCCCTGATTTCTTCTGTGTTCTTACTATGAGTACCAGTTTCTGCTGCTAGTTTATTTTCCTGTCATGACAATCTGTCATGCATAATCCTGAGTCCTTAAAAATCATTTTTGCTTTCACAAAGACAAGGTCTTGAACCAAAGGAGAATGATGTTTGGGTTATACTACATCCTGCTTGTAGGATGCATCTGACCAGTTATCCACCCTTGTTCCAAGCTGTATCTTTAAATGGACTTCTTTCCTTTAGCAACACTGTTGCTGGTGCTTCTGATTTTGAGGTTTTTATGGCAAGAGAGGACACTGAGAAAGTGTTTAAATTACAGTCCTCTGTTACATTTTAGTATCTGCATTGCTACTAGACTTGGATATGATCAAGATTTCTACAGTAGGAGATATTAGGTTAGTGCAAAAGTAATTGCGGTTTTTTTGTGTTGTTGAAATTTGCCTTTGTACTGGAATACATTCTTAAATAAATGTGGTTGTGTTATACGTTATTTTAATGTGCATTTCTCAGTTTTTTTTTCACTAATGACTTGTTATGTGCAGTTTGTTTTTTATTTTAGACTGTGGAAATGGCGTTAGACAAAAAGTAAATTCGAGTGATTTTCTTATTTGAGTTCAAAATGGATTGTAAAGCAGCAGAGACAACTCACAACAACAATGTATTTGACCCAGGAACTGCTAACGACCATACAGTGCAGTGGTGGTTCAACAAGTTTTGCAGAGTAGTTGGGAGCCTTCAAGATGAGGAGTATAGTGGCCGGCCATCAGAAGTTGACAAGAACCAATTGAGAGCAATCATTGAAGCTGATCCTCTTACAACAATCCAAGAAGTTGCTGAAGAACTCAGTGTCAGCCATTCTGTGGCCATTTGGCATTTGAAGCAAATTGGAAAGGTGAAAAAGCTTGATAAGTGGGTGCTTCATGAGCTGGTCTGAAATAAAAAAAATCATTGGAAGTGTCATCTTCTCTTACTCTGTGTAACAGCAGCAAACCATTTCTTGATTGGATTGTGATATGTAATGAAAAGTGGATTTTATATAACTGGCGATGACCAGCTCAGTAGTTGGAACAAGAAGAAACTCCAAAGCACTCCCCAAAGCCAAACTTGCACCAAGAAAAGGTCATGGTCACTGTTTGGTGGTCTGCTGCCAGTCTGATACACTATAATTTTATGAATCCTTGCGAAACCATTACATCTGAGAAGTATGCTCAGAAAATCAATTAGATGCACTGCAAACTGCAATGCCTGCAGCTGGCATCAGTCAACAGAAAGGGTTGCATTCTCCACAACAGCACCCAACCACATGTTGCACAACCAGCACTTCAAAAGTTGAACGAATTGGGCTATGAAGCTTTACCTCATCTCCCATACTCACCTGACCTCTTGCTGACTGACTACCACTTCTTCAAGCATATTGACAATGTTTTGCAGGGAAAACACTTCCACAACCAGTAGTATGCAGAAAGTGTTTTCCAGAGTTAGTCAAATCCAAAAGCACAGATTTTTACACTGAAAGAATAAGCAAGCTTATTTCTCATTGGCAAAAATGTGTTGATTGTAATGGTTCCTATTTTTATTAATAAAGATTTGTCTGAGCCTACTTACAATGATTTAAAATTCACAGTCTGAAACCGCAATTACATCTGCACCAACCTAATAGAACAGTCACCTTAGTCGGGCACTAGAGTGATGCCTTTTGGAGTGTTACCATAGTAGTCACTTCCAAATCTGAATACTTTTAGGACAGATCAGTTTCACTTAATATTAGGAGATATTAAAGCAGATCTTTTATTAGTGTATTGTTTAATTTCTTGATTTCCCCATATTTGTATTTGTGTATTCATTAAAGTCTCTTCAGGCTAGAAGACCATGTTCTATGCCTCCTCAGGACACAGTTACCTCATACAACTACCCCCAGAAGGTAATCTTTTTTTTTATTTTGCAGTTAGTTGAAGTGGCCTGAGCAGAGGAAAATGAATTTTTTCTTTTTGTTCTCTTTTCCCTTCATCATACTTCAGAGAAGCTGCTTATATTCATATTTTAAGTATTCTTGTACTTCCTGGTGCCTGGCACAGTATTTAGTAAATTTATTAGCAAATTGATCATCTACTGTTTCAGACACTTTTCTACCTGCTGACACTAAAGTATTCATAGTCTGTCTACTCTGAACCTCTTATATAATGAATAAGTTAATGTCAGTTACCTGTCAAGTCTGTGTCATTTCCTGATAATTAAAATGTAAAGCTTTCCTATAGAATGGGGAGCTGGCATCAAAAAGGTAGCTGAAACCATAGGAGTTAGTAAGATCATCCTGGGAAAAGGAAGAGATTGAGAAGAACTTCTAGAACAGAGCCTATCACCATTTAAAAATGGGTAGGGAAGGAATAGCCAAGGAGGGAGGAAAGCAGGAGAATGTATTATTATGGACGTCCAGGAAAAAAATATTTCAATGAATAGTCGTGTCAGTTGCTGCCAAGCAGTCAAGCAACATAAGGACTAAAAAGAGTCTACTATGACTTGTTGTCATGGAGATCATTGTGACTTTGAATATAATTTCTGAGAACCAGAAAGGGTAGTAACCACATTGCAATGGTTAATAAGAAAATGGAGACTGCAAGTAAGGATGGTATTCATGAAGAAGAAGCTATTATCATTTGTTGAACATCTCTCTGTGTACAGCCCTGTATTGGGTGCTGTGGCCTAATCAGAAAAACAAATTGCAGTCTTACGGAGTTTTTTTTTTTTTAAAAGCAAAGAACACTTTTTTTTTTTAAAGTGTATTTGTATGGGGAAATATATATGCATATTAAAAATACAATATAAATTTCTGGATAATATTCAAGAAACCCAGAGGTTACTTGTTAAAGAGAGGAGCTAAGCAGATAGAAGATGGGTTGGAGGGAAATTTTTCATTGTATATACAAGTTTATGCTTGGTTTTTGAATAATTATTACCTTTCCAGAAAAATATTTAAAAAGTAAAGCTCTCAAAGTAATCTGGGATCTTCTAAAAGAAATAACCTTCCTATATTAGGTTTACATGAAGATTGACTTCTTGGTGTTATCAGAATACTATTTCCTGAAATTTAGGATCAGATAAGAGACTAATATTATTTGAGAAACCAAACTTAAGAGTTCTAAAATTTCTTCAACACTTACAGGTGATGGTAAATTCTGCAGCAGTTGCAGCTTCCTGTGCCAATAATGTTCCAGCTCCAGCCTTACCTAACTGTGCAGCTGCTAATCAAGCTAGTAGTACCACTTCAGTTTCCTCACAGAATGCTATACAGCCTCTGTTTGTATCTCCACCTACACAAGGCAGGCCAGGTAGGTTATTAGTGGTTGCTTACTTTGGAAGCCTCTCTTTCTATTCAGGGACATGCACATACAGCAATTCTAGTGATTAGATAAAATTGAATCTCCAGTATTAAGTTTGTTTAACCTACTAATAATGTATGTTCTATAGTTGAGGAATCCATGAGATTTGAGAGGACTTCAAATTTTTTTCTTATAAATTTGGCTTTGATATGATTTCATAGCTATCATTTTGCTACCCCATTGAAAATTTAGAGTACTTGTACTAGTTTTTCAAATTTTGAGTTAAGGTTTATTATAATAAAATTAAGGTAGAGGTGTTTCACACACTTACAGAATGAAAAGTTTGACTCTAGAATTTAAGAGATCTAAGTTAGAATCTTGGTTTTACAACTTACTAGCTATGTAACTTTGGACAAGTTATTGAATCTTTCTTACCTGTAAACTTGGAGGTACTCATAGTACCAGTTTATGAAGTTGTTGTAAAATTTCATTGAGTTAATATAGTTTAAAATTCTAAAGAGAATTCTGAGAAAGTGGTGGCAACCACAGCATAGCTTTTTAGTCTGTGTCACCAAATAAAAATGGAAATAGCAAAACCAGAACCCATTGGACAATGCTTAACAACAAAACTAGGTGACAAGGTCTCCCCATGAACCTTAAAATTTAAGCAGGTAGGGACAAACCACCAGGCATGAGACCTGCATGCTGTCAGGGTCTATATGGGAGCAAGAAGACAGAAGCACCGGGGATGTTGTCTGATGAACCTGAGAACAGAAGAACCCTGAAAGAGCTAATAAGAATTCACTGAAAAGTGGGGCAGCCAATTTGGAAGGAGCAGCTAAGGCTGGAAAGGGATTTGAACTCTCCAGTACTCGGTGAGTGCTTTGGGTACACGGTAAAGGGACTGAAGGGCTTGGAACAGTTTGGCCTCTAAGAACTCTCAAAACTGACCTTGGCAGGACTACCTTTTGGGATAGTATTCCTCACTGGGGAGAAACTCCTGGGAGTAGAATCAGAACTGATGAGGATAGGGAAAAGAGCAAGTCCAGACTGAAGTTGTGGAGAACAGAGCCAAGGAATACTAGAAAGTAGTCATATTTTAAGCACTATATAAAAAGCAATTGAGAGTCATATGAAGTTAGAAGAGCTTTCTTGTATTCCATCTCCTTTCAGAGTTTGTGAAAAATAATTTCACATAAAAATGAATGAAAGAAAAGCCCTACATAAACATATACAGAGGTGTTTTAAGGGGAAAATGATGATATCCCTGTAGACAGTAAAAGCATGTCATAAATGTGTATACTAAACAGAACTTAACTATTTCAAAATGAGATAAAGACATTAATAAAATAATACAAAATATTAAAACATAATAAATCAGGATTAGAAAAATTCAGAGGAGGTGAAAGAACTCAGAAAAGTATTAGAAATGGAAGAAAGTCATTTTGATAATGAAGACTAAACTACAAAGAACATGACCGAGTATATACAATAGATAATGCTTTAAGAGAAAGATGTAAAAGAGGGGGTAAATCTAAAATGAAAAAAAAAAAAAGACTCAAAAGTGACATATTGAAGTTAGGCAAAGGATATCCAGCACTGATAGAAGTTCTGAAGAAGAAAACCAACGTAAGGGAAAAGAGTACTAAAATCTACAATTCAGAAAATTTTCCTGACATTAAAAAAACTTTAGAACCACATACTGAAACAGCACTCAGCATAACTGAGAATACTGAGCCAGAACAACCAACACCAGCATATTCTAGTAAAACAACTGGTCTTAAAGTACTTTGTTTATCTAGATAAAAGAGCCTGTGGAGTATAAAGGAAATAAAATGATAGTCATCCAACTTTGACAGCAGTGCTTCAGCTAGAAGAAAATGGAGTGACATTTAATGAAAGGATACATGAACCAAAGATTTTATATCCAACCGAACATTTTCAGGCTTAAAGGGTAATATATAAGAATTCAGAGAATATTGTTTTCATGAGTACTTCTTGAAAAATCTACTAAAGATACGCTTTCAAGCAAGGTAATCACTAGCCACATAGGATACTTTATTAATAATAATTACTATTAAGTAAAATAAATCTTCAGTTGCTCAGTCACACTAACCACATGCCAAGTGCTCAAAGCCACATGTGGCTAGTGCACTGTACTGGACAGTGCAGATACAGAATATTTCTGTCAAGGAAAGTTGTATTGGATGGACAAAGTATTAAAGAATGAATTTTGACTTTTAGACCACCAAAACAGAGACATCAACATAAGACTTGATTGTGAATATTAAATATGTATTTACACAAAATAAAGGCTGAGAGGTTGATGATACACTATGTAAAAGCCTTATGTTTGAACAATGTAGATATAGCTATTTTTAAAAACAGCAGAATTGAGAGACAATATGCTAAACATTTTTTAATGCTTTCAATAAACACATGAAGTTTTGTATAGCAATCTATACTTACTTGATATTCAGAGACTATAATGTCAGCTACACATGAGTATGGGATATTCCAATTTTATTCCCTGTGTCCTTGCACTCCAGGACTCAGTATGGAAGAAAGTTAATACAGATACATACTAAAAAGGCTAAGGAAAAACTTTTATGGTATTATATCACATTTCAATTGGAAATATCAATATGAACTTGAAGTATTTTAGCTTTAAATTTATTTCCTAGCTCTGTCTACTGAAAAGGCCTAGAAACAATGAGTATCTTTAGCATTCAGTTTGTGACACTGAAATACCATTTCTCACTTCAAAGCAAATAGCTTTGTGGAGAAATTTCTGCTTCCAGGTTTGGGCAGGAAATGTTCAAGATGAGCCTGGATCATCTTGTCATGCTAGATGTCAAGGAAGCTACCAAAGAGTACTGGGATCATATCAAAAGGACTCAAGAGCCATTTTAGAGAGGTTCTTACTAGCCAGAGATGCAACAGTTTGAGCTTGAATAATGATCATTGTAATAGGTTGGGACATATCAAATATATTTAAAAGTTCCTGATATTTTAGAAATTGATTCCCTTGTGATTAACAGATATAAATAACTATACATAAAATAGATGGAAAAAAAAACCAAGGATTTACTGTATAGCACAGGGAACTCTATTCAATATCTTGTAATAACATATAATAGAAAATAATCTGAAATATGTATATATAACTAACAAAAATTGGTTCTCAAGAGGATATGAAATAATTCTGTTTTCTTGAAAACTGGACAATATAGTGAAAGAATCAAGTATTTATCCTACCTTTCTTATATGAACTTTCCTACTGGGATAACCAAATAGTAGATGAGAGGAAGTATTTCTATATATTAGTATTCTGATCAGTAAAAAAAAGAAGTGGCAGAATATGCTCATCTTGCAGTCCTTACTGACTGAATGGATGCACATTAAACAGCAATAGTTGTTAAGACTGCAAAGATAGTGAGACGTTACCTATAAACTATTAAAGGAATCAATCTTGAGTCTGATCTAGTCTTCTGGATCTAGTTGCCTATTTACAGGAAAGACAAGAACATGTTGAAATGCACAGTGAGTATGTAATCAGCAAAATCTAGACTGGGAAACTCAACAAGTCAAGGGTTCCTTGAAAGAAAAATTGAAAGGAAATGACAGGGATGGAAAAAGGACCAAGAGATTGAAAGATGTTCAGGATCTCAATTTTTAAAAACTTCCTTAGGGATGCATATTTGGGTGACAAAATGCTTAAAAATACAAAATGATTACTATGAAAGCCAGGATAATGATTGATTATGGTGGGGTAAGAGAGTGGTAGTGGCTTCCCAGCTGACGCTAGTGGTAAAGAACCCACCTGCCAATGCAGGAGATGCCAGAAACAAGGGTTTGATCCCTGGGTGGGGAAGATAACCTGGAGGAGAGCATGGCAACCCCCTCCAGTATTCCTGCCTGGAGAATCCCATGGTCAGAGGAGCCTGGCAGGCTACAGTCCATAGGGTTGCAAAGGATCGGACATGACTGAAGCAACTTAGCATACAGCACTCAAGACTGTGGTGATTGTGATAGAGTGTATGGAATGTTTCTGAAATGGCTGGCAAACTTTTCTTTCTTAATCTGAATAGTGTCCACTTGAAACGAATTTGTTGGATTTGTTTTCTATATCTGTTTTATTTATAATGTAAAAATTGTGTGCTTAGCCAGTGCCTCGAACAAAACATTCTCTATATGTGTGTGTGTGTATGTGTGTGTGTGTATATATATATATATGTTCATTAATGTTCTCAGAAATTTTCCATTGAAAGTGTTAATGTAGACAGTGGTTTTTATACTTTGTGCTAATAATTGTTGGGCTTTCCAGGTGGCTCTAGTGGTAAAGAACCTGCCTGTCAATGCAGGAGGCTTAAGAGCTGCAGGTTCGATTCCTGGGTCAGGAAGATCCCCTAGAGAAGGGCGTGGCAACCCACTCCAGTGTTCTTGCTTGGAGAATCCCATAGACAGAGGAGTCTGGCAAGCTACAGTCCATGGCATCGCACAGAGACACGAATGAAGCAAGTTAGCAGGCATGCATGCTAATAATAGTAAGGGAAAGTGTTGGCTACCTGCTTCTAGCAGATGTCTAAGCTTAAAAAACAAGCGATACATGAATCAAACATTGTAATACCCCATTTATGTAGAATAATTGAAAACTATTCTGTAAATTCCAGATTTGTGTTTTTTGTCAGTCAGTCAGTTCAGTCGCTCAGTCATGTCTGACTCTTTGTGACCCCATGAATCACAGCACGCCAGTCCTCCCTGTCCATCAACAACTCCTGGAGTTCGCTCAAACTCATGTCCATCGAGTTGGTGATGCCATCCAGCCATCTCATCCTCTGTCGTCCCCTTCTCCTTTTGCCCCCAATCCCTCCCAGCATCAGAGTCTTTTCTAATGAGTCAACTCTTCGCATGAGGTGGCCAAAGTATTGGAGTTTCAGCTTCAGCATCAGTCCTTCCAATGAACACCCAGGACTGATCGCCTTTAGGATGGACTGGTTGGATCTCCTTGCAGTCCAAGGGACTCTCAAGAGTCTTCTCCAACACTACAATTCAAAAGCATCAATTCTTCGGTGCTCAGCTTTCTTCACAGTCCAACTCTCACATCCATACATGACCACAGGAAAAACCATAGCCTTGACTAGATGGACCTTTGTTGGCAAAGTAATGTCTCCACTTTTCAATATGCTATTGAGGTTGGTCATAACTTTCCTTCCAAAGAGTAAGTGTCTTTTAATTTCATTGCTGCAGTCACCATCTGTAGAGATTTTGGAACCCCCCAAAATAAAGTCTGACACTGTTTCCACTGTTTCCCCATCTATTTCCCATGAAGTGATGGGACCAGATGCCATGATCTTCATTTTCTGAATGTTGAGCTTTAAGCCAACTTTTTAACTCTCCTCATTCGCTTTCATCAAGAGGCTTTTTAGTTCCTCTTCACTTTACATTTCTAAAAATGTATGCTGCCTTTGTTTTACTTTTTGTTGTGTCTCTTGTGAACCTCAGCTATAACTCTAATATGTAATGAGTGCTTTTTAGTTGTTCTTTATCATTCCTGTCAGTCCTCTAGATAAAATTCATGTTTCCCCTTGTTCTTCACATGTGTCTGTCTGGCAGCCCCATCCCATCTTCCTTTAAGTCACTTCTTACCTGCCAGGTAACTAGATGCTATGATTGCTTTTATTATGAGTGTCTTCATAGGCATTAAATCCTGTTAACTGATTTTTTTGGTAACTGTTTCCAAGTCTTTTGCCAGAGCCAGAACTAGTGACTCACTTGCTTTGGGTGCAAAATTTAAGGGAGTGTTAAACACATAGCGATCAAGATAAATAACACTTTAATGCACTATATGAAAAAGATTAATGCAAAAAAAAAAAAGAATCCATGATACACAAAGTATCAAAAATTTTTAAAAAGACAAGAACTCTCGGCCAGACTTAGGATGAGGTGAGTGAGGCAGTCACTGTTGGGGTCATGCAAGTGCAAGCTTGGATTCTGTCTTTTAGAATTTTGATATTTTATTCATCATGGATTTTTTTTATTTTAATTTGGTGGCCCTTTAAATTTTGCACCTCACTGCACTTTGGTTCTGGCCCTGCCCATTGATCTCTAGAGAATCCAAATCTTCATGTTCTCTTCTGAAATGTCCTGTAGCAGCCTGCAGCTGCATGGACAAGTAAATAAACTTTCTGAATGCATTTCATTGGTTTTCATTCACATTTTAGAAAAGTTTGCTTCCATTTTTCTGGATCCCTTCTTTGAACTATGCCTGTTAAGCCTCTTTGGAGCCCCAGTAAATCTGTGGATGAGATACTCATGCATCTCTAGAGCAACTGAAAGTTTTAAAAGTTCTTTCTTATGGAGTATATTATAATATGCATTTTAAAATAAAGGTGAGTTCAGACAAAGTAACCACCAAATTTCTTCTATCCTTGATTCTCTCAGGCCCATGAGAACTTATTTAGCTATTGGTATGTCTAGTAGTTGGTTTTTACCTTGTAATCATAATCACTTCCTCTTTTTTAGCTAATTGAACTCATTTCAGTTGCTTTTTTTGAAAAAAAAATATGGTGTTGAGTGCTAATCTAGAAGAAATGAGTGAGGCTTTGTTGAAGCCATTATTTTATAGAAAACAAATCCATAAAGTCCTTAGAGCATTTGTAGATGTTCTAAAAATTAAATTCCTCTTCTAAAACTATAAAAGTGGAGATTTCTACATGCATGACAAAACTCCAAAATCAAAAGTTATTTGAACAATTTTTTTAAATGTACTGTTTAATTTAGATACAGTAAAATTCATTTTTGGTGCCCTGTTCTATGAGTTTTAACAATGCATTGTACAACCACCACCAAAACCGAGAGAGAACAGTTCATTGCCCCCCAAAGAGTTAGTTATCAAGTTTTAATCACCCCAAGACTTACATTTCCTTTTACTGTTGGCCTGTAGCTATATAGAGGTTATATTGTTGTTGTTGTTAAGTCACTAGGTCCTGTCCAAATCTTTGTGACCCTATGGACTGCAGCACGCCAGGCTTCCCTGTCCTTCACTATCTCCCAGAGTTTGCTCTAATCCATGTGAGTCAGTGATGCTATCTAACCATCTTATCCTCTGCCATCTAACCATCTTATCCTCTGCCACCCTCCTTTCCTTTTGCCTTCCGTCTTTCCCTGCATCAGGGACTTTTCCAGTGAGTTGGCTCTTTGCATCAGGTGTCGAAAGAACTGGAGCTTCAGCCTCAGTCCTTCCAATGAATATTCAGGGTTGATTTCCTTTAGAATTGACTGGTTTGATCTCCTTGCTGTCCAAGGGACTCTTGGGAGTCTTCTCCAGCACCACAGTTCAAAAGCATCAATTCTTTGGTGCTCAGCCTTCTTTATCGTCCAACTCTTAATATCCGTACATGACTACTGGAAAAACCATAGGTTTGACTAGATGAACCTTTGTTGGCAAAATGACGTCTCTGCTTTTTTAATATGCTGTCTATATTTGTTAATAGCTTTTCTTCCAAGGAACAAGCGTCTTTATTTCATGGCTGTACTCACCGTTCACAGTGATTTTGGAGTCAAAGATCTCTCACCGTTTCCATTGTTTCCCCATCTATTTGCCATTAAATGATGGGACTGAATTCCTTGGTCTTTGTGTTTTGAATGTTGAGTTTTAAGCCAGCTTTTTCACTCTCCTCTTTAACCCTTCCCTAGAGGCTCTTCAAGCTTCCCCAGTGGCTCAGACGGTAAAGTGTCTGCCTGCAATGCAGGAGACCTAGGTTTGATGCCTGGGTTGGGAAGATCCCCGGAGAAGGAAATGGCAACCCACTCCACTACTCTTGCCTGGAAAATCCCATGGACGGAGGAGCCTGATGGGCTACAGTCCATGGGGTCGCAGAGTCGGACATGACTGAGTGACTTCACTCACTCACTCATCTGCATATCTGAGGTTCTCGATATTTCTCCCAGTAATCTTGATTCCTGCTTGTGATTCATCCCAGCCAGCATTTCACTTGATGTACTCCACATATAAGTTATATAAACAAGGTGACAGTATACAGCCTTGTCTTTCTCCTTTCCCAAGTTTGAACCAGTCCATTGTTCATGTAAGGTTCTGACTATTTGCTTCTTGACCCACATACAGGTTTCTCAGGAGACAGATAAGGTGGTCTGGTATTCCCATCTCTTAAGTATTTTCCACAGTTGTGATTCACACATTCAAGGATTTAGTGTAGTCAGTGAAGCAGAAGTAGATGTTTTTCTGGAACTCTGTTGCTTTCTCCATTATCCAGTGAATGTTGGCAACTTGATATCTGGTTCCCCTGCCTCTTTGAAACCAACTTGCACATCTCGCTTCACATACTGCTGAAGCCTAGCTTGAAGGATTTTGAGCATAACCTTGCTAGCATGTGAAATGAACACAGTTGTTCTATGGTTTGAACATTCTTTGGCATTACCTTTCTTTGGGATTGGAATGAAAACTGATCTTTTCCAGTCCTGTGGCCACTTCTGAGTTTTTCAAATTTGCTGGCATATTGAGCACAGCACTTTCACAGCATCATCTTTTAGGATTTGAAATAGCTCAGGTGGAATTCCATCACCTCCACTAACTTTGTAGTAATGCTTCCTAAGGCCCACTTGACTTCACACTGCAGGATATCTGGCTCTAGGTGAGTGACTACACCATCGTGGTTATACAAGTCCTTAAGACCTTTTTTTATAGCTCTTCTGTGTATTCTTGCCACCTTTTCTTAATCTCTTCTGCTTCTGTTAGGTCCTGTTTCTGTCAGGAAACTGTTTATGTCCTTTATTGTGCCCATCCTTGCATGAACTATTCCTATGATATCTCCAGTTTTCTTGAAGAGATCTCAGTCTTTCCTATTTTTTTGTTTTCATCTACTACTTTGCATTGTTCATTTAAGAAGGCCTTCTTATCTCTCCTTGCTATACTATGGAACACTGCATTCAGTTGGATATATCTTTCCCTTTCTCCCTTGCTTTTTGCTTCTCTTCTTTCCTCAGCTATCTGTAAAGCCTCCTCAGACAGCCATTTTCCTTCTTCCATTTCTTTTTTCTTTGGGATGGTTTTTGTCACTGCCTCCTGTGCGATGTAGCCTCCATTCATAATTCTTTGGGCACTCTTGTCTACCAGATCTAATCCCTTGAATCTATTCATCACTTCCACAGTATAATCATAAGGGACTTGATTTAGGTATTATTTGAATTGCCTAGTGGTTTTCCTTTCTTCAGTTTAATCCTGAATTTTTCAATAAGCAGTTCATGATCTGAGCTACAGTCAGTTCCAAGTCTTATTTTTGCTGACTATGTAGAGCTTCTCCATTTTCAACTGCAAAGAATATAATCAGTCTGATTTTGGTATTGACCATTTGGTGATGTCCATGTGTAGAGTCATCTCTTGTATTGTTAGAAAAGGTTGTTTGCTATGACCAGTGTGTTCTCTTGACAAAACTCTGTTAGCCTTTGCCCTGCTTCATTTTGTACTTGAAGGCCAAACTTGCCTGTTAACACCAGGTATCTCTTGACTTCCTACTTTTGCATTGCAATCTCCTATGATGAAAAGGACACCTGTTTTTGATGTTAGTTCTAGAAGGTCCTACAGGGACCTATTACTTCTGATACTTGGCCTTAAATTCCTTTTGCTAAATTTCCAGAATAACAATTTCAGCTTATGTGGACAACACTTATACTAAATTAAGTGTTCTAAAACTCTGAATTTAAACCTTTATTGACTACTGAGCCTAAACTTTCTATAGTTCTGAGGGTTAAAATTATAATACAGGTAACACAGTGATACGGAAAAGGCAATGGCACCCCGCTCCAGTTCTCTTGCCTGGAAAATCCCATGGACAGAGGAGCCTGGTAGGCTGCAGTCCATGGGGTCACAAAGAGTTGGACATGACTGAGCGACTTCACTTTCATGCATTGGAGAAGGAACTGGCAACCCACTCCAGTGTTCTTGCCTGGAGAATTCCAGGGATGGGGGAGCCTGGTGGGCTGCCGTCTTTGGGTCGCACGGAGTCGGACACAACTGAAGCGACTTAGCAGCAGCAGCAGCAGCAGCAACACAGTGATAAAATTTAGTACTTGAATTTCTAAGTCAGCTAAGATGTTCAATTAAACTTGAAAGGTTGTATCAATAATCTTTCAAAAAATTTTAACAGATTTATCTAACATGGTGTATATATATATATGGAGATATTTATTTTTACTAGGTTGGAGCTTCATTGTTTCCTTTATCATCATAGGGGAACATATTGATATTTAAACAAAATTGTATTTAAATTTCTTATGTCAAAAACTGTGAAACTCCTAAATGAATCTTGTTTTTAAACTATAGTAACAGTTACAGAAAATTAAAGAAAATAAAGTGGTTTCATGTAGCCTGTTTTAGATTCTGTAGGTCATCACAAATGGAACTGTTATGATTTAGAGTTCTCTATATTCCTCTGATACTACCAAGTAGAAATCTTCAAGGATTGCTTAAATTTGTAATCTGTGCAATTTAGTCTCTCCTATTAGTGTCTACATCTTGTGATTTTGCAGATGCTTGAAAACATCCTTAACTTTGTATTAAGCTAAGTAAAATTTTTGCCTTAATAGTATTTATGTAACTGTTCAAAATCTTAATAGTCAAACCTTGTAGCTTCCAGTTTTCAGTTTTCCTTTTAATGTCAAGTAATTTCCTTAACTCAAAATAACCTATATTGAACTTGTTTTCAGTTGGCATGTCTAAAAGAATATGGACAGTTTGCCTTCTGAGTTTTTGTTTTTAAGTCAAACCTTAAGACTTAGAGAGTTGCTTGTTGAAATTGAGAACACAAAAGACATAGATGAGCTCCTGCTTATAAGGTGTTACAGTTGTGGCATCCCTACTTCGTTTGTTTCTTTTGTAGTGATTGCTTCACCATCGTATCCATACCTCTCTGCTCCTATTCCTGCTGCTGCTGCCCCTCTACCACCTCCACCTCCTCCATTACCACCACCAACTCCTCCTTCTCCTCTTGAGGTAGGAGAGGCTTCAAACTTAGCACTGCCACCTCCACCTTATTCCTGTGATCCAAGTGGCAGTGATCTGCCTCAAGGTAAGTAGATTTTGACAGTTAGGTGAGGGTTATTTAGGTCTGTTTTTCTCTTTTTAATTTTAGAGCATATCTCTCTTTGGTTGACCAATGAGGGTAGGGTTGGGGGAACAAAAGGAAACTGAGAGCAGTGCTGGGGAAATGACTAAGGAAAGGAGCAACTGAAAGCTGAGAATATCTTTTGCATCATCGAGAAGAGGATGATTGAGCTGACTCATGCTGCTTTTCTAAGGTAGCTACATGTCTGCCCTAAAGAAGATTTGCAGCTGGGTATCTATTCTCAACTATTTTTCTTGAAAAGTAGGAGTTGATAACAAAATTTTCTCCATTTCTTTTATTTAATGCCCACACAAGTACATGAAATTGTTGCATTATTGATATTTAGGATTCCAACTGAATTTTGAGGAATTGGAAAAGGTTTTGGGAGAGGAGTTGCTGGGGACGTCTGGTCTGCCTTGAATTTCCTTAATTAAACTAAGGATAGCTTTCCATTGGAAGTTTGTTGTTACCCCTCAGTGTATCCCAAGAGAATTGTAATTGAAAGTTGTTTGTAGCTTATTTATACTTTCTTTTCATTTCTTTTTTGATGTAACTTTCCATTGATTCTTTTAACTGGTTCTCTGTTTTATTTTGTTCTTTTTTTCAGCCCCTAAGGTAGTCTTCAAGATCTTCAACTTCATTCTGTTCTTTTTCTCTTCCTTAAAAGTTGATATCAACTTTTATGTAGATGATTTCTAAATCTGTCTGGCCTTGGCTTCTACTTACTTGCTAGACAGTTTCATTTGGCTTTCTTTCTTTTATTTCAGATTCACTCTGTCTGTAATAAAATTCATCTTTATCTCCCTTCTTTCTTCTCTTTATGCTGTGTAAAACATTGACTCTTCTCCTTGATTTTCTATTTTGTTAATAATGTATTATTTCCACCTAATTCACCCAGGATCTAAACTCTGATCCCTTTACTCCTCTCCTTTCACCTACCTACCCTTTGACCAAGATCTTCTCAGCACATAATGCTGATTATTGCATTTTCCAACATTTTATTATGAAAATGTTTAAACATAAATTTGAATTTTAAAATGAATATTCATATATCTACCACCTATATTCCTTTGTAAACATTTAACTATACTTGCATTACTATATATTTCTGTTTTTTTCCCCCATCCATCTCTCTGTCCATCAATTAATCCATCTTTTCAAAGATGGATTTCAAAATAAGTTGTAGACATCATTCTTCCCCATAAAAACTTCAGCATACGTATCATTTACTAGAGTTTGGATCTATTTTTCTTTTGGTGTGATGCCTACTTATAATGAAATGAGCAAAACTTATGTGTACACTTGCTGAGTTTTGACAAATGAGTATGTGCAATTGTATAACCCAAATACCCATCAAGGTATAGAACATCATTATCTCACAAAGTTCCCTCATTCCCCTTTCCAGTCATTCCCCGCCCCTATCTCTACTTCCCCTTAGAGATAATCACTATTCTGATATTTTTCTTCCCTAGTTTTACCTGTTTTAAAATTTCTTGTGAATATAATCATACAATATGTACTCTTTATGAATGGCTTCTTAAACTCAATGCAGTGTTTTTGAGATTCTTCCATGTTGCTTCATATATCAGTAGTCTGTTTGTATTGCTAAGTAGTATTTCATTGTATAGGTATTCCACAGTTTGTCCATTCTCCTGTTGAGGGACACCTGGACTATTTCTAATTTGGGTCTGTTATGTATAAAGCTGCTATGAATATACTTGTAAAAGTCTTTGTGAACATGTGTTTTCATTTCCCTTGGGCAGATACCTAGGAATGAAATTTATGGCTTATAGATAAGTGTGTGTTTAGTTTTATAAGAACCTGCTGGTCATTATTCCAAACTTGTACCTTATCTCCTACTTTTACAAGAACTCTATGCACCTGGTTTTCTACTTCTAAGCCTTTTCTAACATGGTGAACCTACTCACATTCTTCCCCCTACCCCCACTCTTCCATCTAACTTCCTATTTAAATCCTATCATTTTCATGATCCCACCCCAATTACATTTCAAAGTGATGTTTTTCAGTTCTTATAGTCCTTGCCTGCCATTTTTTGACAGCTTGAGATATAATTCATATACCATACAAGTCATTCATGTAAAGTATATATAATTCAGTGTTTTTTAGTATATTCACAGATTTGTGCAGCCATCACCACAGTCTAATTCCAGAACATTTTCATAACCCCAAAAGAAACCCTGTATCCATTAGCAGTTAGTCTTCATTTTCTCTGGCCCTGGCAACTACTGTTCTGCTTTCCATCTCTAGATTTGCCTATTCTGGACATACAGTTCTGCCTATTCTGGAGTCGTATAATATGTGGTCTTTTGTAGGCTGACTTCTTTCACTTGGCATAGTGTTTTCAAGGTTCATCCATGTTGTAACATATGTCATTATTTCCTTCTTTTTTCAGCTGAGTAACAGTCCATTATATATAGACACACTTTATTATCTATTAGTTGATGGACATTTGGGTTGTTACTACATTTTTGCTATTGTGAATAATACTGGTGTGTATTTTGTATGCAAATTTCGTGTGGATGTGTGTGAATACCAAGAGGTGGAATCCCATGCCATTTGTGGGTTTACTTCCTGCTATTATCTTTTCATATTCTTCAGCTTGAGTATTAGGCTTTTATACTGTACTCCCACATGATAGTCAGAATACAAGCTCATTCTTTTAAAGAGGCAGTAAATACATTTGTATGTATTGGGAGTCTCCAACTTAAGAAGGGGAGGGGCTTTCTGAGAGTTTGTTAGTAAAACTCGTTATATTGATAAGAATATATGTGAATTCCAGATCAATCAGTAAAAATGCATATAGAGCTATAATTGAAATGCTAAGGCTATTCCCTCTTCTCTCATACATCTAGTTTTTGTTTATTTAAAGAAATTTTTAATTAAGTTCTATGTCTGGAGAAATTTTATCACCTTAGGGTATAATTTGAGTTACCTTGCTCATTGCCTCCTCTTTTTGGAGTTCTAGTGGTGGTATGTTTGTCATGTTAAATAAAAACAAGGTAGATTGTTTTAAACAGTGCTAGTTATCTTAGTGGACATCACTGATCCTGGCATTCATAGATCATTAATTTGTACTGTGTCTTAGCTCTGAAGACCAGTATGATTGTTTTTGTAGTAGATTTGTATTAAAATTCTAGTCTTGAGACAAGCAAGAAAATGCCTTTATTACATTCTTTCTAAGTATTTGCATAGTAGTATTCCTGTAACATCTGCCTAATATTGAGTAGAATTAAAATATGTATTTCTTGATTAAACCTTCAGTTAGAACATGATCTTAGTGTAGGTAAATGGTCACTTACTATAAGGAGGATTGAGGGTAGTGTTGATGTGGGAAGACTACATTTGTTATATATACATTAATAGTCGAAGAGAAGAGCTCTTTAAGTGGTAAGTTTTAATTTTTTATGTCATCTAGTCACTAAAATTTAAATATTTAATTTTAGATACAAAAGTTTTGCAGTACTATTTCAATCTGGGATTGCAGGTAAGAGTCCTATTAAAATTGCTTTGATTTAAAAAAAGCTATCTTAAAAATGTAAGCTGTTTTGATAATCAGACTCTTGAACCTTAAAACCCAAGAATACTTTGAGTGACCTAAAAGGTTTATTTCTGTCTTTATATCTCTGAAGGTGACCCAGGCCAATTTTGTACTTTAACCTCCTAGTGCTTCAGCTTCTCTTATAAAATAGTTGTTAAATTGTTGTGAATGGGGTCTCTATGCAGTACAACTTTAGCATATATTGGCTTCCATGTTTAACATCATATGCTGACTGTTCACTATGTTTTTCTTTCTCAAATGTATTATTCTATTTACTTAAAACATTTTTGTGGCTATTTCTGTATTTTATGTGAAGAGTAATTAGACTAAGTCAAAGACATTTAAAGAACTGTATTATTTTTAAAGCACTCGTGTTCATAGATACTTGCCAAAAACTGATTTTTACCACTTCCCTGAGTTGTAGAAAGGGAATATTGACAAATATCTTAATAACACTGAAAGGTATCTCTGATATCAGGTAAGAATTCTTTTACTTTATTCTTTTAGGGATCATTTCCCCCTGAAATACACTTCTGATAAAATAAGACGGCATATTTTCTGAAAAAGAATGATGCATCTTAAAATTTGTACAATGATATACTAAATTAGATAGTCTCTTGGATAATACTCAGATTAGTTTGTATTTCTCAAGACACTGATTTCCCTAAAACCTTGAACATATCATTTCCAAGAAACTATCTTCCCCGATAGGCACACATCTATAATTTAAGGGTAATGGAGTGGATTTTTGTTCTTGAGACTGTATTTCCTAAATGCAGTTTCAAGAATTGGAGAAATAAAATGCTTGCCCCTTCAGTTATGTTTATTATAGTCACATGTGGAAACAAAGCAGAGGCAGTTTTATTATTTATTTATTTTTAGTGTTTTTAAGTATAGTTGCTGTACAATATTATATGTTATGGGTATACAGTATAGTGATGTGCAGTTTTTAAAGGTTATGCTCCATTTATAGTTATTATAAAATGTCGACTATGTTCCCTGTGTTGTATAGTCTCCTACATTTTGTTGTTATTGTTCTTTGGTTGCTAAGCCATGTCCTATTCTTTTGCGACCCCATGGACTGTAGCCTGCCTGGCTCCTCTGCCCATGGGATTTCCCAGGCAAGAATTCTGAAGTGGGGTGCCATTTCCTTCTCCAGGGGATCTTCCTGACACAGAGATTGAACCCACATCTCTTGCATTGCAAGCAGATTCTTATGTACAATAGATATTTTAATATTTTCTCATATTAAAAGTAATAGCATTCATTATGGAGCATATGGAAAATACTAATGTGTAAAGAAAACTGAAATCACTTGTGTAATCAATGTACACTTTGATATATTTCCTTACAGCTTATTTCATAAAATATGGACTAGGCTATGTAATTTTGTAAACTTTTTAAGTTAAACAATATGGACACTTTTTTTTTTTGATGCCATGATTGTTTTATTGCCTGTATTGTATTACATCATGGCTGTATCATAATGCACTCTAGTTTCTTACTGTTGAATATTTAGGCTGTTAATTTTTTTGCCTATAAAAATAATGCTATAACAAATATCTTTATATACAAACCATTGTATATATCTCTAATTTCCTTAGAGTGCTTTCCTTAAAGAATTCCTGGTCCAAATATGAAATACAAAGGCTGCGAAAGAGCTTAAAGTTACTATAGAGAATAGATTTTCTAAATATCATGTCATTTATTTCAAAAGTCATTGTTATCTCACCTGAAAATCATGGCCTAGCTTTTTTTTTCCTCAGTGAACAATGGTACTACTTTAAGAAAAGAAATAGTAAAGTGTTTTTTTTTTTCCACTTTCTTGCCCAAGTGCTACCACCACAGCTACTGGCACTCCATGGTCTATGTGCCACAGATACAACAGCAGCAGCTTCATGCAGAGAATTATCCAGTCTATTCTGAGCTGCCACCTCTAGTAGATCAAACCATTCCTCAGTTATACAGTGAGGTGGAGAGACAAGATGGCACACAGGCAGAAGTGTCAGCAAATGGTAAGCATGTAGTGAGAAATTTTCTACAAGAAAGACAATTGAATTTTATTGTGTGTAACAGTAATAGCCTTCAGATGTTATACTAGACCAACATTTCTTTATTTTACATAACCATGTAACTGTGTATTGCAACAAAAGTGTAGAAATAGAAAGTCCAGTTTACACCTTTTCCTAAATTCGGTTCATTTAATCAGCTTTATTTTTTAAATTTTGCATACATATATATATATTTTTTTGAGAAGTAAATGGCAACCCACTCCAATATTCTTGCCTGGAGAAGCCCATGGACAGAGGAGCAAGAGTTGGACACGACTTAGTGACTAAACCACCCATATATATTTTTAATTGGAGGATAATTGCTTTACAATGCTGTGGTGGTCTCTTCCATACATCACTGTGGATCAGTCATAATTTTATATACATGTCTTCTCCCTCTTGAGCCTTCCCCCCCTCCATTTCACCCCTCTGGGTCGTCAACTGAGCACCAGGCTGAGCTCCCTCTGTTATACAGCAGCTTCCCACTAGCTATCTGTTTTACACATGATAGTGTGTATATGTCAATGCTACTTTCTAAATTTGTCCTACCCTCTCCTTCCTCCCACTGTGTCCACCTGTCTGTTCTCTACGTCTACATCTGCATTTGTTCGCTGTGAATAGGTTCATCAGTACTATTTTTTAGACTCCATATATATGTGTTAATATACTATATTTGTTTTTCTCTTTCTGACTTTCTTCACTGTGCATAAGAGGCTCTAGGTTCATCCACCTCACAACTGACTCTAATTTATTCTTTTATGGCTGAATAATATGTACCACGACTTTGTTATCCATTCATCCTATACCAGCATTTTTTAAAGCATGGTACATGAACCTCTTGGGGTCCCTTGGTACTCTTTCAAGGGATCCATGAGGCTAAAAGTATTCATTGTAATACATGGATTTTGTCTCTTTTGCTGTGTTTGATTTGCATTAAGGGTGCAAATATCAGTGTGGGTAGAATAGCTGGCACCTAAGCACAAATCAAAGCAGGGGCAACAAACTGTGCTAGTAATCAGCATCTTCACACATGCTTGATATAAAAATGCCAGCTTTATTTGTGTTTGATCAAAGATGTTCTTATTTTACTAAATTTTTAATATTTGAAAAATTGTATTTAATATTGTATATGACAAAATAGGAAGTATTCAGAAAGCTCTCTGCAATTGAATTTAAAAGAAAATGATTTGTGAGCTTGAGTTTCGAGCTAAACTAGCTGACTTTCATGGAACGCTACTTTTACTTGACAGAATGATAGACAAACTGTGGTTGTTCAGACTGGGGATCTGGCAGACATTTTCTCAGATGAACAACTAAGCCTGTAACTTCAAGAAGGGCAATGGATAGTATGTTTTTTTGTCAAAGATAGAGATTCCAACTTTCAAATATAAGTTATCCAGAATTCTAATTTTTATCTAGTAACCATGAGCTTGACAGCTAATACAGAATTATTTCTTTTAATAAAATAGGTGATGGGGGACTATTTATGATATAGTTTTTTACATTGTATAATGAAATGTGTCAACATGTGGGAGATCTGTATAACTTAGTGAAATAGTATTTTCACAATTACCATGTATAATCTTACCTGTGCATGATTTTGTAAAAGATGTCTGCAAGAAAAAATGATGGATTTTAATGTTAACAAAGTATGAAAAGTCCACATTGCGACTGACCTCTCAGAAATCACCACTTACCTAGTTTTGGTGTAGCATCAAAGAATATCTACAGTTATCTGAAAAGGCTAATTATTAAGACTTCTCTCTTTTCCAGCCACATATCTGTATGGCGCCAGATTTTCTTCATGTATTTCAACTAAATATATCACAATGTGTATGTGTGTTAAGTCGCTTCAGTCATGTCCAACGTTTTGCTACATGAGAGCCCACCAGGCTCCTCTGTCCATGGCATTCTCCAGGCAAGAATACTGAAGTGGATATATCGTAATAGATAAAATACAGAAGCAGATATGAGAATCCAGCTGTCTTCTATTAAGCCATACATTAGAGATTGCACAAGTGTAAAATAGTGCCACTGGTTTCACAGTTATTTTGGGGGGGGGCGAATAATACAGATTTTTATGAAAAATGAGTTTAATGTAATTGGCTTATTTTTATGTGAAATAACATATTTAACTTAGTTTAATTCCTAATGGGATAAATATTGATAAATATAACCCACATAAGCAAAAGCTATTTGAGATCCTCAATTTTTAAGAATGTAAAGGGATCCTGAGACCAAAGAGTTTGAGACCTCTGTGCCAGACCATAAGGATGCTTGCTTTTTCTGTCAGTTTATAGTATAATATAGATCAGGAGGCATTTTGAAGGGTTTAGAATAGGATCTTTGGACTGCCCATCTTAGAATCAGCAGGAGGTAGAACAATGTATACTAACCTAACCAAATCTGCTTTCCATTCCAGCAACTGCTACTTGATGGATGTGATTTCCACTAAGTTACCTAACCTCCCTAAGTCTGATTTTATGTAAAATGGGAAATAATATATTATATGACTTTCCAGACTTGTTATAAGAACTAAATGAAACCTTATATGTATAAGTATACCGATCTTATTGCATGTGAGGAATGTGAATTTTCTTTCTCTCCTCCCGTTTCTGAAGGCATATTATATTTTAGAATATTCAGTTCAGTCGCTCAGTTGTGTCCGACTCTTTGCGACCCCATGAATTGCAGCACACCAGGCCTCCCTGTCCATCACCATCTCCCGGAGTTCACTCAGACTCACGTCCATCAAGTCCGTGATGCCATCCAGCCATCTCATCCTCGGTCGTCCCCTTCTCCTCCTGCCCCCAATCCCGCCCAGCATCAGAGTCCTTTCCAATGAGTCAACTCTTCTCATGAGGTGGCCAAAGTACTGGAGCTTCAGCTTCAGCATCATTCCTTCCAAAGAAATCCCAGGGTTGATCTCCTTCAGAATGGACTGGTTGGATCTCCTTGCAGTCCCAGGGACTCTCAAGAGTCTTCTCCAACACCACAGTTCAAAAGCATCAATTCTTCGATGCTCAGCTTTCTTCACAGTCCAACTTTCACATGCATACATGACCACAGGAAAAACCAGAGCCTTGACTAGACGGACCTTAGACGGCAAAGTAATGTCTCTGCTTTTGAATATGCTATCTAGGTTGGTCATAACTTTTCTACCAAGGAGTAAGCGTCTTTTAATTTCATGGCTGAAGTCACCATCTGCAGTGATTTTGGAGCCCCCAAAAATAAAGTCTGACACTGTTTCCACTGTTTCCCCATCTATTTCCCATGAAGTGATGGGACCAGATGCCATGATCTTCGTTTTCTGAATGTTGAGCTTTAAGCCAACTTTTTCACTCTCCTCTTTCACTTTCATCAAAAGGCTTTTTAGCTCCTCTTCACTTTCTGCCATAAGGGTGGTGTCATCTGCATATCTGAGGTTATTGATATTTCTCCCGGCAATCTTGATTCCAGCTTGTGTTTCTTCCAGTCCAGCGTTTCTCATGATGTGCTCTGCATGTAAGTTAAATAAGCAGGGTGACAATATACAGCCTTGACGTACTCCTTTTCCTATTTGGAACCAGTCTGTTGTTCCATGTCCAGTTCTAACTGTTGCTTCCTGACCTGCATATAGATTTCTCAAGAGGCAGGTTAGGTGGTCTGGTATTCCCATCTCTTTCAGAATTTTCCACAGTTTATTGTGATCCACACAGTCAAAGGCTTTGGCATAGTCAATAAAGCAGAAATAGATGTTTTTCTGGAACTCTCTTGCTTTTTCCATGATCCAGTGGATGTTGGCAATTTGATCTCTGGTTCCTCTGCCTTTTCTAAAATCAGCTTGAACGTCAGGGAGTTCACAGTTCACGTATTGCTGAAGCCTGGCTTGGAGAATTTTGAGCATTATTTTACTAGCATGTGAGATGAGTGCAATTGTGCAGTAGTTTGAGCATTCTTTGGCATTGCCTTTCTTTAGGATTGGAATGAAAACACCTTTTCCAGTCCTGTGGCCACTGCTGAGTTTTCCAAAGTTGCTGGCATATTGAGTGCAGCACTTTCACAGCATCATCTTTCAGGATTTGAAACAGCTCCACTGGAATTACATCACCTCCACTAGCTTTGTTCGTAGTGATGCTTTCTAAGGCCCACTTGACTTCACATTCCAAGATGTCTGGCTCTAGATTAGTGATCACATCATGATTATCTGGGTCATGAAGATCTTTTTTGTATAGTTCTTCTGTGTATTCTTGCCATCTCTTCTTAATATCTTCTGCTTCTGTTAGGTCCATACCATTTCTGTCCTTTATCAAGCCCATCTTTGCATGAAATGTTCCTTTGGTATCTCTAATTTTCTTCAAGAGGTCTCTGTTCTTTTCCTCTATTTCTTTGCATTGATCGCTGAGGAAGGCTTTCTTATCTCTTCTTGCTCTTCTTTGGAACTCTGCATTCAGATGCTTATATCTTTCCTTTTCTCTTTTGCTTTTCACCTCTCTTCTTTTCACAGCTATTTGTAAGGCCTCCCCAGACAGCCATTTTGCTTTTTTGCATTTCTTTTCCATGGGGATGGTCTTGATCCCTGTCTCCTGTACAATGTCATGAACCTCATTCCATAGTTCATCAGGCACTCTATCCATCAGATCTAGGCCCTTAAATCTATTTCTCACTTCCACTGTATAATCATAAGGGATTTGATTTAAGTCATAATATTAGGACTATAAAATCTTGTCCCTCATGTGGTGGTATGATGTGCTCCATGGTAATACAAATTAAAATATCAACTTTTATTGCCTTTTTGTTCCATGTACCTTTTATAGAGCTATTTTTATTGTAGTAAATATGAGACAGTGCCTGTCTTAATTTCACAAAACGAAGTTACTATATCCCAAGTAATAAAGGAATCCATTTTAAAAAATTATTTATATAGTCACTATAATGGCAGAACAGCATCTGTTTATTTCCACTGAAACTGATGCAGTGGACGTGCTATAAAACTAAAATGATGCTAGCATGTTGATGACATTCAAGAGATGACTCTTAAATTTTTGGAATGCTTTTCAGAATTTTAAGTATAGACAAGACTGTAAAAACACTTGAATTTTTAATTGCTAAAATAATACAAAATGGTTATTTGGATGACATGTGTCATATGGAAGAAAATATTTGATAATTCTGACCAACTCTTTTAATAACTTAATTGACAAAAATGATTCTAGAGAATGTTTCTTTGTGTATTTTGTCTGTTGATACCTAAACTCATCCCCAAAAGGTAGCTGTGTCTATGTAGAGTACATTTGATATATTTTATATACATATATGTTTAATTTTAATTAGAAAATTTTTATATTTTAGTAGTCTGTTTTAGTCACTAATGTTCATATCTAAAGTTTTCCTCCTACAATTGTAGGATCTTTTCTTAGAGTTAATGCTAAATTTCATTTTTACCTCAAGAATATCTATTTATATTGATGTTTAGTGAATCTTTGTATATGAAGTGTACTTTGTGCTTTCTTTGTTTCAGGTACTTTTCTAAATGCTGACCCTCCATCTGTCCCTCATGGAGCAGTCTATTATCCAGTGATGTCAGATCTGTATGGGCAGCCACCTTTGCCAGGTTTTAATTCCTGCCTTCATGTTGTGCCAGATTATCCCTATGTTGCTCCCTGGCATCCAGTTGGTGCAGCGTATGGTGGTTCTCCGCAAATTCATGGTGCTATGAATCCTGGGCCACTTGGCTATATTGCTGCCTCTCCCTCAGCTTCTCATTATGTACCTCAGAATATGTAAGATTCAGCAGTATGATTATTGCACTGCCATCTTTCTTGCTATTTTGGCTTTAAAAAGTGTTTTATGTTAGTGTTTAAGTGATTTAGGGTGGTTAGAGTGGTTACTATTATATCTGTCTTTAAGATTATTTTATCTTTTGATTTAAAATAGTACTTTAAAATAAAGGAGTATTTCTTTGGGTTGTGAATAACAAAATTGAGATGAATGTACAACTAGCCCCATATTTGAGCACATTTCATTGTATTCAGCTGTTTTCCTGTCAGCCAGCTTGTCAGCTTTATATTAGCTGATTGTACCAACTGATAAAAGGAATAAATCATACGAACTGTTTCCTTGGTTCAGATGTCACACATCATATTAATGCAAAATTGGAAAGCCTTCTACTTTTTTCTAGGTAAAGAAGCAAAACCAAGAGCATTTGCTTCTGGGTAGCTAAATAATATTAAAAGAGAGAGCTCTTCAGGTTTCTTAAGAATCATCTGACCTGAGTTGCATTCTATGATATTAACCAGTTTTGAAGGCACATGGTGCTCTGCTTTAGATTTATCCCATATGCTATTGTTTAATATTGGATTTATGTAATTGTTTTGTTGCACAGTATTGATGTCCTTTGCACAGTTAGCAGTAAATAAAAATCAGCATTTAAAATTGCTAAAATGACTGAGATGTTTTTCTCTTTTACGTTTTCATGGCAACAAAGAGTACCAGATATTTGATTGTTTCCATATGTTTTCTCCTGGTATTTTGGTTGGCAAAAAACATGAATTTATAGCATGAACTGGCAGGGTCAATTGAAATGTTATTTAATCTCAAGATATTGCAGTGCATACTACCATATCTAGTTCTTTTCTCTTGAGAATGTTCCTTTAAGTTGTGTTTCTGTTTTTCCTTTTTTAAACCTACTAATTCCCTCATGGAATTTTAATCTAGATTTACTTTCTCATTATTGGGTTCTTCAAATAGTTGTTGAATCTTTTTCTTAAATTAATTATTTTAATTGGAGGTTAATTACTTTACAATACTGTAGTGGTTTTTGCCATACATTGACATGAATCAGCCATGGATGTACATGTGTTCCCCATCCTGAACCCCCCTCTCAACTCCCTCCCATCCCATCCCATCAGGGTCATCCCAGTACACTGGCCCTGAGAGCACTCTGTCTCATGCATTGAACCTGGACTTGTGATCTGTTTCACATATGGTAATATACATGTTTCAATGCTATTCTCTCAAATCATCCCACCCTAGCCTTCTCCCACAGAGTCCAAAAGTCTGTTCTTTACATCTGTGTCTCTTTTGCTGTCTTGCATATAGGGTCATGATTACCATCTATCTAAATTCCATATATATGTGTTAATATACTCTATCGGTGTTTTTCTTTCTGGCATACTTAACTCTGTATAACAGGCTCCAGTTTCATCCACCTCATTAGAACTGATTCAAATGCATTCTTTTTAATAGCTGAGTAATATTCCACTGTGTATATGTACCACAGCATTCTTATCCATTTGTCTGCCGATGGACATCTAGGTTGCCTCCATGTCCTGGCTATTGTAAACAGTGCTGCAGTGAACATTGGGGTACATGTGTCTCTTTCAGTTCTGGTTTCCTCAGTGTGTATCCCCAGCAGTGGGATTGCTCAGTCAGTCATATGGCAGTTGTATTTCCAGTTTTTAAAGGAATCTCCACACATTTCTGTATAGTGGCTGTACTAGTTTGCATTCCCACCAACAGTGTAAGAGGGTTCCCTTTTCTCTGCACCCTCTCCAGCATTAATTGTTTGTAGACTTTTTGATAGCAGCCATTCTGAATGATGTGAGATGGTACCTCATTGTGGTTTTGATTTGCATTTCTCTGATAATGAGTGATGTTGAGCATCTTTTCATGTGTTTGTTAGCCATCTGTATGTCTTCTTTGGAGAAATGTCTGTTTAGGTCTTTGGCCCATTTTTTGATTGGGTCATTTATTTTTCTGGAATTGAGCTGCATGAGCTACTTGTATGTTTTTGAGATTAACTCTTTGTCAGTTGCTTCATTTGCTATTATTTTCTCCCATTCCAAAGGCTGTCTTTTCACCTTGCTTATAGTTTCCTTGGTTGTGCAAAAGCTTTTAAGTTTAATTAGGTCCCATTGGTTTACTTTTTCTTTTATTTCCATTACTCTGGGAGGTAGGTCATAGAGGATCCTGCTGTGATTTATGTCAGAGAGTGTTTTGCCTATGTTTTCCTCTAGGAGTTTTATAGTTTCTGGTCTTACATTTAGATCTTTAATCCATTTTGAGTTTATTTTTGTGTATGGTGTTAGAAAGTGTTCTAGTTTCATTCTTTTACAAGTGGTTGACCAGTTTTCCCAGCACCATTTGTTAAAGAGATTGTCTTTTCTCCTTTGTATATTCTTGCCTCCTTTCTCAAAGAGAAGGTGTCCATAGGTGAGTGGATTTGTCTCTGGGCTTTCTATTTTGTTCCATTGATCTATATTTCTGTCTTTGTGCCAGTACCATACTGTCTTGATGACTGTGGCTTTGTAGTATAATCTGAAGTCAGGCAGGTTGATCCCTCCAGTTCCATTCTTCTTTCTCAAGATTGCTTTGGCTATTCGAGGTTTTTTGTATTTCCATACAAATTGTGAAATTATTTGTTCTACCTCTGTGAAAAATACCGTTGTTAGCTTGTTAGGGATTACATTGAATCTACAGATTGCTTTGGGTAGTATACTCATTTTCACTATATTGATTCTTCCGATCCATGAACATGATATATTTCTCCATCTATTAGTGTCCTCTTTGGTTTCTCTCACCAGTGTTTTATAGTGTTCTATATATAGGTCTTTTGTTTCTTTAGGTAGATATATTCCTAAGTATTTTATTCTTTACATTGCAAAGAATGTAAAGAATACCTACTTGGTGAATGGAATTGTTTCCTTAATTCTGTTTCTATTTTCTCATTATTAGTGTATGGGAATGCAAGGGATTTCTGTGCGTTGATTTTATATCCTGCAGCTTTATTATATTCATTGATTAGCTCTAGTAATTTTCTGGTGGAATCTTTAGGGTTTTCTATGTAGAGGATCATGTCATCTGCAAACAGTGAGAGTTTTACTTCTTCTTTTCCAGTTTGGATTCCTTTTATTTCTTTTTCTGCTCTGATTGTTTTGGCCAAAACTTCCAAAACTATGTTGAATAGTCGTGGTGAGAGTGGGCACCCTTGTCTTGTTCCTGACTTAAGGGGAAATGCTTTCAATTTTTCACCATTGAGGATAATGTTTGCTGTGGGTTTGTCATATATAGCTTTTATTATGTTGAGGTATGTTCCTTCTTTTCCTGCTTTCTGGAGAGTTTTTATCATAAATGGATGTTGAATTTTGTGAAAGGCTTTCTCTGAATCTATTGAGATAATCATATGGCTTTTATTTTTCAATTTGTTAATGTGGTGTATTACATTGATTGATTTGTGGATATTGAATTCTTGCATCCCTGGAATAAAGCCCACTTGGTCATGATGTATGATCTTTTTAATGTGTTGTTGGATCCTGATTGCTAGAATTTTGTTAAGGATTTTTGCATCTATGTTCATCAGTGATATTGGCCTGTAGTTTTCTTTTTTTGTGGCATCTTTGTCAGATTTTGGTATTAGGGTGATGGTGGCCTCATAGAATGAGTTTGGAAGTTTATCTTCCTCTGCAGTTTTCCGGAAGAGTTTGAGTAGGATAGGTGTTAGCTCTTCTCTAAATTTTCGGTAGAATTCAGCTATGAAGCTGTCTGGTCCAGGACTTTTGTTTGCTGGATGATTTCTGATTACAGTTTCAATTTCTGTGCTTGTGATGGTCTGTTAAGATTTTCTATTTCTTGTTGGTTCAGTTTTGGAAAGTTATACTTTTCTAAGAATTTGTCCATTTCTTCCAAATTGTACATTTTATTGCCATATAGTTGCTGATAGTAGTCTCTTATGATCCTTTGTATTTCTGTGTTGTCTGTTGTGATTTCTCCATTTTTTTCTAATTTTGTTAATTTGATTCTCCTCCCTTTTTTTCTTGATGAGTCTGTCTAATGGTTTGTCTATTTTATCTATCTTCTCAAAGAACCAGCTTTTAGCTTTGTTGATTTTTGCTATGTTTTTTCTTTTTCATTTATTTCTGCCCTAATTTTTTTTATTTCTTTCTTTCTACTAACCCTGGGGTTCTTCATTTTTTTCTTTTTGGTGTAGAGTTAGGTTTTTTATTTGATTTTTCTCTTGTTTCTTGAGGTAAGCTTGTATTGCTATGAACCTTCCCCTTAGCACTGCTTTTACTGAATCCCATAGGTTTATGTTTTTGTGTTTTCATTTTCATTCGTTTCTATGCATATTTTGATTTCTTTTTTGGTTTTTTCTGTGGTTTGTTGGTTATTCAGAAGTGTGTTGTTTAGGCTCCATATGTTTGTATTTTGAAGTTTTTTTCCTGTAGTTGACATCTAATCTTACCACATTGTGATCAGCAAAGATGCTTGGAATGATTTCAGTTATTTTGAATTTACCAAGGCTAGATTTATGGCCCAGGATGTGATCTATCCTGAAGTTTCCGTGTGCACTTAAGAAAAAGGTGAAATTCATTGTTTTGGGGTGAAATGTCCTATAGGTATCAATTAGGTCTAACTGGTCCGTTGTATCATTTAAAGTTTGTATTTCCTTGCAAATTTTCTGTTTAGTTGATCTATCCATAGGTGTGAGTAGGGTATTAAAGTCTCCCACTATTACTGTGTTACTGTTAATTTCCCCTTTCATACTTGTTAGCATTTGTCTTACATATTGCAGTGCTCCTATGTTGGGTGAATATATAATTGTTATGTCTTCTTCTTGGATTGATTCTTTGATCATTATGTAGTGTCCTTCTTTGTCTCTTTTCATAGCCTTTATTTCAAAGTCTATTTTATCTGATATGAGTATTGCTATTCCTGCTTTCTTTTGGTCTCCATTTGTGTGAAATATCTTTTTCCAGCCCTTCACTTTCAGTCTGTATGTGTCCCTTGTTTTGACGTGGGTCTCTTGTAGACAGCAGATATATGAGTTTTGTCTTTGTATCCATTCAGCCAGTCTTTGTCTTTTGGTTGGGGCATTCAACCCATTTACATTTAAGGTAATTATTGATAAGTATGATCCTGTTGCCATTTACTATGTTGTCTTGGGTTCAAGTTTATACACCTTTTTTTGTGTTTCCTGTCTAGAGAAGATCCTTTAGCATTTGTTTAAGAGCTGGTTTGGTGGTGCTGAATTCTCTCAGCTTTTGCATGTCTGTAAAGCTTTTGATTTCTCCTTCATATTTGAATGAGATCTTGCTAGATATAGTAGTCTGGGTTGTAGATTTTTCTCTTTCATCATTTAAATATGTCCTGCCATTCCCTCAGTCCATAGTTCATCAGGCACTCTATCTATCAGATCTAGGCCCTTAAATCTATTTCTCACTTCCACTGTATAATCATAAGGGATTTGATTTAGGTCATACCTGAATGGTCTAGTGGTTTTCCCTACTTTCTTCAATTTTAAGTCTGAATTTGGCAATAAAGAGCTCATGATCTGAGCCACAGTCAGCTCCCGGTCTTGTTTTTGCTAACTGTATAGAACTTCTCCATCTTTGACTGCAAAGAATATAATCAATCTGATTTTGATGTTGACCATCTGGTGATGTCCATGTGTAGAGTCTTCTCGTGTTGTTGGAAGAGGGTGTTTGCTATGACCAGTGTGTTCTTTTGGCAAAACTCTATTAGTCTTTGCCCTGCTTCATTCCATATTCCAAGGCCAAATTTGCCTGTTACTCCAGGTGTTTCTTGACTTCCTACTTTTGCATTCCAGTCCCCTATAATGAAAAGGACATCTTTTTTGGGTGTTAGTTCTAAAAGGTCTTGTAGGTCTTAATAGAACCATTCAACTTCAGCTTCTTCAGGACGTGAGTTTGAGTGAACTCTGGGAGTTGGTGATGGACAGGGAGGCCTGGCGTGCTGTGATTCATGGGGTCACAAAGAGTCAGACATGACTGAGTGACTGAACTGAACTGAACTGCCATTCCCTTCTGACCTGAAGAGTTTCTATTGAAAGATCATCTGTTATCCTTATGGGAATCCCCTTGTGTGTTATTTGTTGCTTTTCCCTTGCTGCTTTTAATATTTGCTCTTTGTTTTTGATCTTTGTTAATTTGATTAATATGTGTCTTGGAGTGTTTTGCCTTGGGTTTATCCTGTTTGGGACTCTCTGGGGTTCTTGGACTTGGGTAACTATTTTCTTCCCCATTTTAGGGAAGTTTTCAACTATTATCTCTCAAGTATTTTCTCATGCCTTTCTTTTTGTCATCATCTTCTGCTGTGATTCGAATGTTTGGGCGTTTGACATTGTCCCACTTCCCAGGTCTAAGCTGCTCAGGTTCAGGTTCTTGGGTACTGCACAAAGGCACAGACTCGGTTGGGCCTGTGTTTTGTGCCCTTCCCAGGTCCGAGCAGCTCAGGCACCAGGTGCTTGGTAAGTGTGCTGTCCCAGGTGTTTGGTGTGTCTCATCACCTCGCAGGTCCCAGCTGCTTGCTTTCCTGGGTGTGCAACGAGAGTGCTGTCTCAGGTGTGCCATGTGTCTCCTCTGGGGAGCTGATCTCAAGCCTTGAACCTCCTGGTGGATGTCAACCATCCAGGATCCAAGGAAGACTTGGTTAGCAACTGGGAGCCTGCTCACAATTTGGTGGAGGATCTGTCTCTGGGGCCAAGATTGCCCCTTGCCTTCTGCCTCTGGCTGTTGCCTGCCTGCCTCTCTGCCTCTGGCAGGGGAATGGGCCCGTCTGCAGCTGGCTAGCTCTCCTCTGGTATTCACTCAATCCTTTGTTCTGTGAGCAGACCAGGGTGTGCCTTAGGTTAGAGCTTTGTGCAGGAACGTTTTCTCTCTCCTTTTTTTTCTCTCTCTGATTAACCAACAGTTTGGGTTTCTATCTCATGTTATCTCCCTCAGATTGTCCTCAGGGCATTCAGGCCCAGTCTTTACCATAAGCATGCAACCTGTGCCTCCCTGTTCAGCCCCCACTTGCTGCTGGTGGACATGAGCATTGGGGTACTTCTCCGCTGGGAGTTGCAGTTAGGCACATATTCTGTAGTTTTTTTTTTTTTTCCTTCCGGTTATGTTACCCTCTGAGATTCCAGAACTCCCCACAGACCTGCCAGTGAGAGGGTTTCCTGGTGTTTGGAAACTTCTCCTCCTTCACAACTCCCTCCCTGGGATGGGTCTCAGTCCCTAACTCTTTTGTCTCTATTTTTGTCTTTTATATTTTGTCCTACCTTCTTTGGAAGAGAATGCACTGCCTTTCTGGGTGACTGGTGTCCTCCGCTAGCCTTCAGAAGTTGTTTTGTGGAATTTTCCCAGCAATCAAATGATCTTTTGATGAATTTGTGGGGGAGAAAGTGGTCTCCCTTTCCTTATCCTCTGCCGTCTTAGGACTGCCCCTGTTGAATCTTTAAGTTGTTTAGATTTACCTGATATCTCCCCAGGCCTACCTTATCTTCAGCTTTCTGTGAGACTTATCAGTCTTTTTGCCTTCTCCCTTTCACTTACCCAAAGACCACAAAATTTTCTGTATTCATTAGTTTTCTGAGGTGTAATTCATCACAATGCTCTGCTCTATCTCACCTACAAATGTCTATTTGATTGCCACAGAACTTACTGCCTCCTTTAAAAGATATTTATGCTTGTGAATCATTCTGTTCTTTTCCACCTTAAGCCATACCCCAGGGAAAAAGAACCATTTGAGACTCAGGGCTTGAACAGTTGAAGAAACTAGAATGGAATCCAATTCAAAGAGGATATCCTATCTTCAATATACTGTTCTTTAGATAATTGATAATAGTGTCAAATCAATCAGTGTACTAGTTAAAGCTTCTGCTTCATAATAGACATGGAACTGGTAGTGTTTTGGTTTTCCATCCTTAATCTTTAGAAATTCTTGCTCTGCATGTTGGCATCTGACAACTTTAATAAAGAAAGATGGGCAGTAGTGCCTGATCAGCTTTTCTCTACTAACCTCCTGGGTTCACAATTTGTGCAGCCTACAGATTGTTTTAAGTAAATGTTGATTATAGTCAAGCTTCAAATCTAGAACAACCCCTCTCCAGTGTTTTTCAAATATGCAGCATTTCTGAAATGTATATAGCCCATAGCAAGTGATTTTCCTATATCTTCAACTGTCAGTGATTCACTAATTAGCTTCTAAGCAGTGTTTTAGAAGGTTGTAGTGTGTCTTGAGAATGTGGGTCTGGAAATTATGTAACTTTGAGATAAATATGTTTGCCTTAGGCTTCCAGTTAATTTGTTTATATTTTAAACTTGTAGGTTGTTGCCTTGCCTTGATTTCCATTACTAATTTAATGCAATTTAATGAAATACTTGTTATTAACTTAGAAACCCAAGATCAACCTAATTGTTTTTATCAATTGAAATCAATGGTATGGTATATATGCTCTGTTTATAAGTCATACAAGTATAGTCCACTAGTTTATACTTTACATTCAGACTTCCCTAAGAGATAATCAAGGAGTGTGCCCTGACCCTCCTATACTGTTTTGGGAGTTGGAACAGTGAAGGTAACCTGTGAAGTGAAAGTCACTCACTCTTTGTGACTCCATGGACTGTAGCCGATGTGGCTTCCCTGTCCATGGGATTCTCCAGGCAAGAATACTGGAGTGGGTCACCATTTCTTTCCAGGGAATCTTCCTGACCCAGGGATTGAACCTGAGTCTAATGCATTACAGGCAGATTCTTTACCATCTGAGCCACCAGGGAAATGAAGGTAACCTGTACTGCTGCAGAAATCAGCAGTGGATTTTGAAGGCAGCTTCCAGGTAAAAAGGAAAAGGTCTTTCTGGTAATAGCTCCAAACCTAGGACTTGGAGCACAAAATGAGGCAGGGCAAAGGGTAACAGTTTTGCCAAGAGAATTCAGTCATAGTAAACAACCCCTTCCAACAACATAAGAGACAACTCTACACATGGGTATCACCAAATGGTCAATACTGAAATCAGATTGATTATATTCTTTGCAGCTGAAGATGGACAAGCTCTATACAGTCATCAAAAACAAGATCTAGAGCTGACTGTGGCTCAGATCATCAGCTCCTTATTGCAAAATTCAGACTTAAATTGAAGAAAGTAGGTGAAACCACTAGGCTATTCAGGTATGACCTCAATCAAATCCTTATGATAATACAATGGAAGTGACAAATAGATTCAAGGGATTAGATCTGATAGAGTACCTGAAAAACTATGGATGGAGGTTCATAACATTTTACAGGAGGCAAAGAACAAAATCATCCCCAAGAGAAAGAAATGCAAAAAGGCAAAATGGTTGTCTGAAGAGGTCTTAGAAATAGCTGAGAAAAGAAGCAAAAGGGAAAAGTATACCCATCTGAATGCAGAGTTTCAAAGAAAAGCAAGGAGAGAAAAGAAAGCCTGCTTAAGTAAACAATGCAAAGAAATAGAGGAAAACAGTAGAATGAGAAAGAGATCTCTTCAAGAAAATCAGAGATACTAAGGGAACGTTTCATACAAAGATGAACACAACAAAGGACAGAAGCTAATATAGACCCAACAGAAGCAGAAGAGATTAAGAAGAAGTGGCAAGAATACACAGAAGAACTATACAAAAAAGATCTTAACCTGGAAAACCATGATGGTGTGACCACTCACTAGAGCCAGACATCCTGGAATGTGAAGTCAAGTGGGCCTTAGGAAGAATTACTACCAGCAAAGTTAGTGGAGGTGATGGAATACCTGCTGAGCTGTTTCAAATCCTAAAAGATGATGCTGTTAAAGGGCTGCACTCAGTATGCCAGCAAAATTGGAAAACTCAGCAGTGACTACAGGACTGGAAAAGGTCAGTTTTCATTCCAGTCCTAAAGAAGGGCAATGCCAAAGAATGTCCAGACTACTGTACAATTGTGTTCATTTCACAGACTAGTAAATTTATGCTCAAAATCCTTCAAGCTAGGCTTCAGTAGTGCATAAACTGAGAACTTCCTGATGTACAAACTGGATTTAGAAAAGTCAGAGGAACCAGAGATCAAATTGCCAACATTCGTTGGATCATAGAAAAAAATGAGAATTTTAGAAAAAACATCTGCTTCATTGAGTATGTTAAAACTTTTAACTGTGCGGATTACAACAAATTGTAAAAAAAATTCTTGAAGCTACAAGAATACCAGACCACCTTACCTGCTTCCTGAGAAGCCTGTATGCAGGTCGAGAAGCAAAAGTTAGAACTGAATATGGAACAACATACTGGCTCAAAATTGGGAAAGGAGTATATCAAGGCTGTATAAACTGATTCAGAATTGGGAAAGGAGTACATCAAGACTGTATATTGTCATCCTGTTTATTTAACTTATATGCAGATTACATGTGAAATGCTGGGCTAGATAAAGCACAAGCTGGAATCAAGACTGGTGGGAGAAATACCTATAACTTCTAATATGCAGATAACACAACCCTGGTAGCAGAAAGTGAAGAGGCTCTAAAGAGCTTCTTTATGAAGGTGAAAGAGGAGAGTGAAAAAGCTGGCTTAAAACTCAGCATTCAAAACTCTCAGATCATGTCATCCAGTCCCATCACTTTATGGCAAATAGATGGGGAAACAATGGAAACAGTGACAGACATTTTCTTGGGCTCCAAAATCACTGGGTCCAGTGACTGCAGCCATGAAATTAAAAGACACTTGCTCCTTGGAAGAAAAGCAGTGATAAACCAAGACAGCATATTAAAAAGCAGAGAAATCATTTTGCCAACAAAGGTGTGTATAGTCAAAGCTATGATTTTTCTAGTAGTCATGTGTGAGTTGGACCATGTGTGAGTTGGACCATAAAGAAGACTGAGCACTTAAGAATTGATGCTTACAAACTGTGGTGCTGGAGAAGACTTTTGAGAGTCCCTTGGACTGCTAGATCAAACCAGTCAGTCCTAAAGGAAATCAACCCTGAGTATTCATCGGAAGGACTGATGCTGAAGCTGAAACTCCAATACTTTGGTCACCTGATGTGAAGAACTGACTCATTGGAAGAGACCCTGATGCTGGGAAAGATTGAAGGCAGGAGGAGAAGGGGGCAACAAAGGATGAGATGGTTGGATGGCATCATTGATTCAATGGGCATGAGTTTGAGCAAGCTCTGAGAGACAGTGAAGGACAGGGAAGCCTGGCATGCTGCAGTCCATGGGGTTGCAAAGAGTTGGACATGACTGAGCAACTGAACAAAAATAAAAGATGTATATTTGATCAACATATATTATAAGCATATAGTATATATAAGTATATATATATTATATAGAGTACATATAGTATATATAGTGTATATATAGTATATATAAGTATATGCAACATAAGTTGTATACTTATATACAACATAAGTCTACTACTGTGGTAGACTTTTTATATATTGCCTCTTTAGTTACGATTAATGTTACAAAAGGAATCCTGTCTTTTATCGGCTGTTATACCCGGATTTCATCCATTTAGAGTTATTAGGGTAAGGAGGATATAAAGGCACTGTGGTTTGTCCTGGACCCTTTACTTTCACCCCTTTCCTGAGATAAATTTGATTTACACCAGAAGTAGAAAGCTGTATCATTTCCATAGTGAGGAAAAACCATTAGAATTCATTTTTATGCAGTGTATATTTATTCTTAAAACTAATTGTGGGTTTCTGCCTTGATTAAGAGCAGATGAAAAGATTGAATCTGTTTTGCTGGTGAAATTCAAGACTTGTGAATTTAAAACATCTTTCATTTCCTTAGAGCCTAAAACAAGGCATAACCTTTTAATTAGCTTTAGAAATAAAGGTATAAACAGACATTATGATTTTAATGCAAACAGCATATATTCAGAACTTAATTTAGATATAAGTCTCCATAAATAAGGAAATGGTCCATCGGAGGAGGGTGAACTTAACCTAGATTTTTCTAAATCTGGGGCAGACTTAGTCCATTTTACAGGAAACCTCTTTGAAGCCATTTATATTTCCATTTATAATGAAAATTCGGGAGAACTCATACAGCAAAAGGCAACCTCTTGTTTCCCCAATCTTACCTAGAATGTTAAATTTCAATTTGAGCAACTTGATTTAAAACACTTGTCTTCTCTCCTGCCTCAGTTATCAAAGGGATTTCCAGGGATGTGTAGGATGTCAGTATATGGGGAGATAAAGTTTGGGGAAAGGATGGACCTGAGATTAGGTAACTACCTACCATGTGACTAAAACTGCTTTAGAGTATCTAGTTAGTTAGTTCAGTCACTCAGTCGTGTCCAACTCTTTGTGACCCCATGAATTGCAGCACGCCAGGCCTCCCTGTCCATCACCATCTCCCAGAGTTCGCTCAGACTCACGTCCATTGAGTCCGTGATGCCATCCAGCCATCTCATCCTCGGTCGTCCCTTTCTCCTCCTGCCCCCAATCCCTCCCAGCATCAGAGTCTTTTCCAATGAGTCAACTCTTCGCATGAGGTAGCCAAAGTACTGGAGTTTCAGCTTTAGCATCATTCCTTCCAAAGAAATCCAGGGTTGATCTTCAGAATGGATTGGTTGGATCTCTTGCAGTCCAAGGGACTCTCAAGAGTCTTCTCCAACACCACAGTTCAAAAGCATCAATTCTTCGACACTCAGCCTTCTTCACAGTCCAACTCTCACATCCATACATGACCACAGGAAAAAAGCTTTAAGACCTATAAAAGCACAAAGCAGTAAAACTGCTTTAGAGTATTTTGGGTATCACATCAAAATAATCTGGGGAATGGGGTTTAAAGATAAAAGGTAAACTGCACATTTATAACTACTGAAACTTGAGTTCATTGTTCTATTCTCTCTACTTTTGTGTTTGAAATCTTTCTTACTAGTTGAAGAAAAACTGCCTTGGAAACTGACCATCTAGAGAGTGAATGATACAGTTAGTCAAAGTTCAAATTTTTAAATATTTTGCCTTGAATCCTGAAAAGAAACAAGATTTTAGAGATGCTGTCATAGTAGTTCAGTCGTTCAGTCATGTCCGACTCTCTGCAACTCCATGAACTGCAGAATGCCAAGCTTCCCTGTCCGTCACCAACTCCCGGAACTTGCTCAACTTCATGTCCATCGAGTCAGTGATCCCATCCAACCATCTCACCCTCTGTTGTCCCCTTCTCCTGCCCTCAATCTTTCCCAGCATCAGGGTCTTTTCCAATGAGTCAGTTCTTTGCATCAGACGGCCAAAGTATTGGAATTTCATCTTCAGCATCAGCCCTTCCAATGAATATTCAGAGTTATTTCATTTAGGATTGACTGGTTTGATCTAGAAGTCCAAGGCACTCTCAAGAGTCTTCTCCAACACCACAGTTCAAAAGCATCAATTCTTCAGTGCTCAGCTTTCTTTATAGTCCCAACTCTCACATCCATACCTGACTACTGGAAAAACCATAGCTTTGACTCGACGGACCTTTATCGGCAAAATAATGTCTCTGCTTTTTAATATGCTGTCTATAGATTTATCACTGTTTTTCTTCTAAGGAGCAAGCATCTTTTAATTTCATGGCTGTAGTCACCATCTGCAGTGATTTTTGAGCCCCCCAAAATTTATCATTGTTTCCATTGTTTCCTGGTCTGTTTGCCATGAAGTGGTGGGATCAGATGCCATGATCTTAGTTTTTTGAAAGCTGAGTTTTAAGCCAACTTTTTCACTCTTCTCTTTCACTTTCATCAAGAGGCTCTTTAGTTCTTCTTTGCTTTCTGCTGTAAGGGTGGTGTCATCTGTGTATATGAGATTATTGATATTTCTCCTGGGAGTCTTGATTCTAGCTTGTGCTTCATCCAAGCTGACATTTTGTGTGATGTATTCTGCATATAAGTTAAGTGGGGTGACAGTATACAGCTCTGACATACTCCTTTCCCAATTTGGAGCCAGTCTGTTGTTCTGTGTCAGATAGTTCTAACTGTTACTTCTTGACCTGCATACAGATTTCTAGGGAGCAGATAAGGTAGTCTGGTATTCCCATCTCTTTAAGAAATTTCCACAGTTTGTTGTCATCCACACAGTCAAAGACTTTGGTGTAGTCAGTAAAGTAGAAGTAGATGTTTTTCTGGAACTCTCTTGCTTTTTCCATGATGTAGTGGACGTTGGCAATTTGATCTCTGGTGCCTCTGCCTTTTCTAAATCCAACTTGAACATCTGGAAGTTCACTGTTCACATAGTGTTGAAGCCTGGCTTGAGAATTTTGAGCATTACTTTGCTAGCATGTGAGATGAGTGCAATTGTGCAGTAGTTTGAGCATTCTTTGGCATTGCCTTTTTTTGGAATTGGAATGAAAACACCTTTTCCAGTCCTGTGGCCACTGCTGAGTTTTCCAAATTTGTTGGCATATTGAGTGCAGCACTTTCACAGCACTTTAGGATTTGAAATAGCTCAACTGGAATTCCATCACCTCCACTAACTTTGTAGTGATGCTTCCTAAGGCCCGCTTGACTTCGCATTCCAGGATGTCTGGCTCTAGGTGAGTGATCACGCCATCGTGGTTATATGAGTCGTGAAGGTCTTTTTTCTATAGTTCTGCGTATTCTTGCCGCCTCCTCTTAATATCTTCTGCTTCTGTTAGGTCCAAACCATTTCTGTCCTTTGTTGAGCCCATCTTTGCATGAAATGTTCCCTTGGTATCTCTAATTTTCTTGAAGAGATCTCTAGTCTTTCCCATTCTGTTGTTTTCCTCTATTTCTTTGCATTGATCACTGTGGAAGGCTTTCTTATTTCTCCTTGCTATTCTTTGGAACTCTGCATTCAAATGGGTCTATGTTTCCTTTTCTCCTTTGCCTTTAGCTTCTCTTCACTCTGCTATTTGTAAGGCTTCCTCAGACAACCATTTTGCCTTTTTGCATTTCTTTTTCTTATGCCAAATATTAATAATAGGTTTTATATGGATGTTCAGCCCCTTTTCCTAATCAACTAGTAAACATTTTCTTGCAGATCTTATGGCTTTTTCTAAAAAATTTAATACAGGTTTTTAAAATAATTTGCAGAATCATAGAAAAAAATTCTACCATAATACTAAGGTATTAAATTTATTGACTTAAACTGTTTTATTTCTTTGCTAGTGTATTAACCAGATCCGAGTAACAATTTATTTTCTTGGTAAATTTCAGTAACGCAAGAGAAGTTCCAGAGATCCACTCTATGACATTTGCCTATAGATGACAAAACTGTATTGTACACTTAAAAATACTAAGAGGGAAATATCATGATATGTGTTCTTACCACAATGAATGTTCTACCACATGTATCCCTACCAAAAAAAAAAAAATTCTATTCAGGTGTTTTGGTTGCATCAGCAGTTGAACTTTTAGTTTTCCTTCTCTCTTTTAACTTTGCTTAAATAGCTTCAATTATTCAAGAAGTTTTCTTCCTCCTAATTGTTTTGAATGTTTTGAAGCATGGTGTAGATTTGGCTTTTATTAACCTAGTTCTTTTCTTGAATTGCTGCTTATTTTTTCCAGCATTCTATTATTGAAAATTTTAGACAGAAAAGTTGAAATAATTGTGCAGTGTACATGTATATATTCACCCACCTAGATTATTTAATTAACATTTTAATACACTTACCTTTTTACGTACCCATCTATAAATCCTATTTTTTGATAATTACAAAGAAAGTTGCAGACTTAAATACATTTCCCCACTAAACATTTAAGCATACATATTGTTAACTACAGTTTAGTATGTGTTAAAGGTTCATTATTTTTTTAAGGTTCTTGTTAGAAAAAAAAAACAGTTTACGTGTGATGAGATGCACAAATCTTAAAGTGTTTGATACAATGAACTTTTTATAAATCACACATCTGTGAAATCCAGGCCTTTATCAAGATAATATTTTCATCACTCCAGAAAATTCTGTCATGCTCCTTCCCAGTCAATCACTGCTTCACCCATCCCAGTCCCCTAGGCAACCACTGTTTCTTCGGATTTTTCTCCTATCATAGTTTGTTTTTCAAGTTCAGTTCAGTCGCTCAGTCGTGTCTGACTCTTTGCGACCCCATGAATCGCAGCACGCCAGGCCTCCCTGTTCATCACCAACTCCCAGAGTTCACTCAGACTCATGTCCATCGAGTCTGTGATGCCATCCAGCCATCTCATCCTTGGTCGTCCCCTTCTCCACCTGCCCCCAATCCCTCCCAGCATCAGTCTTTTCCAGTGAGTCAACTCTTCTCATGAGGTGGCCAAAGTATTGGAGTTTCAGCTTTAGCATCATTCCTTCCAAAGAAATCCCAGGGCTGATCTCCTTCAGAATGGACTGGTTGGATCTCCTTGCAGTCCAAGGGACTCTCAAGAGTCTTCTCCAACACCACAGTTCAAAAGCATCAATTCTTCGGCACTCAGCCTTCTTCACAGTCCAACTCTCACATGCATACATGACCACAGGAAAAACCAGAACCTTGACTAGACAGACCTTAGTCGGCAAAGTAATGTCTCTGCTTTTCAATATGCTATCTAGGTTGGTCATAACTTTTCTTCCAAGGAGTAAGCGTCTTTTAATTTCATGGCTGCAGTCACCATCTGAAGTTATTCTGGAGCCCCAAAAAATAAAGTCTGACACTGTTTCCACTGTTTCCCTATCTATTTCCCATGAAGTGATGGGACCGGATGCCATGATCTTTGTTTTCTGGATATTGAGCTTTAGGCCAACTTTTTCGCTCTCTTTCACTTTCATCAAGAGGCTTTTTAGCTCCTCTTCACTTTCTGCCATAAGGGTGGTGTCATCCGCATATCTGAGGTTATTGAGATTTCTCCCGGCAATCTTGATTCCAGCTTGTGTTTCTTCCAGTCCAGTGTTTCTCATGATGTACTCTGCATATAAGTTAAATAAGCAGGGTGACAATATACAGCCTTGACGTACTCCTTTTCCTATTTGGAACCAGTCTGTTGTTCCATGTCCAGTTCTAACTATTGCTTCCTGACCTGCATACAGATTTCTCAAGAGGCAGGTTAGGTGGTCTGGTATTCCCATCTCTTTCAGAATTTTCCACAGTTTATTGTTATCCACACAAAGGCTTTGGCATAGTCAATAAAGCAGAAATAGATGTTTTTTCTGGAACTCTCTTGCTTTTTCCATGATCCAGCAGATGTTGGC